>NC_090749.1:17465938-17520017 GCF_036898095.1 Palaemon carinicauda
CACAAATTAGGTAGAAGAAAAGGGAAGAATCACATGAAGTGCTTCTTCACCTACTTTTGGGTACATGGGGAGATATTTCACCCAAAACTCTTCTAACTTCATTGTTTCAAAGTCCCTTTTCGCGCTCGAGTCACATTTCAAATCGATGGCTTCCTCTTGCAGTGATTCCAGTAGCAACTCCACATCAGTGTTAAATGGATTCTGCATCAATGTCCAAAGAGAATTCTCCATTGAGACATCTGGAAAATAGTGTTTAAATTCCTCAGCTTTTAATAATTTTATTATTCTCTTAAACATGTAATTTGAAGCAGATGACTTCACGCCCCCCTTGTATCGTCCTCACGCCCCCCTAGTGGGGCGTGCCCCCCAGTTTGGGAACCACTGTTCTAGAATCTTCGTATTGCTCACATGTGTGTATGCGTGTGTGTGTGTTTGTTTGGAGGGTTTCATAATACTTGTTCCTCATACAAATCGAGATTTATACCCAAGCAACAGTGCTGTACAGTAAAAGTCTGCAATTGTGTAAGTATGTGTGTATTCAACGATATTCCCTCAATTCCAAATACACAATCATAGTAAAAGATACTTAGTGTTTCGATAACTGTAAAACAACAATGGAAGAATCAATGTCATTATTACCTTATGAAATGGAAATCAAATGAAGAAAAAACAAAACAGCCTATGTAAATAGGAAATTTTTTTCACTAACTATTCAATGATTTTCTTCAACAAAAATAAAGAAAAGTGAAAAAGACATTTGAAACATTGATCTAATTTCATGACATCATCAGTAAAGGATAACTTTACGATAGAGAAAAGAAAACTTATCTGCACATCTCATTTTATCTTGAATATGGAAATACTTACCCATGACATGAAGTAAGAAGGAAAATAGGCCTTTTATACATTGTACAACATTTGATAATTCACATGAAAGTATCCAGACTAAGATTGAATAATTTCTGTCACCATGAGACTTCCCTTTGGGAAAGTGGATCTTCAGATTCAGGAGATCTGGTTGTTGGGTTATTAAAGGTTTCCATCGTACATCACAACTACACGTGAGGTAGACGAGACAAAGAATATGATATGCAATAGAAGGCCTTTTAACTATAGTATAAAGTTGATCTTTACAACAGTTCTTCTTCATATATATTTCAAAGCAAACAGGTGAAATAAGAAAATTGAAAATAAAGCTTCATCAAGCAAAAAAAGACCTCCTACTTTAGAATAAAATTCCATCACAACGAACAACGACAAAATCCAACTTGCTAAATTCTACTGCGAAATCAAGACGGCCAAAGAAATGCAGCTCATTTTCAACGAAACTTAGGACTTATCACATATCTTAGTTATAGATAACACAGCTGCTAAACGGCCAATCGAAGGAGGAAATTGGCCAATTGGTGAGTTGTTAAGCCATTGATATCCTCAAAGGTTCATCTGGGAAGGAATATTGTTTTCCGATAGGTTGTGAAGATTAAGTGGATGGAATGAAGCAATGCTGATACAAATGGATTAATTAGGGAGACTCTGGTTGTACGGACATTCAGTGGGAAGGCGTTATAGTAATTGAAAGCGTAAAATTAAATATCAATCCATATAAGAACTCAGGAAGAAAAACCAGACACTTCCACATTCATCCTTAATATGCATCAGCCCATTTCGCTCTCTGTCCTTTAAATGTTTATAACTGATCTAGGTTCAACAAATGAAGCGAAATTCCCAATTAATGTTGTCATTAGATTACTATTTTTCAAATGAAGCAAATGGAGGACATTTGTACGTTGGAAGTAGCGTCATAATGGGTGACATTCATTGCTATTAATTCATTCATTGAAGAACCAACTTCAAAGAAACGATTGATGTTTTGAAATACATTTTATCTATCCATTGGCAAATGGTAACAGTTTCTCTTTTTCACATTTTCAAGATATCTACATTTTTCAATTTGCATGATATTTATAGCATTCTCAGTCTGAGGAACTTTTGGCATTCTGTTATTGATTCCTCTTCAGTTATTCTATCATGTAAATGTTTTAGCAAAATTATTGTCCTTTGTTTAACAAGTACTTTAATACCTCATAGAGTGGTTTTTTGGAATTGAGTCGGAAAGGAAAACTCTCAAAGGTTTTGTTGATAGAGGAAAAGTTGAAGAATAGATTAACACATTTTATACGCATTGCATTTCTTCATCTCCTTGATAAGTTATTTTATTAAGCCAAAGCAACAAGATTAGAGAATAAAATCCAGTTGGAATTACTGGAATTCTTGTCTTAATGAAAGCTAATTGGATTTGACTCATTGTCAAGAAAATATATTTTTCCTAGTGAATAAAAGTATCATTTTGTCTTAAATTTCCTTATTTGAATTAGTTTATAAAGTTTTCAGATATCGACATCGTCTAATGATGAACTCTTTATCAATATGAAATTGCTATGCATCTGTAAGATTTAAACTTCACCAAAAATTATGCTTTAATTAGATGATCCCAAGGTAAAGTTTTCAAAAGATGTTGAAGTTTATCTTCTGATCATAAGATATTTATCAAGTTTTCTCAGTTGTGAATTTATCATTGCTGAAGAAATCATTCCTTTCTCCTTACTGAAAGGAAAAGAGAGAGAGAGAGAGAGAGAGAGAGAGAGAGAGAGAGAGAGAGAGAGAGAGAGAGAGAGAGAGAGAGAGAGAATGAAGAAAAGTTACACCCAAGATCCACCCATTTGTGATCTATGTCAAACTAGTCAATCTGTGAAGAAGGCAAATTTAAGTGAATAATCTTCATTGGATTCTCCTGTTCTTTTTAATGTTTGGAAATAATCAGAATTCCACTCTAATTTCTAAGGGCATTAGCCCGAATAACTAGTTGATTACTGTAATTACATCGTGAATCAGTTTCTTAGCAGATCAACTCGAGTTGTATCTTTAAGATTGATAAAATGAAAAAAGAAAGAAAGCGAACTGAAGAAAACTCCACGTTCACAGAGGCAATTATCATTAAAGTCTCTCCAATAGAACTGATTATATCGACTCTAGTATTCATTAATTGTGCAATTACTGATCCTGCTTCATTGGTAATGACATTCCAATTAGAAACCAAACTGAAGGAACATTCATTCCAAAGTAATCTCATTAGTATAGAATTGTTATTTCCAAATCTTTACTAAATGGTATCTGGGAATGGATAACTCCATCTATAAGGGATCTGGCTTTGATTTTGTTGTCAAATTTCCCATATCATTATTTCTATGAAAATGACAATTCTATTGATACTGTCACGTGACTCATATCAATCCTTTTATCCCTCCCTATAAAACCCTGTTCACTAGAGGGACGATCTCTCTACAGCGTCGTTCTTTTATATTCCCTCATATGTCATGTTCATCACAATTCCCATTTGATTCCGTCATGAGTAATTGGAAATATGACACACACTGATGGGAATACATTCATAAATTTCATGAAATCACATTAACACCAGGATACTTGAAATATACACCTTCATTTCCTAATGGAACATCGCATCAAAACTAAATCTCTCTCTCTCTCTCTCTCTCTCTCTCTCTCTCTCTCTCTCTCTCTCTCTCTCTCTCTTCCATCGCGGCAAACTCCTAATACATAATGCAGTGGCAAGACCGAGAAAATGGCTTCCTTGTGACCCTCTTACTTCCTTTTACAGTTGACTTTAAGACATTGGCAGTCCATTGCAAAGGTTTGCAGATGTGACATTATCCGCGATGGTGTTCTTTCTAGGAGTAAAAGACTTTTTATTCTTGCAAATCATTTCTGTCATTTGTGTGTTCAATTACATTTGCTTAAATATTATTAAGATATCATCTTCCCGTATCGATAATTGGCACAAACCTATCTCCATGAATGATCGTAGTTTAGATACCTTAACGCGGGGAAAGGGTTTGTGTATCGCCATGATCAGCAAAGCTGTACTAGTCATAGCACCCATACTAGGTTGGTTTATTGTGAGAGATCAGACTAAAATCTTCAATCATCAACGATCTGCAATGGCCAGCGTAGTGAGGAAAATGGCCAAACCCCAGACACGGATAAGGACATGTCTGAGCCCTTTGGACTAGATACTGCTGCATTTGCTGTTGTTTATTGTTGTTGTTTTTGTTGTTGTTGTTCTTGTTGTTTTATGTGTCACAACCATTGCCTATTCTATGTCGGTCTCCTCACATTGCACTCACTCATGATGCCACACAGTATATCGAAGAAATTATTGGTGACCAGTAAATTCCACTAAGGGAAATTCCACTTCTGTAAATTTCACGACGAAGTTAGATTTTATTCTTGTCTTTCTTCCTCTTTCTCTCCTTTCCTACTTCTTCACCGAATGCTTTCCCTCTCCTACTCCTCTTCCTCCCTCTCCTACTCCTCTTCCTCCCTCTCCTCCTCTTCTACTCTTCTACTCTTTCTCCTCTTCTCATCTTAACTGGAGGAGATTTCACCATCTTATCAAATTCTTGTCAAAACCATATTTTTCGAACACAAAATTCTCCCTCTTTTTTCCCCTAATGGAATTTTGGTGAAGAGGGGGCGGGGGCGGGGGTGGCTGGCCAACTTCCACAGATTCCTGATTGACAAGATGTTACAAATAAATTTAATTGTAGTTGGATCACAATTATTGTCTTCTCATTAAAGATGGAAAAGTTATGATTAATCGTCTGAAACTTCCATTGTCTTCAATTTTCTGAACTTTTTCTAATCGTGACCTACGATTACCTGTATTCAAATTAAATAAATTCACACAGGCCATTTAAGGATTAAATCTTCTTAGAAACTCATATCCCAAATCTTTCGCTTTCCAAAATATTTTGAAATATGATGAAGATCCAACTGTCATTTCACATCTGCATTTTCCCTTTGAAGTCAATAACATTTAATCGATACGTTGTTACCATTTCCTCCAAAATAGTCCTTTTTGTCTACTGCCTCGTATACTCCTTGCTCTCTCTCTCTCTCTCTCTCTCTCTCTCTCTCTCTCTCTCTCTCTCTCTCTAGAAGATCTATTCTTCTCATCATAGTTAGAACATTATATATATGCAAAGTAAATTAAACAAAGCCTCACATATAATAAATAAAGCTATTTACAACTGTAAACATTATGACCTCCTAAAATAATATCCTTTTATGAGGCTTCGTGCTGTTTAATATCATCAAATAAACATCAGAAGAAGAAGAAGAAAACCCATTGCTGAGGGATCATAATTCCAGTTTGTATTATTCATCTTCTTACGGGTCCCTCGTTCCGTCAACACCGGAGGAGAATGCCATTATTCTCTCTCTCTCTCTCTCTCTCTCTCTCTCTCTCTCTCTCTCTCTCTCTCTCTCTCTCTCTCCCCCGATGAAATATTGTGTCATTAGATATACGGTCCTTCATTCTGTTTCTCTCCTCAGGAAGCCAATTGCCCACATTAATGGGCAATTATTTCCTTATTTTCTTTCCTCACTGGGCTATTTTTCCCTGTTGGAGCCCTTGGGCGTATAGCATCTTGCTTTTCTAACTAGGGTTGTAGGCTTGGCTAGTAATAATAATAATAATAATAATAATAATAATAAAAGAGAGGAAAGGGAAGAAGGTAGAATAAAGGAAGTTGAAAAAGAAGAGGAGAGCAACAGCAGAAAGTATCCCCCCAACGGAAAAGAATAAGAGGAAAAACATAAATTTATATCCTGAGTAATCAATTTTATTATTATTTAGATTTCTTCGTTATTATTCTAAGAGTGGTGAAGAGAACACAATGAAATGGGAAACAATTCTCTCTCTCTCTCTCTCTCTCTCTCTCTCTCTCTCTCTCTCTCTCAAAATCTTATCGTTTTCTATAAATTTATTCGATTAAGAATATTCAAATGAATAACTACAAATAGCATATGATTTCTCTAAATGTTTCGGAGAGAGAAAGACAAAAGATGATTGAATTACCTTTTTGCAACTGATGATGAACAAAGAAATTATATCATTCGCTTTCCTTGCATTACATAATACAGTAATTACGTTTCATGATACACCCAAAATACATGGATAAGAGAGAGAGAGAGAGAGAGAGAGAGAGAGAGAGAGAGAGAGAGAGAGAGAGAGAGAGAGAGAGAGGAACATGCATATTATATTTAGATATAGAGAGAAAGGAAAATTATAGATAATGTTTTCATTCGTGCATTTTGACCTTGAATAGGTGGAGAATCCTTTATGATAATCTTGGGCATAAAATGGATATTTATTCCCACTTTTTGTCCAGATTTACTCTTTCCTTCCTGGAAAGTTTGGAAGAAAGAATGTTTGTAATATAATAAAAGATAGATGTGAAGAAAAAGACAATTGCACCTGTAAAAATAAATCTGTTATTACTTAAATGATACAAAGTATGTATGAGACATAAACCAACAGAAATATATCTCCGATTTTTCCTATTGTCTAGCTACTGAATAATTGAGATAAGCTTATTTATGAATGATTTTTCATTCAAGTTTTCCAAATATCCTTCTACTATTAATAGCTTCAATAGATAATCGTCCTAGCCATACTTAAGATTAAGAAACCAAATAGCAATATTACTTACGTTTGGTGAGGTCACTCTTTAAGATGCTGAAAATATATTATGTGATTTGAATGAGAACTTTATGTTTGCAGGTGCTCACACCGACTACATATATTTCCTCACAAGTATTGATAGAAATTGATTTCATAATATAAAATGAGTATATATGATAAGAATATTCCCTTGGACTCTGGTAATAACCAATATGTGGGTTCCATTCATAAACGATATCAAGATTTCATTATATTAATTAATTCAAATTGTGTAACCAAAATATTATATTGCACGTAAAAATATTATAAAGACGACTAAGGCCGCCTTATGTACTGTGATTATTGTCCAAAAATGATCTACTCTTACCTTGGTTAGACGATCTATGATCATGTGCAAAAGCTTTCCTTCTGAGAGAGCTACTCTTGGTACTAACTGAGGGTCATCCGGGGTCAACATTATCATCCATTTCTCCTTTTTAACCCTAAGTGAGAGAGAGAGAGAGAGAGAGAGAGAGAGAGAGAGAGAGAGAGAGAGAGAGAGAGAGAGAGAGCATTATGAACGCCTCATATGATTTCAAACAGGAATTTCCCTTTTCTCCCGATAAAGTATAACTATCTTTGCCATTTTCCTTATACAAAGATGAAGTGATAGAATCTCTGCTTGTTCTGGCCTAGAGCTTTATCAAGTATTTTTCACAGCAAACCAACCTATTATGGGAGGCCCTGACTAGTACGACTTTGCTGATCATGGTGACACACAAAAGATGAAGGATGGATTGAAAAACCATATATATACTGTATACTTTTGGCTCCTTTTCTTCTACATTTCTCTTTTATCTTCAAAGAATATTTTAAGGAAAGTAAAAACCTTCGAACATGAGTCGTTAATAAATTCTTGAAAAGGAAGTCAGGATATTACATGTATCATACAGGAACTTATATTCAATATAGTGTACCAACCGTGTGTCACACAATTGTACATAATTCCTTTTGTATATAATATGCTTGTATCTTTGCTCTTCCCTCGCACTCAAACTAACATGAAAATTCATGTCTGCTGTTTTGCTCTGAACTTTGTCTGTCTCTCGAACATGCCATGTCCTGTTGCCTTGCCGTTTTGTATATAAAGAAGAGTGTTCCTTAATATATAACTCAGTCGTTTCCAATCTGCCTTTGATTGCACAACTCCTCTCTCGGCCCGTCACAATAGTGTATTAAGGAATGCAGTTCTTTCGTGATATCTATTCCCATCTAAATCACAGATATGACCCAATAGATCATTCTAATGGTTCCTATTTCGGAAGATTTCTCCTTATATTAAAATGATTTGCCAATAACTATAAGTAATGTTGGATATCAACGCTTTGGCTAGTTGTAAAATTAGTATTTTCAAAGTCATCTCTCTCTCTCTCTCTCTCTCTCTCTCTCTCTCTCTCTCCTCTCTCTCTCTCTCTCTATCTGGATATTTTATTATTTCTTTCCTCAGGGATCTAGTTGGCCAGAAGAAAGAAGAAAGAAAAGAGATAAAAAGAAAGAAGTAGAAAGTGAAGGAAGCTGAAAGAGGAAGAGGCAATTAGCAATGACATTATTCATGACCCCACTTCAGTACCATTCATTCATTCAACAGCAACGAAATGTGGACAATGTCCCAAGCAAATGTGATAAAAAAATTAAGAAAAAAACTATTTTATCTCGACATTATTCAACATAATTACCAAACTTTCTTTGCTCTGTTTGTCAAAGTGATGGATACAGAACTTGTTGGGTTAGGAAACAGAAAAGACTTTCGAAACAATCTTTTGAATGGATATATTTACAAATACTCTCTCTCTCTCTCTCTCTCTCTCTCACTCTCTCTCTCTCTCTCCTCTCTTCTCTCTCTCTCTCTCTCTCCTGTTATTACCATGTGTGATCCCCTTCATAGTCAATTAT
The DNA here is from genome assembly GCF_036898095.1 of Palaemon carinicauda. NCBI lineage: Eukaryota > Metazoa > Arthropoda > Malacostraca > Decapoda > Palaemonidae > Palaemon > Palaemon carinicauda. The sequence continues at coordinate 17,474,415 of NC_090749.1, forward strand.
TATCATTATTATTACTTGCTAAGCTAAAACCTTAGTTGGAAAAGCAGGATGCTAAAAGACCAGGGGCTTCAACAGGGAAAATAGCCCAGTGAGGAAAGGAAGCAAGTATAAATAAAACATTTTAAGAAGAGTAACAACATTAACATATATCCTATATAAATTAGAAAAAAACTTTAACAAAACAAGTGGAAAAAAATAAGATAGAATTGTGTGTCCAATTGTACCCTCAAGTAGAGAACTCCAACCCAAGACAGTGGAAGATCATGGTACAGAGGCTATGGCACTACCCAAGACTAGAGAACAATGGTTTGATTTTGGAGTGTGTCTTCTACCCTTTCCAAGGGGAAAGTCGCCACTAGAAAATTACATTGCTAGACTAATCGGTGTGTGTGCAGGAAAAGGAAAAATTAGCCGTTATCATAGAGAAGGATCCAATGAAGTACTGTCTGGCCAGTCAAAGGACTCAATAACTCTCAAGAGGTCGTTTCTCAACGGGTGGCTGGTGCCATGGCCAAACTACTACCTGGCAGACATATATAATATATATTTCTATATACATAATATATATATATATATATATATATATATATATATATATATATATATATATATATATATATATATATACCTGTGTGTGTTTGTGTCTTGATTTATTTCACACAGTTATCTCGCGCAAACGTTGATAAGTGCTTCCAAATGAACCCTGACCATTCACGAGATTTAACCAAAGCTCTGTTTCCCAAGAACTTGGAATCCTTACTTAGGGTAGTCACAGTACCAGCAAGAAAGCTTCAGAATTCTCACAAACGATAAAAAACGATTTATGCAGAGGGAAATGAAGACGAGAAGAATTGTATTGCCACTGAAACATCCAACAAGAGAAAGTGGGGTCTGGTGCGAGCTGCAGCTACTAGCACTAGTCACAGTCCAAGAACACAACAGTGAAACCATATGAATGTCAGTGTGGGAATGGGTAAGAACGACACCATGCATAGTTTGGTTGCAGTAGTGATGGGTCACAATGAGACCCCGGGATCACTAGAGAGAGAGAGAGAGAGAGAGAGAGAGAGAGAGTCACATGAATAATCAACTAATAAACAAAACGGAAATTCTGATTTTTAATGTAAGAAAATTGGGACAAAAAAAGTTGCAAATTTCCTTCGTGTGTCGCTGTGTTTGAGAAGGAGGACGACCTCATGGACACCTCCTACTGAGCCTATTATAAAATTCCTATTCCAAAATAATAAGCCTACTAAGACTCTTGCAAAACACGAATACAATGAGGGTTTAACTCTTGGCCTAAATGACGCTTATTTCTTTATTTGTGAGTTAACAAGATAACAAGGGAATAATTTACAACGTTGCTCCTCAACATCTTTGAATAACACCAAACAAGAAACTTTTGGGCGTTCGATCGTTGGGAAGGCTTGTCCCAAAATCGTCTTTTGATTACGTGAATGAACGTTGCATGAATACCTAACTAGATTTGTTCTTTATAGCACTGGAAGCTAAATTATACTTCACACTTCAAACTCTGCTGTATAAAGTAAGATGTCTAATAGCCCTTTCATAGAGTAAGTAAATCTAAAAATATAATTTTTTAATTAATGAGTTATATAACTAGTATACTTTAATGGTACTGAATTAAGACACTCATTAAGGCATTGTTTATAATCTTTCTAATTTTGGATTCATTGATATTTTCTTCTGCCCACAAAGGTATTTTCTTCGTAAGGCAAATTTCAAAGCTTTTCTTCAACTCTCGTATCAGACTAAAGGCCCGAAGTTGAACGAGTCTAACAGCCAGTTCACTTGTTACGATAATTGCCCGGCTTATTTGAATGCCTTGGCCTTAACGGGGTCACTGCCTTTTCCTTTATACCAAAACCTAACTTTTCATTGCACTAGGATGCAAAAGGGTAGCTTTGCAAGATTTATATTTTGCAAAGGAATTCAATTAAACCTTTTGGACTAAATTCGCTCAGTCTCAAGCGAGATCATAAATCACTTTCGGAAAAAAAGACACACTTGAATATCGTTGTTAATAATACATTTTAGTACATTATCCTCCTTATGCTTATTTTTTTGTTCTTGATTATTGTTCTTAATTAAGGTAATTTCAAGTTACAGAGAATTGATTTTGCACTGAGGGCCACAAGGAGTTATGTGGTCACGGCTTCTACCAACCAGTGATGGTGATCCAGACATGTTCAAACTATAAAAAGGATCCTCCTACCTCATGCTTTCTTCTCATGCTTTGTTGAGAGAGAGAGAGAGAGAGAGAGAGAGAGAGAGAGAGGAGAGAGAGAGAGAGAGAGAGAGAGAGAGAGAGAAGAAATGGTTCTAGAGTAGCCTACCATTACCAGTATAAATATTCATATTTATTAAACAAATTTCTCCTTTTAACTCCTTTTAGAAAAGATTCTGTGTTGGAAACGCGTTTTGCAATAATTAGTATTTCATAGTTTCTTTGCCAAATACTTTTTAAACTTTTGCGATGAAGACTGATAAGTAGACTTTGTCTCCTTTTTTACATGTAAATGAGCTTCCACTGATATTATGGTATGAGGAGCAGCAATGCGTTTGTGAGTAAATGGTTGAAGAGAGACACCTTCGGAATTCAAAAGAGGCGCTTGACTTGGAGGAAGTAATTCACTGATATCAGTTTTAGATTATTTATTTGTGAGTTTATAACTGGAATATAATAAGTATGATTTCTGTTCACCTCCGAGATTCTTCCTCTGAAACTTATAATGAGTTTGTGTTAGCATTTAATTGAAGCTACATAATTTGAAACGTTGGTTCTCCTTACAGAAGTGTTTTGTAATGTTATTCGGAGAGCGCTGCTGTGGAAAGTAACTTTTCTTTACACTCATTTAGTTATCCTTGTTTACCATTACACAACTTATGTGTTTATCTTTTATAGTTAGTTATGTTTCTCTCTGTGTATACGTGTGTTTGTTCTCGAGGGACCTGTGACTTCTGAAGGGGACGAAGGAGGATTCTTCGGTAGACAGTTCAGAATGCAGGTGTTCCAATATTGTATCTTTGATATATCTATCCCTATAGTTATTCTATTTTCATTATGAGTATTTGCATAATTGAATATCGATAATGAAAAGAGAAAAGGAAAGAGAGAACACTGATCCGTGAAAATGTAATCTTGATTTTCTCTTCCCAAGATGGATTCCTCGAACAATTGAGTTTCAACCTCAATGATTGAATGTCTTGCGTTCGATCCCCACTTCTGAAGAGATGGCTATTAGTTGCCTGTAGTGCATTGGAGAGAGAGAGAGAGAGAGAGAGAGAGAGAGAGAGAGAGAGAGAGAGAGAGAGAGAGAGAGAGATAACTATTCAATGATGGTAAGGAAACTGGTCATGAATATTAGGCATAAAATAAATATCTATAGCGGAAATATTTATTGTATCCTTATTAAAAGATTCTTTGCGCAATAATGTTCCTCATTTTCAAATATCATATGTGCAATACAGCATATTGTTCTTTTAATATGAACCAACTGATAAAATAACATCGAAATGTGGAGAAAAATTAAGGTTATTATAGTTGGCAAGGGAAAATTTCGTAATTGGTTAAGGCATGCAAACAAATGAAATTGTAGTATTATTAATTGCAATGTAATAAATATGTTGTCATGATCACTGGTAAACTATGCATATATTCACAATTCCTCTCCTGAAATGATTGACTCAACAGCTGTGAATTCTATTCCCCCAAAAAAGAACGAAACGGGATAAAAGTAATGATAGATTTTATTCAGTATTGAAAAGTAGGTCAAGGTCACTTAAACTGGATCTATGGCATATTCTTACCAAAGGCTACCTATGATAATTATTTCAGAATTCTTGCCAAAAAAAAAACGCGCGGAAAGAATAATAATAATAATAATAATAATAATAATAATAATAATAATAATAATAATAATAGCATTCCCCTAAAAGGGAATCCTAATAATAATAATAATACCAAAAACAATAGCATTCCCCTAAAAGGGAATCCTAATAATAACAATAATAATAATAACAATATTAATAATTAGTATCAGAATTTCTTCAAAGTCTCTCCTTTTACTTTTTGCAATTGAAGCATTTCATTACATTGATGTGACATAGCTGCAGTCTGTCGCTTTGCAAAGCATAATAAAGGCTTCTTGTTGGGAAAGAGACAAATCTCTCTCTCTCTCTCTCTCTCTCTCTCTCTCTCTCTCTCTCTCTCTCTCTCTCTCGAGCAATATTGCTCAGAGATAAGGATTCCAAAGAATGACGACAACAAGGCGTGGTGGTGATAACCCAGTTGTAGCAATCAAAACTATTCTGATATGAAAAAAACAAAATAGATAAATAAACTTTGCTATCACCAATATGTAAAAAATGTTGTTATTCTCATTTTAAGTATTTCATGAAACAATTAAGTCCCATGAAAAGTTATTTATTCAACTCATTGATATAATCTTTATAAAGGTTACAAAAATTGACCGCACAATCAGATAAACAAACAAGTTACAAAATGGGAAAAAAATGAAGGTAAATATACTGAAGAAAGAGAGAGAGAGAGAGAGAGAGAGAGAGAGAGAGAGAGAGAGAGAGAGAGAGAGAGAGGAGAGAATATTTGAGGTGACCAAGAGAATAAAGTTGTTATAAGAGGCTTATGGCATCAATGGAGATGTGGTAATGGACTGATGGGGGTTGGTTGGGGATGTTTTCTCAGGGGGTGGGGGTGTGGGAGGGTGGGTAATGAGTGGGTGTGATTTTAGAATGGAAGACAATATCCTTGAGGGCGAAGCAGTTGTTCATTTCTGGTTTCCTGACCATAAAGTTCTATTTCCTTCTAGAGTGTCTCATTGTATTAGGCAAACAATCAGTAAATTCATGTCCTTTTTTAATAATAATCTATGACTCCAGGAAATGCTACAAAACTATGCAACGACTCATTCAGTGTTCTACAGCCATTGAGTAAGGATGTGGTAGTGACATGGCTATCTGTTCGTTTTCCTATGGAAAATAAACTCTTACATATATATTTCGAAGATTTCTTATACGTTATCTTTTATATAATGCTATGGTGGAAAAATAACAATGACATGTCTGAGAAAACCCAGAGGAAATAAGTCTGACTCTCCTTCGAAGGACATCTGGACTCCAAGAAGCAACAGATCAAATTGTTTGAAGGTCAATCCAGTTGGGGAGGGGAAATTCAATTGCAAACCTCTTTCCTAAGAATTTCCCAGTAGACACAAATAGACTCCTATTTAGGTCTTAGCTTCGAATAAATTCTGTTGTTGGTACTGGTTCTCTTTTTAAAAAGAGAGATATAGCAATAATAACGAGACACTTTTGTTGCCACAAAGTTACTATTCTTGAAGCTGTGAATATTAACTCAGAAAGAGGGTACCATATGTGTTTGCGTATGTATGGGTTTTAGAGAGAGAGAGAGAGAGAGAGAGAGAGAGAGAGAGAGAGAGAGAGAGAGAGAGAGAGAGAGAGATAACCTACAAAAATATAAAAATGTTCTTTGAATTGTGGGTTTGTTTTCAACACCTACATGATAAACATCCCGAGAAGGTAAGAGAGAGAGAGAGAGAGAGAGAGAGAGAGAGAGAGAGAGAGAGAGAACGGGGATCATAATTACTATGTATTATGTGGTGCTTGATTACCGAGTGTCTTTTTCCATTACTTCGTTGAGGGGATGGGGTTGCGAGGCTCATACCCAGGACTGTAAGAAGGATTTGGATATTTTGTACGAGAGGCTTCCTGGGCGTTAATCAAAGGTGACCCTACATCGAGGCAACAATGAAAGTTTAGTATAAAACAAATTAAAAGTCAAAGAAAATGTATTTAACAAATGCTCCAATATATTTTCGAATTAGTCCCACTTTTTTTTACATCCATACAAATTGTTTTGTCCCATATAAATATATAGAATTTTTGTTGCCCTATTTCCCATGATTTAATAAATGAGTGAGAAGATTTTCTATAATTTTAAGCAATAAATTAAATTGTAGAAGACTGACTACAGAGTATTTCTCCAAGGTTCTTCCCTAATTAGTTTTTTGCATAGAGTATATTATCAGGAAAGCTCAGACGATAAATAAAATAAATATCGGGGATTAAATTTCCGAAAAATTACATAAAACATAAAAGAATTATATTTTCTTACTCCAAATGGAGACACTGAGTACCCTCCTTATCATTGATAACCAGAAAGAAAGAAAGAAATTAGTTTATTGGCATCATCACTATGAGTAGTTTCATTTCAAAACAGTTATCCACAAATAAAGATAAGGAATGTTACATGATTCCACTTTCCGTTAGTCTATGGAAAACTTCCTTACACACTGCACAACTATGTGGCCTCAGAGGTAAAGTATGGGATCCATAAAGGCTTTTTCAGACTCTGATGACAGTTGTGTTATTGGAAACGTCTCTGCCTAGCGATCTGCTGGACTGGGATTTGAGACCTGCTTAAACTCAGTAGTTTCTTGAATTGTCTGCAAAGTCACCATCATTGTGAGCTAAAGATGGGTTTTTTGGGGGGATTCTATAGGTCTACCTTTTGAGTCATCAGTAGCCATTGCCTGGACCTCCCTGGTCCTAGCTTGAGTAGAAAGGGTCTTAATTTGGGCGCTAATCATATGTATATAAGGTCAGTCTCCAGGGCATTGTTCTACTCGCTAGGGCATTGTCATTGTTCCTTGTCTTTGCCATTCATGAACGGCCTTTAAACATTTAAGAGAGGATATGTATGTTTTCCCTCTCGCTATAAACCTTCACGAGAGATAATTATGTCTTTTCCTTCAAGAATCAACTACATATCTTGATTAATGTGTCTTTAAATCTTCTGTCTTCGAATGATGGAGAGGAAATAACCAACGGTGTCAAATGAGCTTCCTTCCTTGTGATAACGACAATCCCATTACAATTATTGTAGTAAAATTAAAGGTTTCTTTTGATTCAATCTATCCTTATCCTTCTTAGGCTTTATCAACCGAATTACTCTTCCTGTTATGTAACTCAGGACAAAAGATTCCTGTTCAATTGGTTTTACACACAAACCTTCTCCTTTCTGTGTCTCCGTCTGTTCATTAAAACTTGAAGTGGAATGGAAGGGAGAGGAGAACTCAGAGTTGATTGAGTTGAAAACAGAAACATACAAATACAAAGACAGACAGACCGACATACACACACACAAATACACATATAAAACAGCTACAATATCTCCTTGGCGTCCAAGAATCGAAGACAGAATTTCTGTTACATTAATACTATGTTTGATACTATTAGATATATGGATCCTGTCAGGCAAACGACCCCTTTATTGTGGAGATAGCGGTAAAAAATAAGTCATATATATATATATATATATATATATATATATATATATATATATATATATATATATATATATATATATATATATATATATATATATATATATAATATATATATATATATATATATATATATATATATATATATATATATAACTATTTGATACAATAGTATATATAAATCATATTTTACATTTCTTCTTATTATGAGGTAAATTAGATGGTTCTTACAATCATAGACTACACAAATTAGTGAGCTGAGCATTACGATTATATACTCTGGAAAGAAAATATATTTAACATCTTTGACTTAACCAGTACGCGAGAGAACTGAGCTATCACGTTTAGAATCAATGTTTTGTCAACCCTTCAGTCAAAAGGGTATTCAATAATAACAACAATAATGTAAAATGGTAACAATTAACCTCAGGTGCAAGTAACTTGATCCGCCTCTTTTAAAAATTCTGATTTCTTTTTCTATAACTATTTATGTAAATTTTTACTGATTCTTTCAGATGATACAAAGATTTTCATTAAAATTCATTAAAAATAGTTATAAACACAAAAAATTATTCTTAAAACGTTGAATAGCCCAAATTTTCGAAAACACAACATTATGATGAAAGAATATTTTCCATCTGATCGCACTCGTCAGGAATTTGCGTAATACTAAGTGAACGTTCACTGAGATTGGAGGAAGCCTTTCCTGCTTCATCAGTATTTAATAAGTAAAGAAACTGAATGATAGAATACAAACGTGAAAACTTTATTTTCGTTGACTATAATGAAGATTAATTTATTTAATTTTCTATAGATTTTGCAGAAAGTAGAACTTGCAACACAGTTTTCTTTCGTTTCTGTTTTGACTTTCGAGGGGGACTAAATAAAACCCAATTCTATATCATCCCTTTATCTAAGTCTATATGTCAATAAATGTTACATTTTTAATCCTTCTTATTCTATAATGACCTTTGATCTATTTCTAATTATGTTTAAGGGGAAACAGGAAGATCTGCTCTTCTATTCTGTTGTAAGATTCCATAAAAACAGTTATGTTTACAAAAACTATCTCACAAATTTCTAATATCAGATTTAGAGGGAGAAAGAAAATATAGCAAATTGTGAAAAACTATAATAATCATAGATTATTTTCTTCCTCATTTACAGTGGCAATTCCGTTAGAGAGAGAGAGAGAGAGAGAGAGAGAGAGAGAGAGAGAGAGAGAGAGAGAGAGAGAGAGAGAGAGAGAGAGAGAGAGATTATGGACAGCAAATGGTTCTGTTCGCTATTTTTGTTTTTTCCGTAGGTTATGTATGATGCTTATATAAGTACCAACAGTATTCTTGTAGCTCCAGGTAAAACCAATTCCAAAGAAAATCCTACGGTTTGCCATGAAAAATTAAATATATACAAAAGAGTTAAGTGGCATTCATTGGTTGTTGCAGCCAAAAATTCTAGGTAATCACATCTATAAATAAGTACAAAAATGTAAGTAATTACAAGCTTAAATTAATAAGGTAAGTAAATTGACGAGTTACATAAACACAAATCAGTCAGTTTAAACATCCAATGTTGCATTACTGTTTGGAACAGAAAGCAACACAGTGACCCCTTTTACTAATCATTGGTATTTTGCATAGCTAAAATGCACATACCAGAGCTCAAGAACACCTTCAGGGTAGAACTTTCTGGCTAGAAATGCTTGGTTATAGATTAGCCTTTGTTCGTTAAAGGATGACACAAATATTATGCCCTAGCACATCTCTTTGTCTATCAAATTAGTGACTTAATCATTCTCCAAAATGGCCAGTTTTCTAGTTTTATGGATGACATGACCAAATGCTCAGTAGTATCCTCTGCCTCCCTATACAAAACACAAAGGTATCCTTATCCTTCCTGTTTCTATAATTTTCTTTTAATTCTTGCAATTTAACCTTGTTTTCATAAATATTATTCTCACATTAGTGTCAAGTTCACCTATGCAGTCTCTTCTGCCATTACTATTCATAAAACTCAGTTTGGTAATTTCTGCTTTTCTTGCTTCTATTTTTCTTTTAATTTCATTTGCCACATTACTTTTTGTTTCTTTTTAAATTTCTTGTTTATTTATACTTTCTTACTTCTTCAATTTCAATATAATATCCATCGCATATTTCTTTAATACTTTTTCCCAACATTTCCCATATGGTTATCTTATTTGATCTTCCACTACTTTCATAACTAGCCATTTGTCATCTGATGTTATGAAATAACATCACATTTTTCATACTGTATTCTATTTTCAACTGGCTGTATTCCTATTTCTGCTATTAGCCCCCAGTAAGGTGTAGTAGAAACCTGTTTAAACATTCCTTTCATAATTTTGTACTGTTTACTCTCTAGTTCTTTAAATTTCTTTTTCTTTTATTACACCCCATGTCTAAATATTTGCAAACATTGTAGTTACTACTACTGTATCATAGATCTTTATTCTCAATAACAATGCCAAATCTCCTACTCTGTTACTGTCTCCATACTTCCTAACTTTCTGTACCATGTAGCCTATTCTATTATTGCTTCCCTTTTGCTTATGATAAGACTTTGGTTTCCTTTATCCTAGTACCACTCTCCTGATTATTTATATCCCTTAACTGTTTCTAACCATCGGAGTTTTTTAAAACCTCGTGCTTTTAGTTCAATTTTTGATTTGTTGTCGGTGGAAATTGGGAGAAACAAAAATCCATGAAAGGACTCAGTTATATCTTATACATGCAAAACAATAGGCCTACATCTCTCTGAAGTGCAAAGAATGTACTTATCTGGTGGTACATATCTGTTTGAGCTTAATTCTAAAAACTTTTTGTTGTCTTATGGAGAGGAAGAATGAGTCGACAAACTGAAGAGAAATGAGTTGAGAGAAAACTTAATCAGCATTTTGCTTTATCGCAACAATGTTGTCAACATATTTTATATCGTCTGGTCTTTGAGAAATGATAACAAGTGAAGCAGATGTCTGCATTGACATCAACAATGCCATGCTGTTATGAAACCCAAGAGACGATATACCATTTCCCATATTCTTGTTAAAATTTTCTTAACAACCAAGTAACGAAGCCAGATTTGGTTTACAGTGAATGTTGTTATGTATTATTGTAATATTGTACTGTATTACCTCAAATTTTACGTGTATTGAGCGTAACATTGCATCACATTGCATTGATAAAACATGTTTAAGATTGTACATAACTGAAATAATGTATTTTGATATTAGGGTTCAAGCATTTATTGATTACCTCAAAGATAGGATGTGATTCTTTCTACTTTTGTACTGCAGTAGGATTTAAGTCTTTTGAGAGCGATGCTCTTATGTTTGTTATGAGTTTTTGGTTTTTAAGATTGTTTACGAAATACTTGATGCTCAGTTGGGAGTTGTTTGTTGGAAGCCCAGAGCCAAGAGCAATGTAGCCTCTTATCACGCAGAGATCATAGAGCAGCAGAAGAAAAATTTATTGCAAGAGAAGCAGAAGAAACAGGCCAATGAGGATTTCCTATGCAGCCGACCAGAAGAATTTCATCAAACACTAGCAAACAAAACAAGAAAACAAAGTGAATTTTAAAGTTGTTTAGGATACAAAAAAGGTAGGAAGTTACAAAGTGACTTTAGAACAGTAGCCGGACCTATTCAAGGTATCAAGGTATGCAGTCAAAATCCCTCTTGACATTGAACATCCTGAACGATTTGACATCACAGCTGAACCCAATTCTTTTGCAAGACGATGGCTACAGTGGTGTGAGAAATTTAAGATTTATCTAGAAGCATTTAGGAATATGAAGGATGCCCAAAAGAAGGCATTATTACTTCATACAGCAGGTAGAGAAGTTCGGGAAGTGTTTAAGACATTGCAGCCTAGAGATGACACAAGTGAAGCTGCAATTGAGGCTCTTTCCACATATTTTGCACCTCAGGTCAATAAATCTTTTGAAAGGTATCAATTTACAGCACAGGCATATCAGAAAGAAAATGAAAGTTTAGATGCATTTGTGACTAGACTAAAGAATTTAGCTGTTTCATGTGAATTTCTAGAATTAGAATATGTTATCATAGATCAAGTTACTGCACATTGCACATCACAAGAGCTAAGAAAGAAATTATTGTAAGACAGAGATTTAACATTAGAAAAGGTATTGATAATAGGCTGAGCTTTAGAAACCTCGGATAGGCAAAGTAACATAATAGGTAGTTCTTCAAGTAATAGAATGGAATAATCTAAAATTAGTACAATAGGCTCCAAATGGAAAAAAAATGAGAATCAGAGAAGGAATATATCAAAGCCTAGTCATAGAAAAGTGCCTAACACTAATGTTCTTAAATATCAGAATCAGGTCTATACACAGAAACAACAGGAAAAACCCAAGTTTTAGAGGTGTGGTAAAACTGATCATCTTGCATACGAAGTAAAGAAATGCCCTGCTACTGGACAAACATGCCAAAATTGTAGAAAGATGGGTCATTTTGGAACTGCCTTTTAGATTCCCTAAATAGTACGCAAAGAAAATAAATGCTACAGTTGATACTATTGGTCAAGAAAATAATGCGGAAAATGTTCATGATAATCAGAATAAGTCAGAAAATTACTTTGCGTTTCGCATAAATTCTGCCGATAAAAATACAAAGAAACATATCATGGTAGAAGTAATCATAAATGGTAAACCAATTTTGATGTAAGTTGACACAGCAGCCGATGTATCAATTATGTCTGAGAAAACAGCTAAATGCATTCTTAATTTGTTATTAGAAGGTACAAATAGAGTTTTGAAAGGTTATAATTGTTTTGATATTCAGGTAATAGGTGATTCAAATGTAGAAGTATAGTACAAAGAAGAGAAATTAGAGAGAATGCCATTAACAGTAGTAAAAGGTAAAGGACAAACTTTGCTAGGTTTGGATTGGCTACTTACTTACTTATTTACTTCCACTCCCAGGTAGGCTTTCAGCCTGTCAGTGGAATCAGTTGTCTTTTCCACTCAATTTTGATTTCCAAAATTCCATCTCTTCTCAGTTGTACAATTGTTGGCATGTTGTTCTTTGTCAGAATCTCTTCAATTCCATCCCTCCAGCGTTTACGTGGTCTACCTCTTGATTGGCTACAGTATTTGAATTTAGATGGCCCTAGTATTTTGAAGGTTACAGGTAGACAAGAACACAAAAAGGAAATGTCTGTGGATGATATCATATCAGAGTTTCAAGACGTATTTGAAGAGGAAGTAGGTACAGTAAAGAACGCAAAGGCAATTTTACTTTTGAAACCTGACAGTGCTCCTAGATTTTGTGCTCCCAGAACAGTACCGTATGTATTGAAAAGTACAGTTGAAATAGAAATCAGGAGATTAGAAAATGAAGGTTCATGGGAAAAGGTTACATATTCAGATTAGGCTACTCCATTTGTATCTATTGGGAAGGAAAATGGTCATGTTAGGTTATGTGGAGATTACAAAGTAACGTTAAATCCACAACTGAAAGTAGCTCAACATCCATTACCAAATCCGAAAGACATGTTTGCAACTATGTCAGGATGCAATGTTTTTTCTAAGTTAGATTTAAGACAAGCATTTCAACAGCTTCCCATGTATGAAAGTTCACAAGAATTATGTACAGTAAATACATCCTTAGGTTTGTTTAAGCCAAAGAGATTACCTTATGGAGTTGCAAGTACTCCAGCTATATAGCAACAAAGTATGGGTAAGACTTTTTCAGGAATGCAAGGAGTATTCATTTTTATAGTTGATATTTTATTTGCTGGTAAAGACACAAGAGAACATAAAGAAAGATTGCGAACAGTTCTGAAGAAATTGAATGAACTAACAGTAAATAAGAGCAAGGGTATTTTAGAAGATGATTCAGTGGAATACATAGGTTTTGTAATTAATGGCAAGGGTATTCACAAAACTAAAGAGAAGATTAATGCTGTACAATCAACAAAAGTACCAGAAAATGTTAAGGAATTACAATCATTTTTAGGTTTAGTAACATTTTATGGGAATTTTATTCAGAATTTGTCTACAATTGCACATCCATTGTACAATTTTTTGAATAAGGGTGTAGAATGGAAGTGGACAAAATAGTGTCCGGAAACTTTTGAAAGAATCAAACAGGAAATAACATCACCCACATTCCTAGTATGTTATCTAATTGATTTACCATTTAAATTAGTATGTGATGCATCAAACATAGGTTTAGGTGCCGTACTATCTCATGTAATGCCAGTTGAACAGAAAAACAAATCACGTTCACTTCTAGAGTAGTGAACAAGGCAGAAAAGAATTGCTCTCATATAGAAAAAGAAGGTTTTGCATTAGTGTATGGAGTTAAGAAATTTCATATGTATCTTTGTAGTAGGAAAAAGTTCCCACTTGTTACAGATCACAAACCTTTATTAGCAATATTGGGTCCAAAAGCAAGTTTACCTTCGTTGGTAACTGCAAGACTACAACGTTGGACAATTACGTTAGCCGCGTACCACTATGATATAGAATACCGTTCAACATCAAAGATGTGTAATGCAGATGCTTTATCTAGATCACCAGTAGACAAAGCTCCAGAAGAGTATGATGACAGCATTCTGTTAATTTCTGTATATGATGTACCCATTATAACAAAGGATGTAGCACACAGTACCGAGAGAGATCCAGTTCTTAGTAAGGTTTTAGAGAGTTTAATGACAGGTAGGGACTTAACCCTGGATAGGTACGCTCCTCGGACACCCCTTTAAGGGTATACTGGGACGCACGCGACCCCGACGCCAAAAAAAATTCTTGAAAAATCAGTTTTTGCAGTAACCTCCTTTTTTCTTTTGCCAAAAAAAACTTCAATGAATGCTTAAAACAACTGTAAAGATAAATACTACTCATCAGCAGAAAAACTATTTATTGTAAATATTTTTAAAAATTAAGTAGAAAAAAGACCTTACATAAAAATTCATAAAAAAAAAGTTTATACATATATACACAAATCCTTTTAGGAATTAATTCTTGAATGTTTAGGACACATCTTGATGTATTTTGGATGAAGTCAGACCCATGGAGGTGAAGATCTGAAATGAGAAAAAAAGGGTAACTTTTTTTGGCCAAAAAAATTTGTCCAAATTTCATGAATTTTTTTGGGTACCCAAATGAAATAGAAAGTGGCTAATTTTTTTAGGGAATAAACATGTTATCCTAAAATCGAAATATGTAAAAAAATCTTCATTATTTTGTAAATTACATTTATATCAGGGGCCATATCTAAAGGTAATTTTTTGAGTACTTAGAAATTTCGTAAAAAAATACATATATTCAATATATAATATGATATTTATGCAGTAAAAATATACCAAAATATCACAAATTCTATAGGGAACAAGAATATATATAGATAGGGCAACTTACGCTTCGGATATGTCCACAAAATGGCCGCCAACCACACTGACTCAGACTCTCTAATCTGCCACTTGAAATGTAGGAAGGGTATGTCAATTTCAAGGTGTTATTTACTAATCTAATTATTCTTAGATATCCATAAAAATTGTATGGTGGGTTGCTGGATAATTGTCGATTATTTTACGACTATAAAATTAAAATTCTGACCCAAAAAAAATTTTTTGAAGGGAAATAAAATCGAAAAAAAAATATAAAACAATTTAATATTTTAGCTAAAATAATTTGTTGATATTCAATCAAAAAAGAAGTAAACAAAATTTTCCGACAAATAAACATCTAGAGGAATCATTACTCTGTGATAGTTCCTTATTACGTAGTAATTTTGAAAGAAATGGGAAAAAACGAAAAAGTGGCAATCGCAGGAAAATCGAACACATACCTATATATACGCCATATCTGGCTAAAAATAAAGATAGGCATGGGTAGCCAGATCATCTAGAAACACTTTCCAACACTATAAAAATACAAGTTTTGCGACACTACTTGCCAATTCCTTACGGTAACATGACTAAGCAAAAAAATGTAAAACAAATAAAAAGGGGCACTCGCGGAAAAATGGCCAACATTCTAATATACGGCATTTCAGAAAAAAAAAATTTCAGCCACGTACTAGGCAAACCATCAAGGCACATTTTCCGACAAATAAACATCTAAATGAATCATTACTCTGTGATAGTTCCTTAGTACGTAGTAATTTTGAAAGAAATGGGAAAAAACGAAAAAGTGGCACTCACCGGAAAATCGAACACATACCTATATATACGCCATATCTGGCTAAAAAAAAGATAGGCATGGGTAGCCAGATCATCTAGAAACACTTTCCAACACTATAAAAATATAAGTTTTGCGACACTACTTGCCAATTCCTTATGGTAACATGACTAAGCAAAAAAATGCAAAACAAATAAAAAGGGGCACTCGCGGAAAAATGGCCAACATTCTAATATACGGCATTTCGGAAAAAAAAAATTCAGCCACGTGCTAGGCAAACCATCAAGGCACATTTTCCGACAAATAAACATCTAAATGAACCATTACTCTGTGATAGTTCCTTAGTATGTAGTAATTTTGAAAGAAATGGGAAAAAACGGAAAAATGGCAATCACAGGAAAATCGAACGCATACCTATATATACGCCATATCTGGCTAAAAAAAAAAGATATGCATGTGTAGCCAGATCATCTAGAAACACTTACCAACACTATAAAATTATAAGTTTTGCGACACTACTTGCCAATTCCTTACGGTAACATGACTAAGCAAAAAAATGCAAAACAAATAAAAAGGGGCACTCGCGGAAAAATGGCCATTCTAATATACGGCATTTCAGAAAAAAAAAATTTCAGCCACGTGCTAGGCAAACCATCAAGGCACATTTTCCAACAAATAAACATCTAAATGAATCATTACTCTGTGATAGTTCCTTAGTACGTAGTAATTTTGAAAGAAATGGGAAAAAAACGAAAAAATGGCAATCACAGGAAAATCGAACACATACCTATATATACGCCATATCTTGCTAAAAAAAAAGATAGGCATGGGTAGCCAGATCATCTAGAAACACTTTCCAACACTATAAAAATATAAGTTTTGCGACACTTCTTGCCAATTCCTTACGGTAACATGACTAAGTAAAAAAATGCAAAACAAATAAAAAGGGGCACTCGCGGAAAAATGGCCAACATTTTATTATACGCATTTCAGAAAAAAAATTTCAGCCACGTGCTAGGCAAACCATCAAGGCACATTTTCCAACAAATAAACATCTAAATGAATCATTACTCTGTGATAGTTCCTTAGTACGTAGTAATTTTGAAAGAAATGGGAAAAAACGAAAAAATGGCAATCACTGGAAAATCGAACACATACCTATATATACGCTATATCTGGCTAAAAAAAATAGGCATGGGTAGCCAGATCATCTAGAAACACTTTCCAACACTATAAAAATATAAGTTTTGCGACACTACTTGCCAATTCCTTACGGTAACATGACTAAGCAAAAAAATGCAAAACAAATAAAAAGGGGCACTCGCGGAAAAATGCCCAACATTCTAATATACGGCATCTCAGATAAAAAAAAAGACATGCACATGTTAGCCCAACCATCAAGGCACACTTTCTATCACATAAACATGAAAAAAAAATCAATAATATATGGCAATTCCTTACTACGTAGTAAATTTTTACAAATATTGAAAAAAAGCAGAAATTGGCAACCGTAGTTAAATACCCAATATACCAATAACTACGTCGTATCTGACAAAAATAAAGTCACGCATGGGTAGCCAGATCATCTAGACACACTTTCCAACACTAAAAAAGCAAAAGTTTTACGACACTATTTGGCAATATTTTATGGAAAAATGACTTGACAAAAAATAAAAAAAAATGAAAAAGGGGCACTCGCGGTAAAATGGTCCTCGTGGTGATGAACGACATTTTAACTAAAAAAAAAAATCATGCACATGGTAGCCAAACAATCCACCAAGACTTTCCACAACTGATAACCTATACAAGTTGCACCATTCTACGTCAATTTCATAATACGTAATAACTTTGATAATTATGCAAATTACCTTAGAAGGGTAAACTCGGTCGCTCTCGACCCCGACGCGTCTCAGAAATCGGGGAAGGAGTACAGCTACAGCAATGCACATCTGGACACTACTAGAGCGTGTAGGCGAGACACCTACTGCAGGTCGATCACCCACAAATTCAGTTACGGGGGTGAGTCACGTGAGAAAAACCTCTTTTTTTTTGACGCTCGGGGTCGCGGACGACCCACCGTACCGTTCCAGGGTTAACTGGAAAAGAGAAAATTGTAAACCCTATAAAGATATATGGTATGAACTGAGTGTAACAAAAGGAATAGTGATGAGAGGTTCAAGGGTAGCTATTCCTAATTCACTGAGGAATAAGGTTTTGTCTGAAATACATGCTGATCACCAAGGTATTGTAAGATGAAAGTAAATTGCAAGAACTTTTGTATGGTGGCCAGATGTAGATAAAGATGTGGAATCTTATATAAGGAATTGTATGAATTGTGTTATGCAACAGATTAATCCTCATTTTTCTAGAATGCACCCATGGGAGTTACCCAGGTATCCATTGCAAAGAGTGCATATAGATTTTGCAGGTCCTTTTTTCAATTATTTGTTCATGATAGTAGTAGATGCTTAAATTAAGTGGTCAGAAGTCATTCCGTTGAAAAAAACAACGTCTTATGCCAAAATAAAAGAGTTAATGCAATTTTTTTTACACATGGTATTCCAGAAGGAATTGTTACAGATAATGGTCCACAATTTACCTCACAAGAGTTTGAAGAATTTTGTAATGTCAATGGAATAAAACACATTTTCACCAACATATCATCCCTCTACCAATGGAAAGGCTGAAAGGTTTATTCAAACATTTAAACACAATATGAAGTATGGAAGAACAAATTCTGGTAACATATTTTTACATGTATCAAAGTTTTTATTGTCTTATAAAACAACGCCGCACAGCACAACAGGCGTGACACCATCAAATTTGTTGATGGGGAGGGGAATCAGCTATAAGTTAGATTTGTTGTATCCAAGTTTGCAAAGTGATTTAGAAGAAAAAGGGTATAAACAAGTAAAAAATCTCCCAAAAGTATGAATTTTTTTTTTACCTTTATATGATGTCAGGGTAAGATCATACAACATTCCAGAGAAGTGGGTACCCGGAGAGATTGTAAGAGAGATAGGAAATTTACATTATGATGTTCACGTTAGTGGAAATATTGTAAAACGTCATGTTGATCCATTACAGCCATTAAACAGAAATACAATAGAGCATGTGAATGTTAGAGATGGAAAACTTTCAGAAGTAGTTAGATCAAATGAGTCAAATATTAAACAAGATGCTACAACATCAAATGTAGATTCAGAACCAATTCATGTACCAGTACAAGATGAGGTTAGAGTGCTTCCTAATAGGATTAATAGAGGAAAGCCCCCTGAGAGATTGGATTTTTAAAGATTTTTACAATGTCAAGTTAAGGGGGAGGATATTGTTTTTATTAGTGTAATAATGTACTGTATTACCTCAAATGTTACATCTATTGAGCGCAGCATTGCATCATATTTAATTGATAAAACCTGTTTAAGATTGTACATAACTGAAATAATGTCTTTTGATATTAGGGTTCAAGCATTCATTGATTACCTCGAAGATGGGATGTGTTTCTTTCTACTTTTGTACTGCAGCAGGATTTAAGTCTTTTGAGAGCGATGCTCTTATGTTTGTTATGAGATTTTGGTTTCTGAGATTATTTACAAGACGTTCGACGCTAAGTTGGGAGTTGGTTGTTGGAAGCCCAGAGCCAAAGGCAATGTAGCCTCTTATTATACACTAAAGGGTTATGTATACACCTGCATTTGATTCAACATATCATCAATAAAAATTGACAACGCAGATGGGTCGTGCATGTTGGGCAGCGGGTAGTGATCGGGCGTTGTGATGAGGTTGAGGCGCCTGTAGTCGCCGCAAGGTCTCCAGGACCCGTCCGGCTTTTTTACCATGTGTAGGGGCGATGCCCAGGGGCTCGATGCTTTCTTACGGATACCCATGCGTTCCATGTCCTCAAAGGCGCGTTTGGCATCCTTCAGTTTCTGGGGCGGTAGGCGGCGGAATTTGGCATGAGTAGGAGGTCCTGTCGTTGTGATGTGGTGGTAGATCCCGTGCTTGGACGGGGAACCTGGCGAGTGTCGGAGCTCGGGCTTGAAAACCTCGGGAAATTCTTGTAGGAGGTCGGCGTAGGGGTGCGTCGTTACGGCGGATACGGACATTGTTGCAGGGCCGTGTTCTAGGGCGCGGGACTGGCAGGTTCCCGTGTCGATGAGACATTTGTTAGTGACATCGTCGAGGAGTCCGTGGTGGGCAAGGAAATCCGCACCGAGGAGGGGGCGATTGACGTCAGCGATGGCGAAGGGCCAAGAATAGGAACGGCCCATGATAGATATCTTGAGGGTCCTAATCCCATAGCACCGTATGGGAGATCCGTTGGCGGCGATGAGTGAGGGAGCGTTTTTGTCGGGACCACGGTCTAGGTCGGACTTGGAAGGTGGGAACCTTGACTACATTGCGCCGGTGTCTACCATGAGTCTACGGTTGGAAATGGTATCGAGGATATAGAAACCATTCTTATTTTGGTTACCTGCGGCTGCGATTGTGGCAGGTGGATGCTTCTGGCGTCGTCTTCTAGGGAAACTGCATGGTGCTCTACATTTCTTGGCGTCGCTGCCGAACTGTTGGTGGTAGAAGCACCATGCTGGGTTAGTCCTAGGGTTCGGTCGTGTTGGTTGCGGCGGTTTCTTTCTTGATAAAACGTTGATCTCGTCGTCCTCAGGGGCCGTTGCCAAGGAGTCTATGGAAGAGCAGCTGCTGAAGGAGGAGAACGAAGGCAGTGTTGACGATGATGCTCCGAGGTGAGATGCTTTGGAGGCCTCATGGAGCTTCTGAGCCTTCGACAGGAGTTCATTCATCGGGAGCGTGTCGGCGTCTGTCTCTCGGGCCCTTATGTCCTGTGGTAGGCGTCGAAGAAAGATCTCGCGAGATAAGCTAATCTCACGTCGTCGGCCGTTGCTGTCTGTTTCGGAGAGCAAAAGCGGGCCGGTTAACTCGTCCCACGCCTCGACAGGAGAGGTGTCACCCATGGGCTTGCCGGCGAGGTCCAGGACTTTCTGTGCCTTTGCTGAGACGGAGAGGGAGTAGATACCGATGAGTTTCGTTCTCAGGTCCTCGTATGAAACTTGGCCGGCCTGGGCGTCGAGCCATGGGGAAATCTTGTCGAATACCTCTTCAGGTATGGAGGTGAGAACGATGTCAGCCTTGGCGCAGGAGTCGCTGAGTCTAGCGACACGGAAGAGTACGTCTGCTCTCAGTAACCAGGAAGCGGTGTTGTGTTGGGAAAAGGGCGGCAGTTTGACTTTGGGCGTGGAGGCGAGGCCGTTGGGTGCGATGGGCGTGTTGCTTCCTGCATCGTGGCCAGACGACGAGTCGGCGAAGAGGTGAGAAGTTGATATGTCGGTTAAGCTCATCCTACTGCCTTACATGCATCGAAGTGTGGGAGAACCAAAGGCAGGCTCATGCCTAAGGTAACGGAGTATAGAGAAGGTAGCACGGCCGTAATAAGTCCGTTAATGGCAAAGCCAAAACTACTGATGCTACTTTCAACTCCGGGGTCACCAGTTGTAAGGACAGTGAGACAAGCGTCACCAAGATCAACTGATACTTTATTCAAATGTGCATGGGAGTATATTACAAGGTGCGGACGGAAAGGTAGGATGGCGCTGGCGCCAAATCAGATTGAATTGCCCGCCAAAATATATGTGTTTTCTTACACTTACAAATATACGAATTATGAGTTAACAGAAACATGTAATGAAATGATACATATGTCAAAATATAGCTCTGATAGAGCGGAATACATATACATGGGAAACCACGTTGTGGCGAAAGGAGGATTCAAATAAATAAACAGTTTGTTGATTTTCTGGACGACGAAGGGAGCGGTGTCCTTACACCTTTAATATATAGAAATGAGCAATTTTATTTTTAATATGTACTAAATATCTGTCTATACTTTATTTTGTATTCCTTTGTATAACCTTCATTATATGCTGTAAGTGTAAACAATACTGTTATAATATGTACTTGAATGTCTGTATATACTTTATTTTTTCTATTCTTTAGGCATAACTGAATTACAATGTAGACGTAAACAAAATTACTGAATTACCCTGTACTCAAATGTTTAAGGCTAATGGACAAAATAAATTTATTAAAACAAAATATCTCTCTCTCTCTCTCTCTCTCTCTCTCTCTCTCTCTCTCTCTCTCTCTCTCTCTCTCTCTCTCTCTCTCTCTCTCTCATCTAACTAAATTGCTGCTGTGAATAAGGGGAAAAGAATCTATAGTTGTTATAGTTTTCCACAACTCACTATCTTTTCTCTCTCACTCTAAATCTGACATTCAAAATTTGTGAGATAGTTTTCGTAAATATAAGAGTTTTTATGAAATCTTACAACAGAATAGAAGAGCAGATATTATTGTTTAACCTTAGATTTAATTAAAAAAAAAGATCAAAGGTAATTATAGAATAAGAAGGATGAAACATGCAACATTTATTAACATATAGTTTTTGATAAATGTATTATAAAAAAAGAAGGTTTGATTTAGTCCCCCTTGAAAGTAAAGACAGAAAACGTAAGAAAACTGTGTTGCGAGTTCTTCTATTGACTGCAAAATCTATAGAAAAGTTGCACTGCATAAATCATGATTATAGTCAACGAAAATAAAGTCATCACGTTTGTATTCTGTCATTCAGTTTCTTTACTTATGAAATACTGATGGAGCAGGAAAGGCTTCCTACAATCTCAGTGAACATTCAATTACATTACACGAATTGATCACTGGATTCTATTTAAAGCTTAGGTCGGAAAGAAATGAGTTATTTATTCATTATATTGATGTACACTTAACAGCCTTGCATAATGTTAGCTTTTAAGATTTTGTATTTGTTTTTATAATTATTCGTTAAAATTTTGAATGCCTTTTTTTTGTAACAGATACAAAGGATTAGTGAAATTTTACATATATAGCGGAAGAAAAAGAAATCAAAGTTTTAGAAAGAGAAGGGTTTAGCTTCAGACAGAGAAGCTGTCTGTCTGTCTGTATAGATTGCCTTACCTTGTGTAAGACCCGGGCTCTTGCCTGTGGGCAGCCCGGAAAAGAATGTAATTTGAATTGTAGAGTGTTATATGTGTATAAGAGAACTTGTAACTTGAATAGGGTAAGAGTAATTGATGTTAGAGAAAAGGGATTCAATTAAAAAGTGAATTTATTACTTTAAAGTTTAATGGTTTAATCTAGTTAGATTTAGATAGCCGAAGCTAATTAATGTAAGGCCAAAAGGTAGTAGTAGTTTCGACTGAACTGCTTATCCTCATTCAGCAGCCTAGGATTTTGGTTGTTCCTAGGTGGGGGCAAAGGCTATTCACCCAGCATCCCACAGGCTGGAAACTGCAAGCAGATTCCAAATTAAGGCCCGTATAACTGAATGAGGGACAGGTCCCTCTAGCTACTACTAATCAAAGTAACAAGGGAAAAAGGGAGAGATTGACAGGCATGACAACGGAGAAAAGACCCCCGGTAGGGAGGCTCCTTTTTAGGTCCACGAAAAGGAAAATTTGTGATAGACAGAGTCTATCAAGTGAGAGAGAAAGTGTTAAAGCAGAAAGTCCCAGGGAAGCAATAGATCGTGGGAAGGAGAGAAAAGTAATGTAGTCAGAGGCAGAAAGAAGGGCATACACTATCCCTAATAAAGGAAATTTTTGATAGACCTAGTCTATCTAGTAAAGAAAAAGTGTTATAGCAGGAAGTCCCAAGAAAGTAGAAGGTCATGGGAAGGAGAAAAAAAAAAGCAATAAAGTTAGAGACAGAAGAAGGGCTTAAATTATCCCAAGAGAAAGCTTAAGGAATAGGCATAGGTCTAGAGATGGTATAATGAATTATTGATAAGAGAGGAAATAAAGACTTATTGAATACCACTCAAGTTATTGTGTGGTACATAACGTCATTGAAACATTGATGGACTCCTATATGAGTATATCTCTTCTGCACTTACTGACAATATGACATCGTCACTACCTAATGACGAAGCTATTACCAAAGTCCTAATTAAATAACACTTATGTTCTAAGCAATGACTGACATTGATAATTAGCGGAGTTTAGTATGTAGTAGTGTACTTGCAGCGAATTAAGGAAAGATCTTAGAGTTGTCTTTGGGACGCAAAATTAAGTTGGAATGATATGAATTTAAAACTGTAACAAGAATTAAATTCGGTGTGATCACTTCTACGAGTGGAAAACTTTGTCCTGTGTGAGAGAGAGTATAACCATTGTTTCCCAAGATACATCGATCCCTTTCATATTCACATCTATTTAATTGAATAACTACATAATAAGTAAATGAATTAAAAGAAATGGAGATCTCAATATAAAGTGTAATTGTTTTAATAAGTATAAACAAAATAATTAATATGGAACCAAAGAGTTTTCTTCAAACGTAAATTTCAATATAGAATCATTTGAATTTATTTCCAATATGTTTTCATAATATTATAGTGAAAACCATCTTAATTGATTGTGATACAATGAATGATAAGTAATTTTACATTTCATACTAGATTTGAGACGACCGAATATTGTTCTCCAGCTTTGTAGCATTGAATCAGAAAAGACCAAAATATTCCATTTTGTTCATACAGCATTTGATAACAGTATTTATAGATATATTGAGCAATGCTTGGTTCTGGAACAAATCGGTTGATGGATATCTAGAAAACAATTTTGAATTTATATAATTAGGTTTTTGTAAATAAAATCTGAAAGAAGAGAAAGAAAAACATTATATTAATTGCAAAAAAGCTTTCGTTTCATTATTATTTACTAAATGGTAAAATTCAATATATATATATATATATATATATATATATATATATATATATATATATATATATATATATATATATATATATATATTCACAATGTAGCTAAAAGAAATTCTATCAAAGAGGAAATTTAAAGTATTGAGCTTGCAATTTATTCCATCATCTTGAAATGGCAACACTGTCTTTATCCTACCTAGATGTTTATATATCTGAATCAGTCGGACCCAGTTAATTGATCATCTCTTGATGATAACTTCCGAAACCTCCTCCATATTACACAATCCTATGTGATTTATTGCTTATCCTAAAGAGAGCCGGATTTAATTGGGATTTCATTATTTTGGCTTGATTCCAATACAAGTAATTGTAGGTCAAGTGCTACAAATTGGGTTCCTTCCTTCATTGTAAAATGTGTCTCCAATGGATCTACTTGTAAGGAATAATATCTACTTTGAAGTATAAGAAAAACCTTATCAAGATTCTTTTTGAAAGAAACCTCTCGGCTTCATCGATGTAGTCAGTTACTACAAAACGGCTTCACTGTTAGTAATAGATGTAAATTCTTTCTTTCGTTGTTTACAATTGGTTTTAAACTGAATCTCTTTTCTTTCTTCTCAGTCTATTGAAACCTTCAAGTTGACTCCAGAGGGAAAATTAATGCCTCTTATTTTGTCTCACATCATTGCAAAAGGAATCACTTAATTCTTGTCGGTTAGAGATATTCATATTAACAGCTCTAATATGAACTTATTTCTTAATAATTATAAACTTATTTTAATGCTGTCCTTCAAGATATAAATCGAATTAAAACTTTATCTCTAAGAAACGTGTGTATGGTTAGCAAACAGTGTTTGTTGCATCTCTCAGGTTTGTTGAATGTGAGAGTGTTGGTGCTCAACTTCTCTAAGCCAGGAATTCAGATATCGGAGCATGAAGGTTTTCCTGGAATCATTTCCTTCTCATTGATTTGAATTTTGATCTTTAGTGGTCCTTAGAACTGGATCTGACACCATTGATTTATGGAATCATGAAATTTGAAACTTTGAATTTTTATTCGTAACCTGGTCAAGTCGTCCATAAATCTCGTACAATGGCCATTTTGGAGAATGATTAAGTCCCTACTTTGATAGGCAAAGAGATGTATTAGGACGTAATTAGTGTGGTATCCTTTAACGAACAAAGGCAAATCTATAAACAAGCATTTCTAGCCAGAAAGTTCTACCCTGAAGGTGTTCTTGAGCTCTGGTATGGGCGTTTAAGCTATGCAAAATACCAATGATTAGTAAAAGGGGTCGATGTGTTTCTTTCTGTTCCAAATGGTAATGCAGCATTGGATGTTTAAACTGACCGATTTCAGTTTAGGTAACTCGTTAATTTACTTACCTCATTAATTTTAGCTTGTAATTACTAACATGTCTCTACCTATTTATAGGTGTGATTACCTAGAATTGTTGACTGTAACAACCAATGAATGCCACTTAATTGTTTTGTATGTATTTAATTTTTCATTCCAGACTGTAGGATTTTCTTTAGAATTGCTACAAGAATACTGTTGGTACTTATATAAGCATCATTCAGAACCTACGGAAAAAACAAAAATAGCGACAGAACCATTTATTCTCTCTCTCTCTCTCTCTCTCTCTCTCTCTCTCTCTCTCTCTCTCTCTCTCTCTCTCTCTCTCTCTAACAGAATTGCCAAAGTAAATTAGGAAGAGAATAATCTATAATTACAATAGTTTTTCACAATTTGCTATCTTTTCTTTCTCCCTCTAAATCCAATATTAAAAATTTGTGAGATAGTTTTCATAACTATAACTGTTTTTGTGGAATTTTACAACAAAATAGAAGAGCAGATCTTCCTGTTTCCCCTTAAACATAATTAGAAATAGATCAAAAGTCTTTATAGAATAAGAAGGCTTAAAAATGCAACATTTATTAACAGAGAAACTAAGATAAAGGGATGATATAGAATTAGATTTCATTTAGTCCCCCTCGAAAGCCAAGACAGAAACGAAAGAAAACTGTGTTGCCAGTTCTTCTATTTTCTGTAAAATCTATAGAAAATTGCATAAATTAATCTTCATTATAGTCAACAAAAATAAAGTTTTCACGTTTGCATTCTATGATTTAGTTTCTTTACTTATTAAATACTGATGGAGCAGGAAAGGCTTCCTCTAATCTCAGTGAACGGTTAATATTACGCAAATTCCTGACGAGTGAGATCAGAAGGAAAGATATTTTATCATCATAATGAGATATTCTTTTAATAATAAAGACATTCAAATCCTGATCATGATGACAACATATTATCATTAGTGGAATGTTGAGTGTATAACAGAATGCTATGTGTGAGGTAATTTGTCAATGTGCCCGATATAATCATCAAGCGGAATATATATATATATATATATATATATATATATATATATATATATATATATATATATATATATATATATATATATATATATATATATATATATTCTGCTTGACAGTATTTCAAAATCCAGTTTATTTACTGCAATCTTATAAAAGTGATCATCATAAACACGAATTTACATAAAATCTCGAATCACTGAGATTGAAAGTGTTGTCAAATGAGTAATATTCCCAAGAGAAGGATATTCTATTGAGCCATTAAATCTTTGAGGATAAATGACCCACTTTTTGAGACTGGTGAATCTGTTTCACCCAAGTGAGGATGATTATATCGGGCACATTGACACATTACCTCACATATAGCATTCTGTTATACACTCAACATTCCACTAATGATAATATGTAGTCATCATGATCAGGATTTGAATGTCTTTATTATTAAAAGAATATCTCATTTCATTAACCTTTAAATTCCGTGAACTTCACCGAAAAGATGTAACTTACTATTACCAATCTATTGGAAATAATCTAATGTGATTAGTGAAGGCAATAGAATTGGAGAAACGCTTTTTTTTTCTTCATACCATTATTAGGCCAATCGATGATAGTCATTCTTCCACTGTTCTTATTCAGTGATCTCTACTTCATCTCTCCTTTCTAGCTTTCCAAAATTATGTGTTGCAGTATATAATATTTTTTATAGAAACCTCCCACTGGACTTTGTCGAAGGATATATTGCTGTTAATAACCTCCATTTTTTTCCTTCGATCAATTTAATGAAGAGGAGACCAGTATTACCAGAAGGGTTTCGTTTTTTTTTACTTCTTCATTTTTCTCAATCAAATGACTTCCCTTGAGCCATCAAGTTAGTGGCTTTTAAGTATCATTTTAATCTCTGAAGAGCTTTTAAAATCCTAAGCTGATTTGGGGTCGCATCTTTAGTCAGGAAAGAGATTATTCCGTTAGAGGCAGTTCCCTTCATGGGGTCAGGGACAACACTGCAGCAGAATCCTTTATTCATGACTGACCTTCCCTGAGACTTGCATAGCAGTTTCTCCACAGAGGATTTTCTTATTGTATTTCCTCCGCAACATTTCCTTGGGGCAAATTGTGCATGACTTTGTTTACCACGTGGCTTTCATATTGCATTAACGAAGGACATTATCCTCTCTCTCTCTCTCTCTCTCTCTCTCTCTCTCTCTCTCTCTCTCTCTCCCTCTCTCTCTCTCATTTCAGTTTTATGCAGCTCTCCTCTTTCTCTGTTTGAAATATTGCCTCATTAATTTTGTCCTGACATGACATAGACTGGATAAGTGTCGGGTGAGGCGCCTATGAACTGCCAGAGTTTTTTCTTTCTCTGTCTATCTATTTTGCCTTTTGAATTTTTCGACTTGACAGGACATGCCCTCGTAAAGTAGTAATAGCGATAGGTCTGTTCCTTGCACGGGACACCTCATTTAGCCTTTGACATCAAAGGGAGATTTCTGAAGTGGCCATACATCCTTTTCGTATATCTTACATCACTCGAGGGAGGATGTCACCTCTCACCCTTTAGTGTTTGAGGTTGAACCTCATCATCTGTGATTGCAGTCTGAAGGTGAGACAGTTAGAATCTTAGTATTGTTATCTATTAGAATTGAGGCTTTGTGATCCATATATTGTGAATTGAGTGATTCCTCAAAACGAAGGAATGATTATCCAATGAGATATTTTAAAATTTATGAGCTAATTAAAATTCTGAATTTACTGCTCACCAACCCCATAAATGAGTTGACCTTCCTATTCTTATCATTGACCTAAGCACTTCTCAAATACTACCGAATATCCACTTGCTCTCCCCTTCATCAAAATAACTTTCTCCTGAATCATATAAAAAGTTGTGAGTGATTCTTTTAGTAAGATCTCTTTATTGTCTCCTTTTTTCGATATATTACTTTTTCTGTCACGTATTCTGAATCCTTCAATGAAATCAATTTTACATAAAAATAAATGAAAACTCGATAATTTTTTTAAATTCATCATCGCAGTAAATTTTTATCCGATTCACATGAAACTAGTGCCAAATGTGCATATTTCAATTCCATATCTTGTGATATACGGTTTGTGTTTTGGGATCAAATACCCACAACATCATCAGTTTTCTTGGTGACAAAAGTGGCGGTGGTGAATGCATGCGCTCTACCGAGTGCCCGTTCCAGTTCGCTATATTAACCCTGGATAGGTACGCTCCTCGGACACCCCTTTAAGGGTATACTCGGACGCGAACGACCCCGACGCCAAAAAAAATTCTTGAAAAATCAGTTTTTGCAGTAACCTCTTTTTTTCTTTCGCCAAAAAAAACTTCAATGAATGCTTAAAACAACTGTAAAGATAAATACTACTCATCTGCAGAAAAACTATTTATTAAAAATATTTTAAAAAATTAAGTAGAAAAAAAAAAGACCTGACATAAAAATTCATAAAAAAAAAGTTTATACATATATACACAAATCCTTTTAGGAATTGATTCTTGAATGTTTAGGACACATCTTGATGTATTTTGGATGAAGTCAGACCCATGGAGGTGAAGATCTGAAATGAGAAAAAAAGGGGAACTTTTTTTGGCCAAAAAAATTTGTCCAAATTTCATGAATTTTTTGGGGTACCCAAATGAAATAGGAAGTGGCTAATTTTTTTAGGGAATAAACATATGTTATCCTAAAATAGAAATATGTAGAAAAATCTTCATTATTTTGTAAATTACATTTATATCAGGGGCCATATCTAAAAGTAATTTTTTTAGTACTTAGAAATTTCGTAAAAAAATACATATATTTAATATATAATATGATATTTATGCAGGTAAAAATATACCAAAATATCACAAATTCTATAGGGAACAAGAATATATATAGATAGGGCAACTTACGCTTCGGATATGTCCACAAAATGGCCGCAAACCACACTGACTCAGACTCCCTAATCTGCCACTTGAAATGTAGGAAGGGTATGTCAATTTCAAGGTGTTATTTACTAATGTAATTATTATTGGATATCCATAAAAATTGTATGGTGGGTTGCTGGATAATTGTCGATTATTTTACGGCTATAAAATTAAAATTCTGACCCTTAGTACGTAGTAATTTTGAAAGAAATGGGAAAAAACGAAAAAATTGCAATCACCGGAAAATCGAACACATACCTATATATACGCCATATCTGGCTAAAAAAAGATAGGCATTGGTAGCCAGATCATCTAGGAACACTTTCCAACACTATAAAAATATAAGTTTTGCGACACTACTTGCCAATTCCTTACGGTAACATGACTAAGCAAAAAAATGCAAAACAAATAAAAAGGGGCACTCGCGGAAAAATGGCTAACATTCTAATATACGGCATTTCAGAAAAAAAAAAAATTCAGCCACGTGCTAGGCAAACCATCAAGGCACATTTTCCGACAAATAAACATATAAATGAATCATTACTCTGTGATAGTTCCTTAGTACGTAGTAATTTTGAAAGAAATGGGAAAAAATGAAAAAATGGCAATCACAGGAAAATCGAACACATACCTATATATACGCCATATCTGGCTAAAAAAAAAGATAGGCATGGGTAGCCAGATCATCTAGAAACACTTTCCAACACTATAAAATTATATAGTTTTGCGACACTACTTGCCAATTCCTTACGGTAACATGACTAAGCAAAAAAATGCAAAACAAATAAAAAGGGGCACTCGCGGAAAAATGGCCATTCTAATATACGGCATTTCAGAAAAAAAAATTTCAGCCACGTGCTAGGCAAACCATCAAGGCACATTTTCCGACAAATAAACATATAAATGAATCATTACTCTGTGATAGTTCCTTAGTACGTAGTAATTTTGAAAGAAATGGGAAAAAAACGAAAAAATGGCAATCACAGGAAAATCGAACACATACTTATATATACGCCATATTTGGCTAAAAAAAAAATAGGCATGGGTAGCCAGATCATCTAGAAACACTTTCCAACACTATAAAAATATAAGTTTTGCGACACTACTTGCCAATTCCTTACGGTAACATGACTAAGCAAAAAAATGCAAAACAAATAAAAAGGGGCACTCGCGGAAAAATGCCCAACATTCTAATATACGGCATCTCAGATAAAAAAAAAGACATGCACGTGTTAGCCCAACCATCAAGGCACACTTTCTAACACATAAACATGAAAAAAAAAATCAATAATATACGGCAATTCCTTACTACGTAGTAAATTTTTACAAATATTGAAAAAAAACAGAAATTGGCAACCGCAGTTAAATACCCAATATACCAATAACTACGTCGTATCTGACAAAAACAAAGTCACGCATGGGTAGCCAGATCATCTAGACACACTTTCCAACACTAAAAAAGCAAAAGTTTTACGACACTATTTGGCAATATCTTACGGAAAAATGACTTGGCAAAAAAATAAAAAAAAATGAAAAAGGGGCACTCGTGGTAAAATGCCCAACATTCTAATATACGGCATCTCAGATAAAAAAAAAGACATGCACGTGTTAGCCCAACCATCAAGGCACACTTTCTAACACATAAACATGAAAAAAATGAATAATATACGGCAATTCCTTACTACGTAAAATTTTTTACAAATATTGAAAAAAAAACAGAAATTGGCAACCGCAGTTAAATACCCAATATACCAATAACTACGTCGTATCTGACAAAAACAAAGTCACGCATGGGTAGCCAGATCATCTAGACACACTTTCCAACACTAAACAAGCAAAAGTTTTACGACACTATTTGGCAATATCTTACGGAAAAATGACTTGGCAAAAAAATGAAAAAAAATGAAAACGGGGCACTTGCGGTAAAATGGTCCTCGTGGTGATGAACGACATTTTAACTAAAAAGAAAATCATGCACATGGTAGCCAAATAATCCACCAAGACTTTCCACAACTGATAACCTATACAAGGTTCACCATTCTACGACAATTTCATAATACGTAATAACTTTGATAATTATGCAAATTACCTTAGAAGGGTAAACTCGGTCGCGCTCGACCCCGACGCGTCTCAGAAATCGGGGAAGGAGTACAGCTACAGCAATGCACATCTGGACACTACTAGAGCGTGTAGGGGAGACACCTCCTGCAGGTCGATCACCCACAAATTCAGTCACGGGGGTGAGTCACGTGAGAAAAACCTCTTTTTTTTGACGCTCGGGGTCGCGTACGACCCACCGTACCTATCTAGGGTTAAGATATCGTTAATGTCCACTTGAAATCAGAGTTCATCAAAAACCAATGAAAACCTAATTTTGAAGTTCAATTCTGGAGTAATTCATTTAATTAACTGTTTCGATGACTTACTGTCAATAACATCTTAAACAACCCCCATTCTCTCTCTCTCTCTCTCTCTCTCTCTCTCTCTCTCTCTCTCTCTCTCTCTCTCTAGTGGTGGACTGATGCCATCAGTAATTGTATGTATATATGAAGATAGACACTTGCAACTGGCCTCAACAATCAGGTACGAGGGGCAGTGAGTTTACATAAGGCAAAAAAGAATAAAATAAAAAGAGAATCTATCAGGCATCGATGAAATCATATTGAATAAATGAAATAATGAACAGGAAAGGAAAAATATTTCGACAGATACTGATCGATTTACTGAAAAGAAAATATTCGAAATCCAATTAACCAAAGCAGCTGACCTTTTCCCAACAAGTAAAAATACAGTAAGAAAAGAAAATTAATTGCGAACTTTATCTGCAGTTTGCTGAAGAGCATTTTCTCTCTCTCTCTCTCTCTCTCTCTCTCTCTCTCTCTCTCTCTCTCTCTCTACTCACAGCATCAATTTCTCTTGATTTAAAATAGAGAGACAAAAGAGAGAGAGAGAGAAGGAGGGTGTCAGAGGATAGAATCAAACATATTATAAGACTATTCAGTGACATTACTAAATTGTGTGTGTGTGTGTGTGTGTGTGTGTGTGAGAGAGAGAGAGAGAGAGAGAGAGAGAGAGAGAGAGAGAGAGGAGAGAGAGAGAGAGAATGTTGTTACAATAGCCAAATGAGCGTGTACTTCCAGAAATTAGGTTCTATTGATTAGATTTTACTTTATATTGATATGTGAACATATTTATATAGACTGATATGTAGATGATAAAGAGATGACACACTGAGAAATTGTGCCAGAACCCTATATGCTGGATATGTCATCAGATGAGCAAATAAGAATTCAAAAGATAAGGAATTACGAGCTGGATTTGCACTCAATTTATAATAATATGATCCTTATAATTAGCATTCATGAATATTACAGACGAAATAAGAATTCATTTTGCCCTCTGAAATTATCATAATGAACAGTTAAACTTTGATGATCTATTAAAATTTTCTCCAAACTTCAAACTTCCATATTTGCTTCAGGTAATGAAGACACTCGAACTTTCCTTGCAGATTTTTAAGGTTAATGAGAAATGAGTGGAAATTCTTTTGGAAAAAAAAAAAATTCCTGTTTTGCCTTTAATTTCTTTTCTTTCATATTAGATAAGCATAAAAGTCGACAAAAATAATCTTGAAAATTTTGACTTAGAGGAAAGTAACCTAATTTATTTTCCATCATGTAGATGCTCTTCAAATGTGAGAAGTAAAACTATCCAAATATATTTTGTTAAAACAAAAAGGAGAACAATCCAGAATACTTTCTATTACTGAAAGCCTTAGTTAATCTTCTCCCATTAAATAGCAAAAGAAGCCACATTCAATTACTGTACATGAAAATAGAAAATAAAATAATATTTTAATTCTTAAAAATTCGTAAATGCGCGAAAGAATAACTTCATCTATTTTAGGAAAATACCTGAAAATGTCCACTTCCATCTTGCTCACTCCGTTGTCACAAACTGTGTCTGACGATGTGTATACCTTTGAATAAAAATTCATCTATGGATGCCAAAAACAAGTGAATATAGTGACGTCAATTTGACATTAACAAATAAAGAGCAATTTTATGCCTGACTGGTCTGTCTCAGAAAATAATCCTAATATCGTCTATATTTGGACAATTTAATTTGATCAGTTAAAAAATGGACCAAATATGTCAAACTTAGTTTTACATTTAAAATGCATGAAATGAAAATTAATATCTGTACCTACCCACCTTCCTTTTTGTGATTTTGATTAATCAGTTTTCAACAGTCATAAATGTGGCCTTGAAACCTTTCCTTTTCTATTAGTTGGAAAATAACTCGATTCTGTAACTTCATTTGGTGCAATGATATCATATACTTTTCCAAGAGTGTTGCAGTCCTTTGGAAATATGAAGACTGGTATGAACACAGATCTCTAAACTCTGCTTGGCACTGCTACTCAAGTCTTTTTGAAAGCAGCATTTCTCCAGCCCTCAGGTTCTGACAGCAACGAAAACAGAAAAGACAGATATATTAATTTTCTGTTATGAGAACAATTTAGGATCGTATTTACCTATTGGAAACGTTCCTGCCTGGGCGGTTTGGAGGACCCTATAAGTCTGCCTCCAGAGTCATCAGCAGCCATTGCCTGGCCATCCCTGATCCTAGGCGTTGATAATATGCATATAAGGTCAATTTCTAGGCTATTGCACTGCTAGGGAATTGTCACAGTTCCTTGCCAATGCCATTCATGAGTAACATTTAAACTTACCAATTAATCATTCACTTCATGGATCATTTGAGGATTGCATTGTTTGGCTGGGTACAGGAATCCCAAAATTCTATCAGAAATTAATGGAATTCATTTGAATTTTCCTCAATGTGCAGAAAGTTTAAGAAAAACTGCTAAAGGGACGAAATAAAGGACATTTAACTTTTGTGAGCAATTTATGTCTAGGAATCTTACTCCAATATTGAACATATCAAATTCCTTAAAATATATTTTTAAAAGAAAAGTGGGGAAATAGAATAAAAAAGATGAACTTTGCTTTCAAAAACCTCCAATTTATCATGGAACTATATCAAAAGAAAGAATGGCGAATTTTAACCTAGTAAACGCTCTACGAAACCAATACTGTTCAAGAGATGCAGCAGATCTTGAGGGAAACATTATACTGACACTCGGCGCTTCTTACTGCTACATAACAACTACTCAATCGACCGATCGAAGAAGGAAATTGTTCAGTGGGTGAGTGTTTGAGCCATCTATATCCCAAATGGTTCATCTGGGAAGGATTATTACTTTCCGATAGGTTGTGAAGATTAAGTGGATGGTAGGAAGCAATGCCGATAAAAATGGATTCTAGGAGAGTCTCTTTATGTGACTGTTCAGTTCCTATCATCCATTCCAGTACGAATAAGTGATAGAAATTCAGAGAAAACCATGGTTAGGTCTCGGGGAAAGGAGACTTAATAGATGAGTATATTTATATGTACACACAACACACACAATATATATATATATATATATATATATATATATATATATATATATATATATATATATATATATATATATATTATATATATATTATATATATATATATATATACCAAAGGCACTTCTCCCAATTTTGGGGGGTAGCCGACATCAACAAAAGAAACAAAAAAAAACAAAAAAAAACAGGGGACTTCTACTCTCTACGTTCCTCCCAGCCTGACAAGGGACTCAACCGAGTTCAGCTGGTACTGCTAGGGCGCCACAGCCCACCCTCCCCCATTATCCACGACAGATGAAGCTTCATAATGCTGAATCCCCTACTGCTGCTACCTCCGCGTTCATCTAAGGCACTGGAGGAAGCAGCAAGGCCTACCGGAACTGTGTCACAATCGCTCGCCATTCATTCCTATTTCTAGCACGCTCTCTTGCCTCTCTCACATTTATCCTCCTATCACCCAGAGCTTTCTTCGCACCATCCATCCACCCAAACCTTGGCCTTCCTCTTGTACTTCTCCCATCAACTCTTGCATTCATCACCTTCTTCAGCAGACAGCCATTTTCCATTCTCTTAACATGGCCAAACCACCTCAACATATTCATATCGACTCTAGCTGCTAACTCATTTCTTACACCCGTTCTCACCCTCACCACTTCGTTCCTAACCCTATCTACTCGAGATACACCAGCCATACTCCTTAGACACTTCATCTCAAACACATTCAATTTCTGTCTCTCCATCACTTTCATTCCCCACAACTCCGATCCATACATCACAGTTGGTACAATCACTTTCTCATATAGAACTCTCTTTACATTCATGCCCAACCCTCTATTTTTTACTACTCCCTTAACTGCCCCCAACACTTTGCAACCTTCATTCACTCTCTGACGTACATCTGCTTCCACTCCACCATTTGCTGCAACAACAGACCCCAAGTACTTAAACTGATCCACCTCCTCAAGTAACTCTCCATTCAACATGACATTCAACCTTGCACCACCTCCCCTTCTCTTACTTCTCATAACCTTACTCTTACCCACATTAACTCTTAACTTCCTTCTCTCACACACCCTTCCAAATTCTGTCACTAGTCGGTCAAGCTTCTTTTCTGTGTCTGCAACCAGTACAGTATCATATGCAAACAACAACTGATTTACCTCCCATTCATGGTCATTCTCGCCTACCAGTTTTAATCCTCGTCCAAGCACTCGAGCATTCACCTCTCTCACCACTCCATTAACATACAAGTTGAACAACCACGGCGACATCACACATCCCTGTCTCAGCCCCACTCTCACCGGAAACCAATCACTCACTGCATTTCCTATTCTAACACATGCTTTACTACCTTTGTAGAAACTTTTCACTGCTTGCAACAACCTTCCACCAACTCCATATAACTTCATCACATTCCACATTGCTTCCCTATCAACTCTATCATATGCTTTCTCCAGATTCATAAACGCAACATATACCTCCTTACCTTTTGCTAAATATTTCTCGCATATCTGCCTATCTGTAAATATCTGATTCATACAACCCCTACCTCTTCTAAAACCACCCTGTACTTCTAAGATTGCATTCTCTGTTTTATCCTTAATCCTATTAATCTTTACTCTACCATACACTTTTCCAACTACACTCAACAAACTAATGCCTATTGAATTACAACACTCATGCACATCTCCCTTACCCTTATATAGTGGTACAATACATGCACAAATCCAATCTACTGGTACCATTGACAACACAAAACACATATTAAACAATCTCACCAACCATTCAAGTACAGCCACACCCCCTTCCTTCAACATCTCAGTTTTTACACCATCCATACCAGATACTTTTCCTACTCTCGTTTCATCTAGGGCTCTCCTCTTTTCCTCTTTTGTAATCTCTCTCTCATTGTCATCTCCTATCACTGGCACCTCAACACCTGCAACAGCAATTATATCTGCCTCCCTATTATCCTCAACATCAGTAAACTTTCAAAATATTCCGCCCACCTTTTCCTTGCCTCTTCTCCTTTTAACAACCTTCCATTTCCATCTTTCACTGTCTCTTCAATTCTTGCGCAGTCTTCCTTTCTCTCTTCACTTCTTTCCAAAACTTCTTCTTATTCTCTTCATATGACTGACCCAATCCCTGACCCCACCTCAGGTCAGCTGCCCTCTTTACCTCACATACCTTGCGCTTTACTTCCACATTTTTCTCTCTATATTTTCCATTTTTCAAAAGCCCTCTTTTCCTCTTCCACTTTTACCTTCACTCCTTCATTCCACATTCACTGCCCTTCATCATGCTGCCTCCAACAACCTTCTTGCCACACACAGCACTTGCAATCCCAACAAAGTTTTCTTTTACTAACTTCCACTCCTCCTATAAATTACCAGTTTCTTTTACTCTCACTTCGTCATATGCCATTTTCAACCTTTCCTGATATTTACTTTTTACCCCCGGTTTTATTAGCTCTTCAACCCTCACTAGCTCCCTTTTACATCCACCTACTCTATTCCTACACTCTTTTGCTACAACTAATTTTCCTTCCACCAAAAAATTATCAGACATACCGTTAGCCATACCCCTAAACACGTGCACGTCTTTCAATCTTCCAAACATTCTTTTAGTTATCAACACATAATCCATTAATGCCCTTTCTACTACACTTCCATTTGCCACTCTTACCCATGTATACTTGTTTTTATCTTTCTTTTTAAAAAAGCTAGCACTTATTACCATCTCTTATTCAACACACATATCTACCAGTCTCTCACCATTCTCATTTTCACCTGGTGCACCATACTTCCCAATGACACCTTCTACCTCTCCAGCGCCCACTCTAGCATTTAAGTCAACCATGACAACTACATAAATCCTTCTACCAAGTCCTTCTACATACCTAGTTAATTCATTCCAGAACTCATTCCGCTCTTCTTCACTTTTCTCACTACCTGGCCCATACGCACTGACAAACGCCCAACATCCCCTACCAACCTAACCCTTACCCACATTAACCTAGATGATATCTCCTTCCATTCCACTACTTTACCTGTCATCCATTCACTCAGCAATAAAGCCACACCCTCTCTGGCTCTTCCCCTTTCAATCCCAGACACTCTACCAGACATTTCACAAAACATCACTTCACCCTTTCCTTTCATCTTTGTCTCACACAAGGCCAATACATCCATCCTTCTCCTTCTAAACATACTTCCAATATCACATCTTTTACTCTCTCGTACTACATCCACGCACATTAAAACACCCCAAAACTAGAGTGCGGGGAGCAGTCACTCTCCCCCCAGCTCCCTTCTCTTTGTTGATGCCTCTTAGGATTTTTATAAAGGAGAGGGGGTTCCCAGCCCCCTCGTCCCGTCCCTTTTAGTAGCCTCTTACGACATGCAGGGATAACGTAGGCGCTATTCTAATTGTTTTTATGCCCCCGCAGCCACACACACACACATACACACACACACACACACACATATATATATATATATATATATATATATATATATATATATATATATACATATATATATATATATGTATATATATATATATATATATATATATATATATATATATATATATATATATATATATATATATATATATATATATATATATATATGTATCGTCATGTAAATCTTTTTAGTGAATTGCATACTTGTGTAGTCGACTGAGAGAGTAATCCCTTGACCAAGCTTACTTGAACTGACTCTGACATCAAATGGCACCTTTCTTTTCTAGCTGATTTTAACTTTTTATATATAGAAGAGAGAGAAAAATAATATTTGTATCATCGAGAGTTCATTAATCATCCTCTTGAAATAAAAATCCTATTTTGATCTCGCAAAGACTTTGTTTTGACTGATTTAACCTCTAGCAAATGTATTGAACTAGATAATAATAATAATAATAATAATAATAATTAATAATAATAATAATAATAATAATAATAATAATCTGCTTGACAGTATATTTAGATTTTTATTTGAGAACTAAATCTGGCGAGGGATGAGATCAGCAAATCAGCACACGCGAAACCTCCTTCCCTCCCTTCCTCAGTCACCCTTGCAATGCAGTGTCACGTGATACAAGTCCCGCTGTGTTTGAATTAGTGTTTATCTTCCTGATTTTGACGATTATCATTTTGTGATTATTACAGTGATAAGTGTTAATTACTCTCTATAAACATGGCGTCGACGGTGATGTTATAGGTGAAGCAGAGATGTTTGAGTATGGTGTCAATGATGTTATTAAAGTGATTAGTGAAACAAAAGAGGTGAAGCATTTCAAGTTAGTTTTCAATATGACGGAAGGAGTGAAGTGAATTATATACTAGAATATGTATCTCTTGATTTCTGTATGAGTGAAAAAGTGATCGTTATCATAATGGAGGCCG
The DNA here is from genome assembly GCF_036898095.1 of Palaemon carinicauda. Classification (NCBI taxonomy): domain Eukaryota; kingdom Metazoa; phylum Arthropoda; class Malacostraca; order Decapoda; family Palaemonidae; genus Palaemon; species Palaemon carinicauda. Next base: position 17,513,874 of record NC_090749.1, read on the forward strand.
TAGGAAGGGGAACTTTGAATGGGCTTCGGAAGCTGTTGCAGAGGAATCAGAAGGTGTGTTGGTGAACATTGCACTTTAGGTTGTGATGTCAATAAACGGTGATAAGTCTAGTTCCATAGAGCGTGTTGGTGATAGACCATGTACTAAAGAGTATGTTGGGGCTTATACCTGGTATCCTAGGGTGTGCAGCTGATTGACCTAGTGGCACAAGGTTTATTGTGATAAGCCTGATGGTTACATTTACCTGATAATAGCAATAGTAGTCTTATAGTTATCATCAGTGATAATTCTAGTACTAAAGTGTCTGCTGGCGATAGATCAGGTAAATGCCATTGTAAGTTTTAGTGAAAGACACCTATTGTTGTTGGGTGTCTAATTGGTGTTGACACCTAATGTTATTGAGTGTCTAATTGGTTTTTGAAACCTAGTGTTATTGGGTGTCTAATTGGTTTGACACCTAGTGATTTGGGGTGTCTAATTAGTGTTGACATCTTAGTGTTATTGGGTGTCTAATTGATGTTGACACACCTAGTGTTATTAGGTGTCTAAATAGTTTTGAAACCTAGTGTTATTGGGTGTCTAATTGGTTTCAACACCTAGTGTTATTGGGTGTTTAATTTGTGTTGACATCTTAGTGTTATAGGGTGTCTAATTGGTGTTGACACCTATTGTTATTGGCTGTCTAAATGGTGTTGACACCTAGTGTTATTGGGTGTCTAATTGGTTTTGACACCTAGTGTTATTGGGTGTCTAATTGGTTTTGACACCTAGTGTTATTGGGTGTCTAATTGGTTTTGAAACCTAGTGTTATTGGGTGTCTAATTGTTGTTGACACCTTAGTGTTATAGGATGTCTAATTGGTGTTGACACCAAGTGTTATTTGGTGTCTAATTGGTTTTGACACATAGTGTTATTGGGTGTCTAATTAGTGTTGACATCTTAATTTTATAGGGTGCCTAATTGATGTTGACACCTATTGTTGGGCTTTGGTGGCTACATATATATATATATATATATATATATATATATATATATATATATATATATTATATATATATATATATATATATATATATATATATATATATATATATATATATATATATATATATAATGTATGTATGTAGGTATGTGTGTGAAAATACATTCACACAGATATATGACCTCTCGGATCCGGCATAAGCCATAAATTGAATCACCCCCGAATAAATGTTATGATGCGAAGGGGTGATTCAGTTTATGACACCATTTTCCGTATATATTTGCGTTACTGTTATTGCAATGGTGGATAAATGGACAGGAGATACTCTCTCTCTCCTCTCTCTCTCTCTCTCTCTCTCTCTCTCTCTCTCTCTCTCTCTCCCTCTCTCTCTCCTCTCTCTCTCTCTCCTCTCTCTCTCTCTCTCTCTCTCTCTGTCTTATTTAAATCAATTCCCGTCATTGAAATCGTTCTTATGTTTTTGCAAGTATTTAGTGGCTGGAACTTTGCTCTGGATTATTATTATTATTATTATTATTATTATTATTATTATTATTATTATCATTATTATTATTATTATTATTATTATTATTAGTCTTGACGATTTCATTAACATAACCTGAGTGACCTGGATCCTTCCTTAGTCTCTCAGCAATTGATCAACACCAAATGACAACACATTTTTTGAAGAGAAAATTACCAATGTTTTTTTTCCTTAACTAAATCAAATTATGAAAAAATAGTGATGATTTACATAGTGGGAAAAGTATCAAATGCCATAAATTGGTGGAATAAATTACCTAAATAAAAAAGAGTATAAGGGTAAATAAAACAGTAAAAAGAAACAATTAATAGTAAAGAACAAAATCCTTATGAAACAAGAGAGGAGCAATACAACCGTCTCTAACCTTCAATTGCAGTCTGTCTTCAACTCACTTTTTGCAAGAATTAATTGATTGTCTTCCTTTCACTTCGGGGAAGGGAAGGGAAGAAAGGATTTACTGTCACGAGGTTCACTCAAAGGGACGTATTAACAATATTTCACTCAACATCTGAACAAATCTTTTGAGTTGTCATAAAGGATTGATTCACTGTATCGGTAAACATATTATTTATTGAAGGTATCGAAGACAAATACGAAAATTTTCATGTTATTTTTTACATGAAATCGGGGAGAAAAATTTCATTATATTGTAACGGTATTGCAGCGAACGTCACTCGAGAGAGAGGAGAGAGAGAGAGGAGAGAGAGAGAGAGGGAGAGAGAGGAGAGGAGAGAGAGAGAGAGAGAGAGAAAAGGGACTGATTCTCATTCTGTCAAGTAATTTAGCGGAGTTATCCATAACTTTTCGTTAGGGGAGAAAAAATATGAAATAATTGATTCTTAAAGACTAATTATATAGAAGAATGAATCAATTTAGGTCTGCAAGAGAAAGGAAAGGAAATATTAATCCATTGATCCTCCTCCTCATCATCATCGTCATCTCCACCCATCAAGAAAGCTATAATGCAAAAGTAACACAAAATTGATATTATTGATATATTGTTAAGCCATTAATACTCTCGATGCATCCATTGACACAACCACGAAATAATGATCTAAAAAGGATTTAATTACTCAACTTAGATGAAATATAAATAACGTCCAAAGTGCTCAGATATGAAAACTATTTCCTAATGAATAATTTCCTTCTTCTCTTCATCCCTAAAGGAGATCATCATAATAAATGCGAAGTTGTCGTTGTTACTGGAATCGTTATGTGTTATGTAGATCGTATTGTGATCCTCATCTTAACGGAAATGGATTTGAGGTTGATCCAACTTCATCCTTGATGTTCGCCATAGGGAAAATGCTCTTGCCTAATCTTGCTTGAGAAGAGAGATGAGAGAGAGAGAGAGAGAGAGAGAGAGAGAGAGAGAGAGAGAGAGAGAGAGGAGAGAGAGAGAGAATATTTTCATATGTGGGGTAGTAAGGTAGTAATTAGATATCGAAGGTCTCCCTATAAGTGAGACCTTTATAGTCGACTAACTCCTCTTAACGTGAATCACAAATGTTTTTTTCAGACCTTAATAACTGAAAGAAAGTTCGATCTGCTTCTAATGGAAATTTGATTCCTCTAATGAAAGATCAACAAGTGTCCTATCACAGGTCCAAATACGAGATTTTGACATCTGATTAGGTGTAATTCTATTCAGTTGAATGATGGCATCATTTTCCTCCAATTGATAAACATCTTATTGCTCTATCTTAATTTTATTTCATTTGTTCACTGGGACGAAAGTCTCTCTCTCTCTCTCTCTCTCTCTCTCTCTATCTCTCTCTCTCCTCTTCTCTCTCTCTCTCTCTATATATATATATATGTATATATATATATATATATATATATATATATATATATATATATATATATATATATTATATATATATATTATATATATATATATATATATATATATATATGTATATACATATATATGTGTGTGTAGAAATCACGAAAGCTGACACGTGATGAATATAAAATGTATTATAGCCCCGAAAGGAAAAATGAAAAAGAACTGTAATATATATATATATATATATATATATATATATATATATATATATATATATAGATATATATATATATATATATATTCCATCGATTCAAAAGGAATCTCAAGAAACGGTTGCCTTTTAAAGACACTCGCGTAAAGATAGCTGAGCTGCTCTCCTGTTTCTCTTTACTGCAGTTTTGGGTTTTAAGAGGATATTCGTTAACTAGAGTGAAGAAAAGATATTATATGCAAGGATGGAGAACGAGTAAGCCTTTTTTTTAATTATATATTATAGTGAGACGGAAATTGGTAATACTAATAGTTTACACAATTTCATTAGATTCAGAAGACTTTTTCCGGATGTCGATTAAATTTGAGGAAAAAATTGAATTTTATATATAGATTAATCTAGATAAATCAAGCTGGAAAGTCTTCATTTATCAAACACAGAAAACTGAGACTAACATACGCCGTTCATTATTTAGTCTCTGGAGTATTCTCATTAGATTAGCGCCATACCTTTAGGAAAATATATCTCCTGAAATATGTTTGTGATTATTATGATATAATGAAATTGCTCTCCCGATATCATGTAAAAACTATTAAGAACATTTTCCTATTTGTCTTCGACACCTTCAATAAAAGACCTTTTTGCTGATACAGTGAATCAATTCTTTATGACACGTCGAAAGATTTCTCCGATCTTGAGTGAAATATTAACAATTCCCTGTGAGTGAACCTCGTGACAGGAAATCCTTTCTGTTTTTCCCAAACAGAAGAGAAGAGAAAAGGGCCAGAGGACTTATTGTCTTCTTATTCATCTATGAAGAAAATTAACTAATTCTTTTAAAAGGGTGATTTGAAGAAAGACTGCAATTGAAGGCTATAGACGGTTTTATTGCTCCTCTCTTGTTTCATGATTTTATTCTTTGCTATTCAGTGTTTCTTTTTTACTCTTTTTCTTACCTTATTACTATTTTTTTAAGTAATTTTTTTATCTATTTATGGCATTTGACACTTTTCAATTGTCTAAATTATCGCAATTTCTATCACTTGATTCAGTTTTGGACATTTTCGTTGGTAATTTTCTCTTCAACAATTATGGTGTCGTTTGGTATCGATCAGTTGGATAGAGACTAAAGAAGGATCCAGGTCAATGAGGTTATGTTAATGAAGTCATCAATAATAATAATAATAATAATAATAATAATAATAATAAATAATAATAATCTGACCATGGACGAGTGTATAAGGGCAAAGTTTCTGGCACCAAATACTTGCAAAACATAAAAATTATTCTAATGACAGAAATTGATTTAAATGAGAGAGAGGAGAGAGAGAGAGAGAGAGAGAGAGAGGAGAGAGAGAGAGAGAGAGAGAGAGAGAGAGAGAGAGAGAGAGAGACGTCAGTTTTGGTTAAATCAGAATAATATAAAGCAAATAATACCAAGTTCATTTCCAGGTAATTTTCATAGTCAGATACTATAGAAATTGACCCTACCATTCACTACACCGATTCATCTTATTAAGAAAAACTTGTTGAAGATATTTCTTAATTGGGACCATCCTCATTGAAGGGTGGACAAAAGTATCACCAATTCTTATTTAGGATGATAGAAAGGAATCTTTTTATGCTTGTTGGTTAATTTCATTGCTCACCATAGGGAGTAATTATATTCCATTTTTCACACTAATCGCCATTTCTCAAGTCCTTTGGAATTTCTCATACTAATCGCCATAGCTTAAGTTCTTTGGACAACTCAAAAGTCTAGTAATTGCTTGGTCTTCGTAAACATTGACTCCCCTGGTGAGATAATAGGCAAGCTTGGTTCTCCAGTTTGGACATCTGATCATGCCTTGCCTTCGTTGGTAATTAAGACTGAGCATCCTGTTCCTGGTGTGTCAAAACACTTGTAAGATAGTACATAAAATCTCAAGTAAATATGCATCAAATGTCAAGCAGACTAGAATTGCATTTTGAGGGACCTTAAGTACTTGAATTGGCCACAATTATAAAAAATGGTAAGTTCGTTGATCTCTTGAATGAGTCTGGTCAACATATATGATAGGCGTATCCCTTCTCGTGTGCTAAGGTATCGATTAAAAGACAAAGCCTGGTTCACTAATGATTGTCAGGATGCCTGACAACTTTAAATCAATCAATCAATCACTAATGATTGCAGACGTGGTTTTCTGGAGAAGCAGGAGGCCTGTCATCTTTCGAAGGGTAAGAGATCAGCTTAGATATTTAACTCAGAGTGTTTAAGCTTCAACTGAGAAGGAATACAATTTAGCCATAAAGAAAATTTTTTCTGGTACAACTCAGGAACATAATACCATCTGCGCTCTCTGGTGTAGACTTAATAGTTGCTCCTTTGCTTAAACAAGATGGCTCTGTCACTCACTGTCCAAAGAAAAATGCAACCTTTTTGGCTGGTGTCTGACAATAAGCAGAGTAATGAGAAACTCAATCTTCCTTATTAAAGTTTCTCACAAGATAAAAATGACGTTTGAAGTAATTTAGTATTTGCGAGTAAGGTCATAATTATCTGGTCTAGCACTGGCAAAAAGACATTCCCTTTAAATAAAATCCTGACTTTTCATTGCATGGAATAAAAAATGGTCGCTTTG
>NC_090749.1:17520517-17530517 GCF_036898095.1 Palaemon carinicauda
TAGCTTTCCAAAATTATGTGTTGCAGTATATAATATTTTTTATAGAAACCTCCCACTGGACTTTGTCGAAGGATATATTGCTGTTAATAACCTCCATTTTTTTCCTTCGATCAATTTAATGAAGAGGAGACCAGTATTACCAGAAGGGTTTCGTTTTTTTTTACTTCTTCATTTTTCTCAATCAAATGACTTCCCTTGAGCCATCAAGTTAGTGGCTTTTAAGTATCATTTTAATCTCTGAAGAGCTTTTAAAATCCTAAGCTGATTTGGGGTCGCATCTTTAGTCAGGAAAGAGATTATTCCGTTAGAGGCAGTTCCCTTCATGGGGTCAGGGACAACACTGCAGCAAAATCCTTTATTCACGACTGACCTTCCCTGAGACTTGCATAGCAGTTTCTCCACAGAGGATTTTCTTATTGTATTTCCTCCGCAACATTTCCTTGGGGCAAATTGTGCATGACTTTGTTTACCACGTGGCTTTCATATTGCATTAACGAAGGACATTATCCTCTCTCTCTCTCTCTCTCTCTCTCTCTCTCTCTCTCTCTCTCTCTCTCTCTCTCTCTCTCTCTCTCTCTCTCTCTCTCTCTCTCTCATTTCAGTTTTATGCAGCTCTCCTCTTTCTCTGTTTGAAATATTGCCTCATTAATTTTGTCCTGACATGACATAGACTGGATAAGTGTCGGGTGAGGCACCTATGAACTGCCAGAGTTTTTTCTTCTCTGTCTATCTATTTTGCCTTTTGAATTTTTCGACTTGACATGACATGACCTCTTAAGGTAGTAATAGCGATAGGTCTGTTCCTTTCACGGGACACCTCATTTAGCCTTTGACATCAAAGTGAGATTTCTGAAGTGGCCATACATCCTTCTCGTATATCTTACATCACTCGAGGGAGGATGTCTCCTCTCACCCTTTAGTGTTTGAGGTTGAACCTCATCATCTGTGATTGCAGTCTGAAGGTGAGACAATTAGAATCTTAGTATTGTTATCTATTAGAATTGAGGCTTTGTGATCCATATATTGTGAATTGAGTAGATTCCTCAAAACGAAGGAATGATTATCCAATGAGATATTTTAAAATTTATGAGCTAATTAAAATTCTGAATTTACTGCTCACCAACCCCATAAATGAGTTGACCTTCCTATTCTTATCATTGACCTAAGCACTTCTCAAATACTACCGAATATCCACTTGCTCTCCCCTTCATCAAAATAACTTTCTCCTGAATCATATAAAAAGTTGTGAGTGATTCATTTAGTAAGATCTCTTTATTGTCTCCTTTTTTCGATATATTACTTTTTCTGTCACGTGATCTGAATCCTTCAATGAAATCAATTTTACATAAAAATAAATGAAAACTCGATAATTTTTTTTAAATTCATCATCGCAGTAAATTTTTATCCGATTCACATGAAACTAGTGCCAAATGTGCATATTTCAATTCCATATCTTGTGATATACGGTTTGTGTTTTGGGATCAAATACCCACAACATCATCAGTTTTCTTGGTGACAAAAGTGGCGGTGGTGAATGCATGCGCTCTACCGAGTGCCCGTTCCAGTTCGCTATATTAAGATATCATTAATGTCCACTTGAAATCAGAGTTCATCAAAAACCAATGAAAACCTAATTTTGAAGTTCAATTCTGGAGTAATTCAATTCGATGACTTACTGTCAATAACATCTTAAACAACCCCCATTCTCTCTCTCTCTCTCTCTCTCTCTCTCTCTCTCTCTCTCTCTCTCTCTCTCTCTCTCTAGTGGTGGACTGATGCCATCAGTAATTGTATGTATATATGAAGATAGACACTTGCAACTGGCCTCAACAATCAGGTACGAGGGGCAGTGAGTTTACATAAGGCAAAAAAGAATAAAATAAAAAGAGAATCTATCAGGCATCGATGAAATCATATTGAATAAATGAAATAATGAACAGGAAAGGAAAAATATTTCGACAGATACTGATCGATTTACTGAAAAGAAAATATTCGAAATCCAATTAACCAAAGCAGCTGACCTTTTCCCAACAAGTAAAAATACAGTAAGAAAGAAAATAATTGCGAACTTTATCTGCAGTTTGCTGAAGAGCATTTTCTCTCTCTCTCTCTCTCTCTCTCTCTCTCTCTCTCTCTCTCTCTCTCTCTCTCTCTCTCTCTCCTCTCTCTCTCTCTCTTACTCACAGCATCAATTTCTCTTGATTTAAAATAGAGAGACAAAAGAGAGAGAGAGAGAGAGAGAAGGAGGGTATTCAGTGACATTACTAAATTGTGTGTGTGTGTGTGTGTGTGAGAGAGAGAGAGAGAGAGAGAGAGAGAGAGAGAGAGAGAGAGAGAGAGAGAGAATGTTGTTACAATAGCCAAATGAGCGTGTACTTCCAGAAATTAGGTTCTATTGATTAGATTTTACTTTATATTGATATGTGAACATATTTATATAGACTGATATGTAGATGATAAAGAGATGACACACTGAGAAATTGTGCCAGAACCCTATATGCTGGATATGTCATCAGATGAGCAAATAAGAATTCAAAAGATAAGGAATTACGAGCTGGATTTGCACTTAATTTATAATAATATGATCCTTATAATTAGCATTCATGAATATTACAGGCGAAATAAGAATTCATTATGCCCTCTGAAATTATCATAATGAACAGTTAAACTTTGATGATCTATTAAAATTTTCTCCAAACTTCAAACTTCCATATTTGCTTCAGGTAATGAAGACACTCGAACTTTCCTTGCAGATATTTAAGGTTAATGAGAAATGAGTGGAAATTCTTTTGGAAAAAAAAAACTTCCTGTTTTGCCTTTAATTTCTTTTCTTTCATATTAGATAAGCATAAAAGTCGACAAAAATAATCTTGAAAATTTTGACTTAGAGGAAAGTAACCTAATTTATTTTCCATCATGTAGATGCTCTTCAAATGTGAGAAGTAAAACTATCCAAATATATTTTGTTAAAACAAAAAGGAGAACAATCCAGAATACTTTCTATTACTGAAAGCCTTAGTTAATCTTCTCCCATTAAATGGCAAAAGAAGCCACATTCAATTACTGTACATGAAAATAAAAAATAAAATAATATTTTAATTCTTAAAAATTCGTAAATGCGCGAAAGAATAACTTCATCTATTTTAGGAAAATACCTGAAAATGTCCACTTCCATCTTGCTCACTCCGTTGTCACAAGCTGTGTCTGACAATGTGTATACCATTGAATAAAAATTCATCTATGGATGCCAAAAACAAGTGAATATAGTGACGTCAATTTGACATTAACAAATAAACAGAAATTTTATGCCTGACTGGTCTGTCTCAGAAAATAATCCTAATCTCGTCTATATTTGGACAATTTAATTTGATCAGTTAAAAAATGGACCAAATATGTCAAACTTAGTTTTACATTTAAAATGCATGAAATGAAAATTAATATCTGTACCTACCCACCTTCCTTTTTGTGATTTTGATTAATCAGTTTTCAACACTCATAAATGTGGCCTTGAAACCTTTCCTTTTCTATTAGTTGGAAAATAACTCGATTCTGTAACTTCATTTGGTGCAATGATATCATATACTTTTCCAAGAGTGTTGCAGTCCTTTGGAAATATGAAGACTAGTATGAACACAGATCTCTAAACTCTGCTTGGCACTGCTACTCAAGTCTTTTTGAAAGCAGCATTTCTCCAGCCCTCAGGTTCTGACTGCAACGAAAACAGAAAAGACAGATATATTAATTTTCTGTTATGAGAACAATTTAGGATCGTATTTACCTATTGGAAACATTCCTGCCTGGGCGGTTTGGAGGACCCTATAAGTCTGCCTCCAGAGTCATCAGCAGCCATTGCCTGGCCATCCCTGATCCTAGGCGTTGATAATATGCACATAAGGTCAATTTCTAGGCTATTGCACTGCTAGGGCATTGTCACAGTTCCTTGCCGATGCCATTCATGAGTAACATTTAAACTTACCAATTAATCATTCACTTCATGGATCATTTGAGGATTGCATTGTTTGGCTGGGTACAGGAATCCCAAAATTCTATCAGAAATTAATGGAATTCATTTGAATTTTCCTCAATGTGCAGAAAGTTTAAGAAAAACTGCTAAAGGGACGAAATAAAGGACATTTAACTTTTGTGAGCAATTTATGTCTAGGAATCTTACTCCAATATTGAACATATTAAATTCCTTAAAATATATTTTTAAAAGAAAAGTGGGGAAATAGAATAAAAAAGATGAACTTTGCTTTCAAAAACCTCCAATTTATCATGGAACTACATCACAAGAAACAATGGTGAATTCTAACTTAGTAAACGCTCTACGAAACCAATACTGTTCAAGAGATGCAGCAGATCTTAAGGGAAACATTATACTGACACTCGGCGCTTCTTACTGCTACATAACAACTACTCAAACGACCAATCGATGAAAGAAATTGTTCAGTGGGTGAGTCTTTGAGCCATCTATATCCCAAATGGTTCATCTGGGAAGGAATATTACTTCCCGATAGGTTGTGAAGATTAAGTGGATGGAAGGAAGCAATGCTGATACAAATGGATTTAAGGAGAGTCGCTTTATGTGACTGTTCAGTTCTTATCATCCATTCCAGTACGAATAAGTGATAGTAATTCAGAGAAAACCATGGTTAGGTCTCAGGGAAAGGAAACTTGATAGATGAGTATATTGTTTAATTGAAGGTGGTTTTAATTTTCTTCCCCTGGTTGCATTCTGTTGGCCCCTTTGGTCATTATAAAATGGTTCTTCTTGCTTCACAACAAGGACAAAAAAACACAAACACTCAAACTCAGAGAGAGAGAGAGAGAGAGAGGAGAGAGAGAGAGAGAGAGAGAGAGAGAGAGAGAGAGAGAGAGAGAGAGAGAGAGAGGACATACGATCTTCTTTGAAAGCTTATTTCTAGATAGGCGTTTTTTTCCAAGGTGAGAAAGAGAGTTTTTATGAAAGACAAATATTAACTTTTAAGAGAAATTGTTCTATCACTCGAGGGAAAGTTTTCAGTTTAACAGAAAAGAATAACTTTTTTTTTCATTCAATATCACTTGAAAAACGAGTAAAAACAATTGGTTGGAGTATGGCAGGGTATAAACAATAGTACAGATAAGTTTGAAATTGAAAGAATCCTATGAAAATAGGTCCAATAAGAATTTCTTCACCGGTACAATTCAGATAAATGCGAAAAAAAGAAAAATTATTATAATCCGTTTTATTTTACAAGGTTCGTTGAGCCCCTACAAATAAAAACGCTTTCCAAGAATCGTAAAAAGAAGCAATGCTAAGAACAAATAAGTGTATCCTGAATCTCCTTCTCTCCTTGTCACTCTTTTCTTCTAAATCAACTCAAAGGGAAATGTTTGGTTCAAGTCTTCCAATTTATCTACTACTAAATGAAAATGAAACTTGGGCTTTGATACGACGTAATTTCAAGATAGTTTCATAATCACTAAAAGCTTTTACGCTTTGAAACCTTTAGTATGTATAGAATAGCTAAACAAATAATAATAAAAAAAAAATGAATGATTTAAGCAGACTAAGTTTAGATATAATCTAATCAAATTTTCCTTCTAAAATCCAAGGTCAAATCCACATTTCTATAATCAATATGGAAGGATTATCGTGGCCGACTGACTGATCTTTTACGACTACAGTTGTCCGGGAGATGGTCTATGTATGTTTTATCAAATAGGATATAAGACAGGACGCATGTTTCTTTTATAGTAATTACTATATTTTTTCGTGGGGGAGCGGGTATGTTGTTACCTTATTTTTTGTTGTTTCTATGTAGGTTCATGCATCTTCTCCTATAACTACAATCTCTTATGATCAAACTAATACCCAAGTTTCTTGATCACATGAATGGAATGAAAAATCTGCCATTTTACCAGATCACATCACTTTTTATCTTATTAGAATTAAATGATGTTGTGTGTAGAACAAATATTCATTTCATTCGAAATAGATATAATATATATTATGTCTTTTTGAGTAGACATTCTGATAGATACTGGAAAATCATCATTATTCGTCTGATATTTTCATCTGATTCATTCATTCATTAATGATAAGAGATCAAAATAGATCCTCATTTGAAGATATAAATTATTTGAATGCAAACTGGCCATAAGGGATCAACGTCAAATATTCATCCACAAATATTGAATTTCTTGATTCATGATTCACACTCTCTAATTATCTAAACCTTTGATGCATAAATCCTTTTTATATTTTCTCTGAAGTTAAATTATCTCTCGCGTCAATAAATCTAAAATGCCTTTAGTGTCAAATGATGGATGTTAAGTTCAATTACTGTCCTTAATGTACAATCTTTATTTCTTCACCTTTTATAAAACGTTCAACCCAGCTTGCACCATTGCCCATCCCATCAGCCTTCCTTTCCAAAGAATCTTTTTAGAAAGAAGTTTATGGCAACTCTCCTTTTCATTGACTTTTGAATAAGGCAGCTAGACAACTCAAAAAAAGTTTTTATTTAGACACAATTTATATTGAAAAAATAGTTCAATAATATTTTTAATAATTTTGTTCTAGAGATTTTGGATTCGTTATTACATGTATCTACTGGTATTACAACATACATAATCACTTTATATGCTTAAATAACGATGACCTCTGTTCTAGGAAAAATCATCAAAACCAGAATTTTCTTTGGAATAATAAACAAATTGACAACAAATAGAAAACGCCCCAAAGACCAAGCACAACGATCAAAAGTAACAACGAATAGGTTCAGATTTTCAGCAAATTTTGGACCTTCTTCTTTCAAGTATATTGTGGGTCGTTTGAAGCTTCAAAGCGATTGATGTCTCCTTTTAAGGAATATGAGAAAACATATTTTCTCTCTGATATACAAAATGATGTGACAGTTTCTCGGATAGGCTAAATTTTCCAGTTTTTTTTATTTTTTTCCTTTACTGTTGAGATTGAGTAAAATCATCAATTCAGAACAGAGATTTCTGAGATCTCTGTCAATTCACTAAAAAGGAGAAACATCATAATCATATGTTAATTAATGTCCAAGGAACCTTTTCACACCCACAGAAACATCTGTAAAGAGCAATTGCTTTTTCCATCAAAAAGCGTCTCATGGGTTCGTCTTTCCTCATGAATTTCATTGACCTTTACTTGAGGGATCGAATTTAAAACGAAGTAATTACTCATATTATACACTCGATGATTTATGGAGTTCTTTGCTGAAACTCTTTCAAGAGCTTTTTAATTGTTTCCTTTTATAATTTGAAACATATTTCAAAACTGATGATGCCAAACATCGTGATGGTAAGTAGATTCAGAATAACCTCGCCCCTCTCTTGAGAGAGGGATAGGGAAGGGGGGGGGAGGCATACATCTCATTACATCTAGTACTTTCTAAAAACAACTATTCCTATTTACTCGTTGCTATATTTCCTGGTTCTGTTCTTTTATCTTTTTCTTAGAAAAGTGTATCAAAAGAAAATAAAGATTCTATTATCGTGAATAATGACCAATAAATACTTTGTTTCATCTTCAAAAAGACTTAACCAAAATTAATTATTGCTTTAAAAGGAATCCAGTTTTATGAATCATATAGGTAATAAGTTGGCCAAGGCACCTGCCACCCGTTGAGATACTACCACTAAGAGTTATTGGGACCTTTGACTGGCCCGATCTTACTACATTGGATCCCTCTCTGGTTCCGGTTCATGTTTCTTTTGGTTACCCCAATAGCAACAAATGGTGCCGTTTATAGTCCACTGTAGGACAAAGGCCTCATATATGTCAATCCATGGAAAGGATTTGACCAGTTTTCATCACCGCGCTGGCCAAGGTGGATTGGCGATGGTGAGAGATTTTCGTCGGATCGCACACAAAAGAGGGAAAAGCAAATAGTTATCATGTGGTCAAATCCCTTTGGAAATTCCATAAAAAATATTATATTGATGATAGAGATAAATATAAATAACCTCTGAAGATGAATCAATTTGATTTAGGAAATAATGACTATGGAAAAAGTCAATGTGGTTCGCAACCTCACTCTTTGTGCAAATAGGATGGACAGAAAGCGGATACCTGATGCTTTCTAGAGCCACCCCTTCCCAACATAAGAGAGAATATCTGAATTAGTTAAAAAAAAAATTCCCAAATAAGAAAAATTATATCGAAATAAAGGTTACCCAAAAGTCTCTTTGCTTCATTTACGAGTTATTTACGAAATACTGAATAAAAAGAGATATTGCTAATTCTCCAATATCAATAAAAGTATGTCGAGATCAAAATGCTTTTAAAATACATGATTTGAAACTGAAAGCATTTTTAATTAATTGACACGAGAGATAATTTAACTTCAGAGAAAATATAAAAAGAATTTATATATCAAAGGTTTGGATAATTAGAGTGTGAATCATGAATCAAGAAATTCAATATTTGTAGATGAATATTTGACGATGATCTATTATAGATATTTGCATTTGAATCATCTATTTCTTCAAATGAGGCTCTTGTTTGATCCTTTACTATCAATAATGAATAAATCAGATGAAAATATCAGATGAGTGATGATGATTTTCCAGTATCTATCAGAATATCCACTCAAAAAGACATTATATATATTATATCTATTTCGAATGTAATGAATAATTGTTCTACACACAACATCATTTAATTATAATAAGATGAAAGGTGATGTGATCTGGTAATATGGCAGACTTTTTATTCCATTCACGTGATCAAGAAACTTAGATATTAGTTTGATCAGAAGAGATTGTAGTTATAGAAGATGCGTGAGCCTACATAGAACCAACATAAAATGAGGTAACAACATACCCGCTCCCCAACGAAAAAAAAAAAAAAGAAAAAATATAGTAATTACTATAAATGAAACCTGCGTCCTTTCTTATATCCTATTTGCTAAAACATACATAGACCATCTCCCGGACAACTGTAGTCGTAAAAGATCAGTCAGTCGGCCACGATAATCCTTCCATATTGAATATAGAAATGTGGATTTGACCTTTGATTTTAGAAGGAAAATTTCATTATATTATCCTTAAGTTTAGTCTGCTTAAATCATTCATGTTTTTTTTTTTTTTTTTTTAATAATTTGTTTAGATATTTTATACAAAGTAAAGGTTCAAAGGGCAAAAGCTTCTTGTGATTATGAATCGTCGTTTAAAACTATCTTGAAATTACGTCGTATCAAAGCCCGAGACGTTCATAGTTCCATCTTCCTTCACTAGGAGATAAATTGGAAGACTTGAACTAAACATTTCCCTTTGAGTTGATTTAGAAGAAAAGATTGACAAGAAGAGGTTAAGGATAAACTTGGTTGTTCTTTTTGTTGCTACTTTTACGTTTCATGGAAAATATTTTCATTTGTAGGGGTTCAACGAACCTCGTAAAATAAGACGGATTATGATAATTTTTTTTTTTTTTTTTTTTTTTTTTTTTTTTTTTTTTTTTTTTGCATTCATCTGAATTATACCGGTGAAGAAATTCTTATTGTACTTATTGTTTATCGTTTATACAATAGCTTATTCCCTGCCATACTCCAACCAATTGTTTTTACCCGTCTTGCAATTGATATGAGAATGAAAAAGTCATTCTTTGCTGTTAAACTGAAAATTTCCCTTAAGGGAGAGAAGAATTTCCTTTATATGTTGAGATTAGTCTTTCATAAAACTCTCTTTCTCGCCTTGAAGAAAACGCCTATCTAGATATAAGCTTTCGAAGAAGATCACCGGCCCCTTCTCTCTCTCTCTCTCTCTCTCTCTCTCTCTCTCTCTCTCTCTCTCTCCTCTCTCTCTCTCTCTCTCTCTCTCTGTGAGTGTGTGTGTTATGTGTCCTTGTTTTGAAGCAAGAGGAAACATTTTATGATGACCAAAGGTGCCAACAGAATGCAACCAGGGGACACAAATGAAAACCGCCCTCAACTAAATAAAAGAAATTCGTGGCAATTTCTCGAAGCCCAACAAAGGACGGCTAAAA
>NC_090749.1:17533017-17535517 GCF_036898095.1 Palaemon carinicauda
CAATTAAACTCGTAAAGAAACCCCCCCCCAAAAAAAAATGAAAAAATAAAAAAAAGAGGATAAAGGAATGAGAAAGGAGAAACAATAAAGGAATTGAAAGAGAAAAATTTTATATCATATTGAGTGTGATCTACCATATGCAGTAATTAATGGAAGAATATGGAAGAAAAATCGTTAATTTTTCCTCTTTATGCTTTAATGAAGAGAAAAACCAATTCGACCAATGGGAGGAGAAATTGTTTCATCAAATCATTTATGGCAGAGAATGGTGAAGACGGAATTTTCTTTGGTGTCTGCAGACGATGAAGGACAAAGGGTCTCTTCTCGCGTGAATAACAATATTTCATTCTAAATGAATAATAGTTCATTCTCCGATAACAATATTTCCTTCTTAGTAAATATTAATTCTTTCCAAGTAAATATTTCATTCTCAGTGAATAATATGTCATTCATAATCTAATCTAAATATTACATCATATATTTTAGCAATAATGTTATTATAAAAGACTAAATCCCAACAACAACAACAACAACAACAACAGCATACTCATATTGTGAGGTAGGAAGTGCTAACAATAAACCTGTGACTCATGTGAGGAAGGATGATAATCTTGGAATGTGACGCCCAACCAACATCCCTTGGGGGACTGGGACTTGACTTCCAAATATTGGGAGATGTCTTCACTCAGTAAGGATTATGGCAGGTTTTGGCCATGTCTCTGGTGGTGACATCGACTCATAAGACTTCAAATGCTTTGGAACCAGTATTGAAATAGATTATAACAATTAATTGTTTGACAATTTGTAATTATTTTGGTTTATGTGTTTTTTATGTAATTCTTGGCCATTTTCTTTATAAATATCCGCTTTCTTCTGTCATGTGAAATTTTTCTTACCAAGTTATTAGCTTTTCTGGTCTCTCTAATATGAACGGATGAAGATTTTTGTGGTTACCAAAAATGTTACATGTAAAGATTATCTATAAACACATCATGCTAACGAGGAAAAAAATTACGATGGAAAATAAAACGTGAAAAACATCCTCAGAGAATTCCAGAGCTCAGTATATCACGTACCAATGATTTTATATATATATATATATATATATATATATATATATATATATATATATATATATATATATATATATATATATATATATATATATATATATATATATATATATATATATATATATATATAAATCAAAAATTTAAAAAGAATTGTAGCGTTGATTATGAAAACGGAAAGCGCCTTCCCTTTGGAATGTAACAGTTCGTGTGAATGAATTGACTTTCAGATATTACACCAAAAAAAATTTCCTTTCTTCTTTATCAGATGTAATCAGTGAAGGTTTTCGCTCATACAAATGACGTGCATGTCTGACCTGCAGCCCTCGAAGGTTTTCCCTTTTAGCGAATCTTTTGAAGACATTTATTCCTTCATTGATTGGTGCAATGTCTATTCATTGTTGATCTCCGGTTTACTTATCCATCCAAAATATTCAGTTCATTTGGTTTCCATTTGATAGTTCTATTACTAGTTTGTATTTTATAGTTAACAAAGTTAAATTTTTCCTAATACCTATTTTCACCTAAAATCACAGAATTTGTTTCTACTCTTATGTTAGCATTGCTGTGGATTTGAGTAAGACATGAAGTAAAAGAGTAAATTGAGACACGTAGTACATTAAATAATTGCATAAAAACTTCCCATTCGTTATCAGGTAGTATCATGGTGATAAAGAAACCGTCACTTTGTGAAAACCTTTGCTTTCCCCAGTTTCATTGAGAAGGAAAGTACCAGAGCAGACATTTCAAAGACAACGCAAACTAGTTCAATTCTAATGGGTAAATTGAACTAGAGATCTGATACAGCTCGGATCTAATGGGACGTTCCCAACAATGTGGTAACGTTCCTGACTGGTGAACACCAGACTGGGGTTCGAGTCCCGCTTAAACTCGTTAGTTCCTTTGGTCGCTGCAACCTCACCATCTCTGTGAGCTATAAGCGCGGGCGGGAGGAACCTATAGGTCTATTTGCTGAGTCATCAGCAACCATTGCCTGGCCCTCCTTTGTCCTAGCTTAGGTGGAGAGGGGGCATGGGCACTGATCATATCCACCTATGGCCATTGTCCTGCTCGTTAGGGCAAGGTCACAGTCCCTTGGCCCTGCCTTTCATGAGTGGCCTTTAAACCTTTATAGAAAGGAAGAATTGCAGTACACAGCCGATCTTTATGCATTGATGAATAAAAGGTTTTAAACCAGAGCAGTTAAAAGATTTTTGATTGGCAGGTGGGACTTATCACAGATTATTGAACAAGTGGAGAATTGGTAATGGATTGGATAGTATTGAGTATAAAGTATTAGAAAAAATGTTATCGAACCAAAATAGAGTGTGTAACGAAGGATATATTAATGCATTTGATATTAATTTATAAACGAAATGGAAATCTATCAGAGAAAAAAAATCCCTGTAAGAGAAAATTAATGAATTTGA
>NC_090749.1:17540416-17550416 GCF_036898095.1 Palaemon carinicauda
TGTGTGGCCAGGAAATGAAAATTTAGATAACTTTCTTCTTAGATTGAATAGTTTGGTACCATCAATAAATTTCACTATGGAGCTGGAGAATAATTGTACCCTACCTTTTTTGGATTGTCGCATACATAGATGTAATAATAGTCTCAAGTTCAGTGTATACAGAAAGCCAACGAATATCTCGGCATATGTCCATTATTACTCAAACCAAGGCAACAAAGTTAAGAAATCTGTATTTACTTCTATGTTTTTAAGAGCATTCCGAGTCTGCAGCCCTGAATATATTGATGACGAAATAAATGGTATTAGAGCAATAGGTAAAAAACTAAAGTATCCTGAAATTGTGTTAGATGATGCCCTAAGAACAGCAAAAAAGACTTTTTTCGGTAATGATAACAGAAAAAACTATAACACACAAAATTTACTTGTACTACCTTATTGTGATTCATTTAAAGAAATTCCCCAACTGTTAAAAAATTTCAATGTAAATGTAGCATTTAAGAGTAAAAATACAATAAAAACAGCCTTAATAAAGAATTCTCCTGACATTACCAAGGGATGTGTATATCGTATTCCATGCAATGCTTGTGAAAAATACTATATTGGTCAAACTGGTAAAGCCCTAGAAAAGAGAATTGAACAACATAAGAAAAGTGTCAGGTATGCTCAAGATAATAATGCACTCTTTGCCCACGTTAGAGATAAAAATCACCCTATTAATTGGTCAGGTGCAAAGAAATTGGTTCATTCAAACAACTTAGTAGAAAGAAACATCATAGAGTCCAGTTTCATAAAAGAAACCTTTGAAAACAACTTGAATATTGGTCATGGAATGTATAAACTCGACGCCTTTATATGTAAAGAGATTTGTAAACTATATAAAAAAAAACATTAACCACTTAATGTAGAATTGAATGTATTGTGAATAATTAACGTCGGTGTGAAATTAATATTTAGACCTAAGCTACCATTCATTAAAGGAAACAATTATTTTATATAGTATGCATAAGTATATTGGCACTATATAGTGTTATGCTAGATATAAGTATTGATATATACATGATTATATGTTTATGATATTAATGTTGTATACATAAAAATGTATATATGCATAAGTATGTATGTGTATATATGTATATATGTATATATGTATGTGTATATATATGTATATATGTATGTGTATGTATATGTATGTGTATGTGTAAGTATTTATGTATATGTATATGTATTTGTATCTGTATGTATGTATATATATGTATATGTGTATGTGTATGTATATGTATGTGTATGTGTGTATATATGTATATATATGTATATATGTATGTATATATATATGTATATATATATATATGTATATATGTGTATGTATTTGTATTTTTGTGTATGTTTTGCTTATGTATTTATATAGATAAGGCTACCGCATTGACATATAAATAACTGTAATGAAAGCAAAATAAGAAGAAAACAAGAATATACCCGCCACTAGAAATGACCCTTTTTAGCAGGTGTCTAACGAGCTTGCGGACTCCTCCTCCTCACACCTGAGTCAAGCCCAGGTAGCGGGTAAGGGAGTGTCATTGTTCTCTAAATCTCTATATGTATGTTCGTACTTCTGCTTTCCCTATAAATTGTAAGAAACCTCTCTCAATAAATCAGTCCTCTGAGGAAGTATCACGAAACTAGTCAGGACTCAAGTGTATATTCTGTATTTTCATTTTCCCTGTGGTTCTTCTGCATCTGAGCATCACGTTTTCCTGTGATTTTTACGCATAAATGGATACCACGTACTCCTTCCAGACTTTCTGTACGACTTTCCCTATCTTGGTATATATTATTAGAGAATTTGCAGACGCCCTCACACGCGCCCATACTACTAAAGAACACCTGCGGTTTCTTCGTGAATGCTGGGAGGAGCAAGTCATTCCGAAATGCATGATAACGAAATCCCTATTGGAAATAGAAGATCAACCATTTGGTGATATACAGAGAAGTATATTAGAAAAGCATATAAATTCAATGAAAATTAAAAACCGAAGAGCGTTTGAAGACCTAACAAGAAAAAGGAGACATTTTGAAGCCTCAATACCAACGGATTGGAAAGACTCACTTCGAGGTTTCTGCTATGGAGAAATGAACGAAAAAGTGTATAGAAAACTCAAACAAAAGCATGACACGAAACTCAATGCACTGATAGAAAGCAGCCCGTGGACTACAAACGTTAATCCAGAATGTGTGGTTAATTTGTCAAATAAAATTCTAGATAAAAATGTGAAGTGTGCCTTGGGATACGGTTTAAATTTCTCGATGTCATCAAGTGCAGTGAATAGTGTAGAAATTACAAATGGAGTGTGTAACCTGGAGAAATTCAGTGATATTTCTGTAGAAGAAGTAAATATGATTAAGGGTATTATATATAGCAATATGAAAAAACCAGTGGTTCCAAATTGCCCAAAAAGATTCAAGAGAGCAATTGCCGAATTGAAGCAAGATAGAAATATTAAGTTGACAAAAGCCGATAAATCTGGAGCACTGGTAATCTTGAATAAAAATGATTATATAGAAAAAATGGAAAACCTCTTGAGTGATGAAAACACATACATGGAATTAAGAAAAAATCCAATTGAGTTTGTGAATAGTAGTTACAACAAAAAAGTGAAAGAGTTATTAAAAGGGAATGAAGATCTGATAAAAAAGGTTTGTACAATATCACCAACATTGCCATATATGTATGGAACTATTAAAACTCATAAGCCAAATTATCCAGCTAGGCCAATAATTAGCTCTGTAGGTTCAGCAGCATATAAATTATCTAAGTACCTTGTGAATATCCTCAATCCTTTAGTTGGCACCATCTCATATTCAAATATAAAAAATAATGTAGACTTGATTAACAAACTGAATGAAGTACAGATCAACAGTACCTGTAGGCTTGTCAGTTTTGATGTAGTCTCACTATTCACAAAAGTACCTATTGATGACATGTTGGAATTTTTATCTGAAACATTAGATAATAGACAATTGAATCTACCATTCTCCATACACACTTTAATAGAATTAATTAAATTATGTATAAAAGATTGTAAATTTGAATTCAATGGGAGATTTTATGCACAAACTTTTGGTATGGCTATGGGAAACCCTTTATCCCCAGTATTGAGCAATCTATATATGGAATTTTTTGAAAGCAGAATCGTAAATAACATCATACCTAATAATGTAAAATGGTTTCGATATATTGACGACATAATATGTGTGTGGCCAGGAAATGAAAATTTAGATAACTTTCTTCTTAGATTGAATAGTTTGGTACCATCAATAAATTTCACTATGGAGCTGGAGAATAATTGTACCCTACCTTTTTTGGATTGTCGCATACATAGATGTAATAATAGTCTCAAGTTCAGTGTATACAGAAAGCCAACGAATATCTCGGCATATGTCCATTATTACTCAAACCAAGGCAACAAAGTTAAGAAATCTGTATTTACTTGTGTTTTTAAGAGCATTCCGAGTCTGCAGCCCTGAATATATTGATGACGAAATAAATGGTATTAGAGCAATAGGTAAAAAACTAAAGTATCCTGAAATTGTGTTAGATGATGCCCTAAGAACAGCAAAAAAGACTTTTTTCGGTAATGATAACAGAAAAAACTATAACACACAAAATTTACTTGTACTACCTTATTGTGATTCATTTAAAGAAATTCCCCAACTGTTAAAAAACTTCAATGTAAATGTAGCATTTAAGAGTAAAAATACAATAAAAACAGCCTTAATAAAGAATTCTCCTGACATTACCAAGGGATGTGTATATCGTATTCCATGCAATGCTTGTGAAAAATACTATATTGGTCAAACTGGTAAAGCCCTAGAAAAGAGAATTGAACAACATAAGAAAAGTGTCAGGTATGCTCAAGATAATAATGCACTCTTTGCCCACGTTAGAGATAAAAATCACCCTATTAATTGGTCAGGTGCAAAGAAATTGGTTCATTCAAACAACTTAGTAGAAAGAAACATCATAGAGTCCAGTTTCATAAAAGAAACCTTTGAAAACAACTTGAATATTGGTCATGGAATGTATAAACTCGACGCCTTTATATGTAAAGAGATTTGTAAACTATATAAAAAAAACATTAACCACTTAATGTAGAATTGAATGTATTGTGAATAATTAACGTCGGTGTGAAATTAATATTTAGACCTAAGCTACCATTCATTAAAGGAAACAATTATTTTATATAGTATGCATAAGTATATTGGCACTATATAGTGTTATGCTAGATATAAGTATTGATATATACATGATTATATGTTTATGATATTAATGTTGTATACATAAAAATGTATATATGCATAAGTATGTATGTGTATATATGTATATATGTATATATGTATGTGTATATATATGTATATATGTATGTGTATGTATATGTATGTGTATGTGTAAGTATTTATGTATATGTATATGTATTTGTATCTGTATGTATGTATATATATGTATATGTGTATGTGTATGTATATGTATGTGTATGTGTGTATATATGTATATATATGTATATATGTATGTATATATATATGTATATATATATATGTATATATGTGTATGTATTTGTATTTTTGTGTATGTTTTGCTTATGTATTTATATAGATAAGGCTACCGCATTGACATATAAATAACTGTAATGAAAGCAAAATAAGAAGAAAACAAGAATATACCCGCCACTAGAAATGACCCTTTTTAGCAGGTGTCTAACGAGCTTGCGGACTCCTCCTCCTCACACCTGAGTCAAGCCCAGGTAGCGGGTAAGGGAGTGTCATTGTTCTCTAAATCTCTATATGTATGTTCGTACTTCTGCTTTCCCTATAAATTGTAAGAAACCTCTCTCAATAAATCAGTCCTCTGAGGAAGTATCACGAAACTAGTCAGGACTCAAGTGTATATTCTGTATTTTCATTTTCCCTGTGGTTCTTCTGCATCTGAGCATCACGTTTTCCTGTGATTTTTACGCATAAATGGATACCACGTACTCCTTCCAGACTTTCTGTACGACTTTCCCTATCTTGGTATATATTATTAGAGAATTTGCAGACGCCCTCACACGCGCCCATACTACTAAAGAACACCTGCGGTTTCTTCGTGAATGCTGGGAGGAGCAAGTCATTCCGAAATGCATGATAACGAAATCCCTATTGGAAATAGAAGATCAACCATTTGGTGATATACAGAGAAGTATATTAGAAAAGCATATAAATTCAATGAAAATTAAAAACCGAAGAGCGTTTGAAGACCTAACAAGAAAAAGGAGACATTTTGAAGCCTCAATACCAACGGATTGGAAAGACTCACTTCGAGGTTTCTGCTATGGAGAAATGAACGAAAAAGTGTATAGAAAACTCAAACAAAAGCATGACACGAAACTCAATGCACTGATAGAAAGCAGCCCGTGGACTACAAACGTTAATCCAGAATGTGTGGTTAATTTGTCAAATAAAATTCTAGATAAAAATGTGAAGTGTGCCTTGGGATACGGTTTAAATTTCTCGATGTCATCAAGTGCAGTGAATAGTGTAGAAATTACAAATGGAGTGTGTAACCTGGAGAAATTCAGTGATATTTCTGTAGAAGAAGTAAATATGATTAAGGGTATTATATATAGCAATATGAAAAAACCAGTGGTTCCAAATTGCCCAAAAAGATTCAAGAGAGCAATTGCCGAATTGAAGCAAGATAGAAATATTAAGTTGACAAAAGCCGATAAATCTGGAGCACTGGTAATCTTGAATAAAAATGATTATATAGAAAAAATGGAAAACCTCTTGAGTGATGAAAACACATACATGGAATTAAGAAAAAATCCAATTGAGTTTGTGAATAGTAGTTACAACAAAAAAGTGAAAGAGTTATTAAAAGGGAATGAAGATCTGATAAAAAAGGTTTGTACAATATCACCAACATTGCCATATATGTATGGAACTATTAAAACTCATAAGCCAAATTATCCAGCTAGGCCAATAATTAGCTCTGTAGGTTCAGCAGCATATAAATTATCTAAGTACCTTGTGAATATCCTCAATCCTTTAGTTGGCACCATCTCATATTCAAATATAAAAAATAATGTAGACTTGATTAACAAACTGAATGAAGTACAGATCAACAGTACCTGTAGGCTTGTCAGTTTTGATGTAGTCTCACTATTCACAAAAGTACCTATTGATGACATGTTGGAATTTTTATCTGAAACATTAGATAATAGACAATTGAATCTACCATTCTCCATACACACTTTAATAGAATTAATTAAATTATGTATAAAAGATTGTAAATTTGAATTCAATGGGAGATTTTATGCACAAACTTTTGGTATGGCTATGGGAAACCCTTTATCCCCAGTATTGAGCAATCTATATATGGAATTTTTTGAAAGCAGAATCGTAAATAACATCATACCTAATAATGTAAAATGGTTTCGATATATTGACGACATAATATGTGTGTGGCCAGGAAATGAAAATTTAGATAACTTTCTTCTTAGATTGAATAGTTTGGTACCATCAATAAATTTCACTATGGAGCTGGAGAATAATTGTACCCTACCTTTTTTGGATTGTCGCATACATAGATGTAATAATAGTCTCAAGTTCAGTGTATACAGAAAGCCAACGAATATCTCGGCATATGTCCATTATTACTCAAACCAAGGCAACAAAGTTAAGAAATCTGTATTTACTTGTGTTTTTAAGAGCATTCCGAGTCTGCAGCCCTGAATATATTGATGACGAAATAAATGGTATTAGAGCAATAGGTAAAAAACTAAAGTATCCTGAAATTGTGTTAGATGATGCCCTAAGAACAGCAAAAAAGACTTTTTTCGGTAATGATAACAGAAAAAACTATAACACACAAAATTTACTTGTACTACCTTATTGTGATTCATTTAAAGAAATTCCCCAACTGTTAAAAAACTTCAATGTAAATGTAGCATTTAAGAGTAAAAATACAATAAAAACAGCCTTAATAAAGAATTCTCCTGACATTACCAAGGGATGTGTATATCGTATTCCATGCAATGCTTGTGAAAAATACTATATTGGTCAAACTGGTAAAGCCCTAGAAAAGAGAATTGAACAACATAAGAAAAGTGTCAGGTATGCTCAAGATAATAATGCACTCTTTGCCCACGTTAGAGATAAAAATCACCCTATTAATTGGTCAGGTGCAAAGAAATTGGTTCATTCAAACAACTTAGTAGAAAGAAACATCATAGAGTCCAGTTTCATAAAAGAAACCTTTGAAAACAACTTGAATATTGGTCATGGAATGTATAAACTCGACGCCTTTATATGTAAAGAGATTTGTAAACTATATAAAAAAAACATTAACCACTTAATGTAGAATTGAATGTATTGTGAATAATTAACGTCGGTGTGAAATTAATATTTAGACCTAAGCTACCATTCATTAAAGGAAACAATTATTTTATATAGTATGCATAAGTATATTGGCACTATATAGTGTTATGCTAGATATAAGTATTGATATATACATGATTATATGTTTATGATATTAATGTTGTATACATAAAAATGTATATATGCATAAGTATGTATGTGTATATATGTATATATGTATATATGTATGTGTATATATATGTATATATGTATGTGTATGTATATGTATGTGTATGTGTAAGTATTTATGTATATGTATATGTATTTGTATCTGTATGTATGTATATATATGTATATGTGTATGTGTATGTATATGTATGTGTATGTGTGTATATATGTATATATATGTATATATGTATGTATATATATATGTATATATATATATGTATATATGTGTATGTATTTGTATTTTTGTGTATGTTTTGCTTATGTATTTATATAGATAAGGCTACCGCATTGACATATAAATAACTGTAATGAAAGCAAAATAAGAAGAAAACAAGAATATACCCGCCACTAGAAATGACCCTTTTTAGCAGGTGTCTAACGAGCTTGCGGACTCCTCCTCCTCACACCTGAGTCAAGCCCAGGTAGCGGGTAAGGGAGTGTCATTGTTCTCTAAATCTCTATATGTATGTTCGTACTTTTGCTTTCCCTATAAATTGTAAGAAACCTCTCTCAATAAATCAGTCCTCTGAGGAAGTATCACGAAACTAGTCAGGACTCAAGTGTATATTCTGTATTTTCATTTTCCCTGTGGTTCTTCTGCATCTGAGCATCACGTTTTCCTGTGATTTTTACGCATAAATGGATACCACGTACTCCTTCCAGACTTTCTGTACGACTTTCCCTATCTTGGTATATATTATTAGAGAATTTGCAGACGCCCTCACACGCGCCCATACTACTAAAGAACACCTGCGGTTTCTTCGTGAATGCTGGGAGGAGCAAGTCATTCCGAAATGCATGATAACGAAATCCCTATTGGAAATAGAAGATCAACCATTTGGTGATATACAGAGAAGTATATTAGAAAAGCATATAAATTCAATGAAAATTAAAAACCGAAGAGCGTTTGAAGACCTAACAAGAAAAAGGAGACATTTTGAAGCCTCAATACCAACGGATTGGAAAGACTCACTTCGAGGTTTCTGCTATGGAGAAATGAACGAAAAAGTGTATAGAAAACTCAAACAAAAGCATGACACGAAACTCAATGCACTGATAGAAAGCAGCCCGTGGACTACAAACGTTAATCCAGAATGTGTGGTTAATTTGTCAAATAAAATTCTAGATAAAAATGTGAAGTGTGCCTTGGGATACGGTTTAAATTTCTCGATGTCATCAAGTGCAGTGAATAGTGTAGAAATTACAAATGGAGTGTGTAACCTGGAGAAATTCAGTGATATTTCTGTAGAAGAAGTAAATATGATTAAGGGTATTATATATAGCAATATGAAAAAACCAGTGGTTCCAAATTGCCCAAAAAGATTCAAGAGAGCAATTGCCGAATTGAAGCAAGATAGAAATATTAAGTTGACAAAAGCCGATAAATCTGGAGCACTGGTAATCTTGAATAAAAATGATTATATAGAAAAAATGGAAAACCTCTTGAGTGATGAAAACACATACATGGAATTAAGAAAAAATCCAATTGAGTTTGTGAATAGTAGTTACAACAAAAAAGTGAAAGAGTTATTAAAAGGGAATGAAGATCTGATAAAAAAGGTTTGTACAATATCACCAACATTGCCATATATGTATGGAACTATTAAAACTCATAAGCCAAATTATCCAGCTAGGCCAATAATTAGCTCTGTAGGTTCAGCAGCATATAAATTATCTAAGTACCTTGTGAATATCCTCAATCCTTTAGTTGGCACCATCTCATATTCAAATATAAAAAATAATGTAGACTTGATTAACAAACTGAATGAAGTACAGATCAACAGTACCTGTAGGCTTGTCAGTTTTGATGTAGTCTCACTATTCACAAAAGTACCTATTGATGACATGTTGGAATTTTTATCTGAAACATTAGATAATAGACAATTGAATCTACCATTCTCCATACACACTTTAATAGAATTAATTAAATTATGTATAAAAGATTGTAAATTTGAATTCAATGGGAGATTTTATGCACAAACTTTTGGTATGGCTATGGGAAACCCTTTATCCCCAGTATTGAGCAATCTATATATGGAATTTTTTGAAAGCAGAATCGTAAATAACATCATACCTAATAATGTAAAATGGTTTCGATATATTGACGACATAATATGTGTGTGGCCAGGAAATGAAAATTTAGATAACTTTCTTCTTAGATTGAATAGTTTGGTACCATCAATAAATTTCACTATGGAGCTGGAGAATAATTGTACCCTACCTTTTTTGGATTGTCGCATACATAGATGTAATAATAGTCTCAAGTTCAGTGTATACAGAAAGCCAACGAATATCTCGGCATATGTCCATTATTACTCAAACCAAGGCAACAAAGTTAAGAAATCTGTATTTACTTGTGTTTTTAAGAGCATTCCGAGTCTGC
>NC_090749.1:17555416-17557916 GCF_036898095.1 Palaemon carinicauda
TAGGTTCATGCACCTTCTTATATAACTACAATCTCTTCTGATCGAACTAATATCCAAGTTTCTTGATTACATGAATGGAATGAAAAATCTTCCATATTACCAGATCACATCACTTTTTATCTTATTAGAAATAAATGATGTTCTGTGTAAAGAAATTATTCATTACATTCAGAATAGATATAATATATATTATGTCTTTCTGAGTAGACATTCTGATAGATACTGGAAAATCATCATTACTCGTCTGATATTTTCATATCATTTATTCATTAATAATAATAAGAGATCAAACAAGATCCTCATTGGAAGATATGAATTATATAATTGCAAATATCTATAATAGATCAACGTCAAATATTCAACTACAAATATTGAATTTCTTGATTCATGATTCACACTTTCTAATTATCTATACCTTTGATGTATAAATCCTTTTTGTATTTTCTCTGAAGTTAAATGATCTCTCGCGTCAATAAATTTAAAATGCTTTTAGTGTCAAATGATGCAGTTAAAAGCCAATAGATCTCGACTCACTTTTATTGATATTGGAGAATGATCCATCTCTTTTTATTCAGTATTTCGTAAATACCTCGTAAATGAAGCAAAGAGACTTTTGGGTAACCTTTATTTCGATATAATTTTTCGTATTTGGGAAACATTTTTTAACTATTTCAGATATTCTCTCTTAAGTTGGGAAGGGGTGGCTCTAGAAAGCATCAGGTATCCGTTTTCTGTCCATCCTATTTGCACAAAGAGTGAGACTGCGAACCACATTGACTTTTTCTATTGTCATCATTTCCCCAATCAAATGAATTCATCTTCAAAGGTTATTTATATTTATCTCTGTCATCAATATAATATTTCTTATGGAATCTCCAAAGGGATTTGACCACATGATAACTATTTGCTTTTCCTTCTTTTGTGTGCGATCCGACGAGAATCTCTCACCATCGCCAATCCGCCTTGGCCAGCGCGGTGATGAAAACTGGCCAAATCCTATCCATGGATTGACATATATGAAGCCTTTGTCCTACAGTGGACTATAAACGGCACCATTTGTTGCTATTGGGGTAACCAAAAGAAACAGGAACCGTAACCAGAGAGGGATCCAATGTAGTAAGATCTGGCTAGTTAAAGGTCCCAATAACTCTTAGTGGTAGTATCTCAACGGGTGGCAGGTGCCTTGGCCATCTTATTAGCTATATGATTCATAAGACTGGATTCCTTTTAAAGCAATAATTAATTTTGCTTAAGTCTTTTTAAAGATGAAACAAAGTATTTATTGGTCATTATTCACGATAATAGAATTTTTATTTTCTTTTGATACACTTTTCTAAGAAAAAGATAAAAGAGCAGAACCAGGGAATATAGCAACGAGTAAATAGGAATAGTTGATTTTACAAAAGTACTAGATGTAATGAGATGTATGCCCCCCCCCCCTTCCCTATCCCTCTCTCAAGGGAGGGGGTGGTATTACTGAACCTACTTACCATCACGATATTTGTCTAGCATCATCAGTTTTGAAATATGTTTTAAATTATAAAAGGAAACAAATAAAAAGCGTCTGCGAGAGTTTCAGCAACGAACTCCATACGGCATCGAGTGTATAATAAGAGTAATTACTTCGTTTTAAATTTGACCCCTCAAGTAGAGGTCAATGAAATTCATGAGGAAAGACGAACCCTTGAGACGCTTTTTGATGGAAGAAGCAATTGCCTTCCTGATGCTTCTGTGGGTGTGAAGAGGTTTCTTGGACATTAATTAATATGTAATTATGATGGTCCTCCTTTTTAGTGAATTGACAGTGATCTCGGAAATCTGCCCTGAATTGATGATTTTACTCAATCTCAACAGTAAAGGAAAAAATAAAAAAAAACTGGAAAATTTAGCCTTTGAAAGTGTCCTCTTATATATCGCTTCAATCCGAGAAACTGTCACATCATTTTGTATATCAGAGAGAAAATGTGTTTTCTCATATTCCTTAAAAGAAGACATCAATCGCTTTGAAGCTTCAATATACTTGAAAGAAAAAGGTCCAAAATTTGCAGAAAATCAGAACCTATTTGTTGTTACTTTTGATCGTTGTGCTTCGTCTTTGGGGCGTTTTCTGTTTGTTGTCAATTTGTTTATTATTCCAAAGAAAATTCGGGTTTTGATAATTTTTTTCTAGAACAGAGGTCATCGTGAGTGTGTGCGTGTGTGTGTTAAGCTTATAAAGTGATTATGTATGTTGTAATACCAGTGAATACATGTAATAACGAATCCAAAATTCTGTAGAACAAAATGAATAAAAATATTATTGAACTTTTCTTTCAATATAAATCGTTTCTAAATAAAAACTTTTTTGAGTCGTCTAGCTGCCTTATTCAAAAGTCAATGAAAAGGAGAGTTGCCTTAAACCTCTTTCCAAAATGATTAATTGGAAAGGAAGGCCGATGGGATGGGCAATGGTGCAAGCTGGGTTGAACATTTTATAAAAGGCGAAGAAATAAAGATTTTA
>NC_090749.1:17562162-17590641 GCF_036898095.1 Palaemon carinicauda
ATTTGTTAACATAGAAACTCAGATAAAGGGATGATATAGAATTACATTTCATTTAGTCCCCCTCGAAAGCCAAGACAAAAATGAAAGAAAACTGTCTTGTGAGTTCTTCTATTTTCTGTAAAATCTATAGAAAATTGCATAAATTAGTTTTCATTATAGTCAACGAAAATAAAATTTTCACGTTTGTATTCCATCATTCAGTTTCTTTACTTATTAAATACTGATGGAGCAAGAAAGGCTTCCTCCAATCTTCGTGAACGGTTAATATTACTCAAATTCCTGACGAGTTTGATGAGACGGAAAAATATTTCATCATCGGATATTCTTGGCTATTTAACGTTTTAAGAAATTTTTTCGTGTTTATAATTATTTTTGATAAATTTGAATGAAAATCTTTATATCATGTGGAAGATTCAGTAAAAATTTACATAAATAGTTACAGAAAAAGAAATCATAATTTTAAAA
Source organism: Palaemon carinicauda (assembly GCF_036898095.1). Lineage (NCBI taxonomy): Eukaryota > Metazoa > Arthropoda > Malacostraca > Decapoda > Palaemonidae > Palaemon > Palaemon carinicauda. Next base: position 17,562,628 of record NC_090749.1, read on the forward strand.
ATAGGATGATCAAGTTGCTTGAATTAGAGATTAGTGTAAAAGTAACATCTATAACTTAGTATTATTGAATGCCCTCTTGACTAGAGGGTTGACAAAAGATTGATTCTCCTAAACGTGATTGTTCAATTCTCTCGTGCATTGGGTAAACTGACGGACATGTTAAATATATTACCATTCTAGAGTATGAACTTCCAATGTAAGAACCATCTAGTTTACCCCAAAATAAGATGCGAATTTTCCCTAGCAGTAATCAACACAATATGAAATATGTTTTATATATACTACTGTATTAAATTGTTACTTTATACATTGCAATTGTATAATGAAGGCTTAATGTATCAATATACTGATAAATTATATAGAAAATAAACGTATTTCATTTGTATGTTTTTGTATGTTTTGCTTATGTATTTATATAGATAAGGCTACCGCATTGACATATAAATAACTGTATTGAAAGTAAAATAAGAAGAAAACAAGAATATACCCGCCACTAAAAATGACCCTTTTTAGCAGGTGTCTAACGAGCTTGCGGACTCCTCCTACTCAACACCTGAGTCAAGCCCAGGTAGCGGGTAAGGGAGTGTCATTGTTCCCTAAATCTCTATATGTATGTTCGTACTTTTGCTTTCCCTATAAATTGTAAGAAACCTCTCTCAATAAATCAGTCCTCTGAGGAAGTAACACGAAACTAGTCAGGACTTAAGTGTATATTCCGTATTTTCATTTTCACTGTGGTTCTTCTGCATCTGAGCATCACGTTTTCCTGTGATTTTTACGCATATATATATATATATATATATATATATATATATATATATATATATATATATATATATATATATATATATTATATATATATATATATATATATATATATATATATATATGTATTATATTTCCTTGTTTCCTTTCCTCAATGGACTATTTTCTCTGTTTGGGCCCCTGTGCTTCTTCTCCAACTGGGGCTGTAACTTGGCAAGTAATAATAATAATAATAATAATAATAATAATAATAATAATAATAATAACAACTACAATAATAATAGTAATGACAAATAATATATATATATATATATATATATATATATATATATATATATATATATATATATATATATATATATATATATATATATATATATATATATTGCAATTGAATAAGAGCAAGTATTACTATTAAATGCAGCATAAGCATACCATTGTTAAGTAACCGGTTACATGCAACTATTACTTATATTTACTTAATACTTTCGATAAGTTGCAAATGTAAAAGTAAATTGGCGCAATATTCGAGTTGTTAAAAACATCATTAAGATAAATGAATAAAAAATAAATTGATCACCCCAACGAATTTATAACTTTAATAAATTTAAAATTCCCATTATACGATGGTATATATTATTGTATTCATATTATTTTTTACAATAGATTAACCGGAATTCACAGCTGTTTGTACAGTGTAATGCAGATTAACAAGCGATTCTATGGTTGCATCTTTTTTAACAGTAAAAAACTAAGATTTGTGTTCAAATTTTGTAAGGAATATCTATTGCATTTTGGTTTTTTGCTGTTGTGCTTTCAAAGTAATTTCAAAGGGAAATTGATCAGTGGTCCGTGATTCGTAACATTCGACGTCAAATAATGTATTGATACACAACCTAAATGTCAACATTTGGAACAGTTTTATTGTTGCCTTTTAGTGCTAGTTTGTTAGTGAAGAACAGGAAGAAAAGAAGAGTCATTTCCGAATGCATTTGGTGAATGATATAGACCTATTGATTTCTTCCTCTTCTTTGGACGTGTTATTCTGGTCTCCGTAGTAATGGGGTGAGTCATTAGTCGAACAAAAATATTAGGGAAAAGGTAAGACGAAATTAACACCGATTATTCGGTGAGGGTTTGGAAAATACAATGTTGTAAATTACAGAAACAATCTTTCCCTTATACTGACAGAATTTCTTTAGTCCAGTGCCATTAATAAAATTATGAAGAACAATCTCCTTGAATTCATCAAAACACATATCATCACCAGAATCAGATAGTATTATTGTATAGGAAGGAGGAAATAAAATATTGCTTTGTCCTTCTGAGTAAGAAACCCCGTAGGAGAACTGCCAGGTTATTGGTCATGGGTGACTTGTTCTAAAGTTGTTCCGAGAATATCAATTAAGACATAATCAGTTTTTTATGTCTAAAAGAGTTTATATTTGGGTATGTTAACGTTTTGAATGCATTTATAAAAGGTTATTTCCCCATAAAAAAATACTTTACATATCTGTGTGTTTGTAATTTTTTGCACATGCGTATAAATACACACACACACCCACCCACACACACATACACACAGTGAACAATATTGCGCTACGGATAGACCCAACGATTCCTCAAAGCCCAAGAAACTAATTAAAAATATTATTGATTGCTCAAAAACTCTTAGAATTCTGTATCTTTGAGGATTTTTTTTTCTTATTGCGAAACAATGAAAGAAAGGTTTCAAGTCATACTTTCTCTTCATCTTCAAATTACATAGAGAATTCACTCTAGAAATCAATAAATGTTTTTAGCAGAATATATAAGTAATAAAGAATTAATTCAGACATTCCTCCCTGTCAAAAATGTGAAGCTTTTGGAAAACCAATATATGTGAACCAATCACGCACAGATACATATAATAAAAAATAATTGAGAATAAACAATGTGGTCATTCTTTTATTCTATTTATATTGATCGTTTTTTTTTTGGGGGGGGATGACCAGAAAACCCAAAATAGGCAAAGGAATTTTGATTGTAGGACAAAGGTACATCAGGTCAACAAAAATTTCATTTTGGGCGTCCAATATCATGCAGTCAAATGAGGAATTTATCAGTGGTATGGATACTCTGTTGATATAAACGTTCATACAAGTATTTGTATTTATGTATAGCTTTCAGTATCAGAATTACCTAATAATATATGCAACGTAGTATATATATATATATATATATATATATATATATATATATATATATATATATATATATATATATATATATATATATATATATGTATATATATATATATATATATATATATATATATATATATATATATATATATATATATATATATATATATATATATATATATATATATACATGAATCAGTCATCTGAAGAAGTATCACGAAACTAGTCAGGATTTAATCTTATATTTACTATTTTCATTTTCCCATATGATTTATGTATATATATATATGTATATATATATATATATATATATATATATATATATATATATATATATGTGTGTGTGTGTGTATGTATATATATATATATATATATATATATATATATATATATATATATATATATATGTATATATATATATGTATATATATATATATATATATATATATATATATATATATGTATATATATATATATATATATATATATATATATATATATATATATTTATATTTATACACATATGTATATATAAATATATTTTTATATATATATATATATATATTTATATATATATATATATATATATATATATATATATATATATATATATATATATATATATATTTATATATAAATAAATTTATTTATATATATATATATATATATATATATATATATATATATATATATATATATATATATATATATATATATATATATATACATAGATGTGTGTGTATGTGTGTTCGCAAGTGTGTACTTTTTCATCATGCAGCCTGAACATCATTTCTGCTGATTGTCTTTATTGTGTTGATGGAGGATGTCAAGAAGGAGACACAATGATGTCTGTCCTATGCAGATGACAGAGTCTTGTTAACCAGGAACAGGGAAGAACTGGAAATGAACATATAACCCTATCAATATAAACATATAATTAATTACATATTCGTATATGCTCTACATATCAATGCTTAGATGTATATATATATATATATATATATATATATATATATATATATATATATATATATATATATATATATATATATATATATAAGTAGAAACCAAGCATATACGCATATTTATATGTAACATTTCTACATACATGTAAATGGAAGATTGGATCCGAAAAATAAATTTCACATAGGCAGTTATTATCTGATGTACATAATCTTTTAAGCAAGATACCAAGTGTGACTTCAGTCAGGTCTGCATTAAATAATTAAAGGTTTAGCTCCATGGTTATTCCATGAAATTCTAACTATCTTCCTTTCGTCTAAGAAAACAAACTCCTTTCTAGATAATTAGCCAAATGTTATTGGTTGTAAGAAAGGTGGAATAGAGCTTGAGTCCTGCAACTTCATCCCGAAAGGTTTACCAGAAATTAGAAAGAGAAAATACTTAGTGAGAAACATATTTTGAAGCAGGGGACAGGGACACATTCAACAGGGCATCTTGAAAAGGATTAATTGATTGATAGATTTGGAATTTTTTGCATCCTACCATCGAAGGTTATTGACGCCGTCAATATCTGTTATTATAAATAAAGAATTAAAGGAAATTCTATTTAAAACCATAAAAGTGAAGATGTCTTTATAAATGTTAAATAGCTTTCTAAATTAAAGCTAAAAATTCCGCATATCAGGATATCTGTAAATTTCTCATTTACCAAATCTACAGGTTTTTAGTTCCTGGTACATCAAAGTTCAGTTTTCATTTGAAATTATCAATAATTTTGCGATGAAGTTTACATTTTGTTGCCTCATTTCAACCACTTCCTTCTTGCATGTTCATGGTCTTTCTTTGAATAAACACTTATAGAACCATTATTTAAACTCATTTAAAGAAAAGGAAAGAAAAACCTCTCCAATATTTATTTGGAGATGGGTAGGAGGAATACTTACATGGAGTTTGGACTATAAAACCAGGCGCAGGGGTCAGGAGGCCATTGATCACTATGTCGTAACTGGGCGTTGCTTATTTTCTCCATCATTTCACGAGTTGGTTTAAGAATTACAGCAAACATTTTCAGGATATGTTGAAAATTGTTCTGAACGTTCAACGCAAAAACAAAAAATAATCCCTTCAACTTTGCTCACCAGAAAAGAAAGTTTTCTTCCAAAAAAAAGTAGAGAAAATTCATTTTCATAAACTGCGTAATTTCGTTCGAGGTAATTCCCATTAACATCACTCAAGAACTCATGAACATTTGGTAATAGGAAAATGACAAAAATGTTCTCTTCATTTGACATGTAATTACTGGTAATGCGAGACATGAAAGGAAAAACACTTTAAAGCAATTAGTCTTTTTTGTTGTTAGAGTTTCCACAGGTTATATTCGTTGACTTGGAAGTTGGGATCCAACTCCATGCATGTGCATGCAGTTTACATAAAACGTGTGTGTGTGTGTGTGTGTGTGTGTGTATGTGTAATATCAGTCTATCTGCCTTCCTTTCCTTAAGGAATGAAGGTCATTGTAACTGGAATCATACTCTACTGCAACGACGTAGTTTATCCCTGGCTTTGAAAGCCAATTAAATCTAATCTCCTTAGGTGGTGAGATCATGGTTTAATGACCCTCCATTACTTGGGGCTTTAGTGACTGATGATTGGTAGGACTCCAATCATCGGATATAATCCGATTAGGAGAGACATCAAGATTGGAAGAGCAATGTAGATCAGTGTCATCGATGTCCTCTAATAAATCTTTGGAGATGTGTCTTTGATAAAAAGCAAATAATAGTCAGAAAAAATCCTTTCTTCTTTAAGAAAGTTTTTTTCTCACTTTCGAGTAAAAAGGAGGAAAGCATATATAGATTCAATGACAAAACCTTTTTTAGTAAAGGAAAGTGAACCCAAGAGACAAAACGCGAAGGAAATATTGTCGTTATAACTCAGATTCTAGTCACATTGAGTCAACATCATTATTATCCTTACTATCATTATTGTTATGAATATTACTAAAGCCAGAGTAACTTGATAGTTGCACAAATTGTTCAATTGTTGTGTAAGTCTATGGAATTTTTACCTGATATCATTTTTTTTTTATATTTCTCTTAACACGTATATTCGTCTTGCTCTATCTGAAAAATCCCAACTGTTGAACTAACCATTTTTTTGGAGTTCTCAAATGGACTGTTATCTGAACTTGGTCGATTCCAAATTGATGTTCTGAAAGAAGAAGAAGTCAAGTTTCGCCTTTGTTTATTTTTACAGAAAATCTGACTTTAGGACGACATAATATCAACAGCTAATTCATGACCCTTACTTTTCACATTTGATAATTTCCAATAGATTGACGCAAGTGGATCCCATCTTTTTAGTTAGATTCATTGAGACGTCCCAGTAGAGACACATCCTTCCCATAGCAGAGTCAAGATACTTTTGACACCCTTATAATGATAACGACATAAAATGATTACTGAAATACTGTATATATTATAACCGATATGCATTATCTCAGGTAAGAACTCATTGCACCCGGTACCACCTGGGTAAAAGATACACATAATTTCAATTTGCTTAGGAATTCGTCCTTTGCTATTTATTGGATCCGGAGAATATAGTTTTCCTCTGGGAATATTTTATTGCTCCTTTGACGATATTCACTTTAAATCTCCTTGCATCGAAATTTAATGCAAATCCATGTTTTATAATATTGATATTTATGAGAGTTGGGAAATAAATTGGATATTGAAATGCAGTTACCATAAAGGATGTCCTCTGCATACCCTGGAACCCTGGGGAATGCATACATACATACATGCTCACACACACACACACACATACACACACACACACACACACATATATATATATATATATCATCAGCCATAATTTGTCCACTGTAAAACAAAACAAAAGACCCAGACATGTCCTTCCAATTGCATCTGTTTATGCTATTTCTCTGCCAGTCTACACCAGCAAACATTTTTAGTTCGTCAATCTATCGTCTTCTTTTTTTGTAATCTCTTGGGGCCCATTCTATTACGCTTAACATCCATCTATTATCTGTCATTCTCAGTGTATGTCCTGCCTATGTCCATTTCTTTTTATCGCATGCTGTTAGAAAATCCTCTACTTTAGTTTACTCTCGTATCCATGTTGCTCTTTTTCTGTCTCTTAGTGTTATTCCCATCATTATTCTTTCCATAGCTCTTTGAGTTGTAAATAGAATTTGTTTTAAGGCTTTAGTAAGGCTTCAAGTTTCAGATGCCTAAGTTAAAACTGGTAGGATCATCTGATTAAATATGTTTGTTTTGTAGAGAAACTGGCATAATGCGTTTCACAATATCATTTAGTTTACCATATATATGTATTTATGTATGTATATATATATATATATATATATATATATATATATATATATATACATATATATATATATATATATATATATATATATATATATATATATATATATATATATATATATATATATATATATATATATATATACGTATATATATATATATATATATATATATATATATATATATATATATATATATATATATATATATAGATGTATAATATATGTATATATATATATATACATATATATATATATATATATATATATATATATATATATATATATATATATATATATATATATATATATAAAGAGAGAGAGAGAGAGAGAGAGAGAGAGAGAGAGAGAGAGAGAGAGAGAGAGAGAGAGAGCCTGTGGAGGTGCTCAACCTTCTTCCCTCTTGCAAATCGGCTAAATTGCCTTCGGAGAATATCTCTCCCAATAAAAGATTCAGAAGGACTTACTCTGAAGGGAAGAGACAAGACTCACCAAGGGATATTCAGGTTGCACCTGCAAGCAATATCAAAACACAGAGAATTACAACAAAAGAAATGTTTATGAATCTTGGAGCTAATTTTCTAAAGTTTATTGTTCATTGTTATTATATATCTATACTTATTCGTTTATTTCTTCATATATCCATTATTCCATGTTTAAACCAAAGTACCAGAACACCAAAAGGGAACAAAATAATTACAATATCAAACGATACCAAAGAAACAAAAGACGATCTAGATTTCTTGATTAAGATACAAGCATATTACACACAAAAAATGAAATGTCGTTACTATGTACGATCGTGTGACACACGGTTGGTACAATGGCACAGAAGCTATGGCACTAACAAAGACAAGAGAAAAAGGGTTTGATTTTGGAGTGTCCTTCTCCTAGAAGAGCTGCTTAACATAGCTCAAGAGTCTCTTCTACCCTAACCAAGAGGAAAGAGGAAGGACGCCACTGAACAATTACAGTGCAGTAGTTAACCCCTTGGGTGAAGAAGAATTTTTTGGTGTTGCCAGGTGTATGAGGACTGAGGAGAATATGTAAAGAATAGGCCAGACTATTCGGAGTGTGTGTAGGCAAAGGGAAAGTAAACCGTAACCAGAGAGAAAGATCCAATGTAGTATTGTCTGGCCAGTTAAAGTACCCCATAACTCTCTAGCCGTATCTCAACGGGTGGTTGTTGCCCTAGCCAACCCACTTCCGATAATGAGATCTCCTCCAACAAATTATTCAGAACCATTTTCCCACTTCTTCCCGAAGCACTGATTCTAAAGGGAAGAGACAAGTCCCACCGAGGGACATTTATGTTGCACCTCCAGGCAATATCAACACCAAAGAATGGCAATATAGGAAATTCTGATGAATATTAGAGCCTGTCTTAAGGTTTTCTGGTCATCGCTGTAGTGTAATTATAGTTTATTAAATCATTTATTTCTTAATTCTTAAAATATTGATTAAGTATTTCAACAGAATCACCTTAACACCAAAAAGAAAAAACACAATGATGTATAGTACCAACAGGTATTAAAGAGACGAAAGCCAACTTGGATTTCGTGGTCTAGTTCTGCGCCCAACTTCGTCTTTCTATGAGATTTCCACTGCTCCACCTTACAAATATCTGTGATAATTCTCTATATCATTTTGCCCTCTCCATATTTTCCTCCTTTTTCAGCACTACACCAGTTGCGAAGATGACATTGATCCTTTCAAGGAGATTTTGTTTAAAGCACAGTAACACGAGGGGAGACCTGGAGTTTCTACAATCAGGGGAATCTCTCTCTCATCTCTCTCTCTCTCTCTCTCATCTCTCTCTCTCTCTCTCTCTCTCTCTCTCTCTCTCTCTCTGCAAGTTCCTGTACACAAATATACAAGTAGGTCATTTATCAAACATTCCTTGAAATGACAAAAGCATATCAAGAAAGAAAAAAGGCTCTGTTGTATATCGCAAGCAGCCTATATTGTATACCCTTTAACTAAAGTCTAATTCCTCCTGAACTTTGGAGTAAATCTTTTGGTGACTTAAACTGAAAAAGAAATAAGTAACTTACTCTGAAGTTCAAAAACTAATCCGTTATCATTTGAGGACTTGGAAAGTTAATTACCCTCACAATAATGATCCCTAGCTTTAGTGAGTTGGAATTTAGACGACTTTCATAAGAGATTATTTAATAAATTTAATTACGCCCAAAGACGTCAAACAAAGTTACATATTAGCAGTTACATACAGCACACTAGAAATCAACAGAAAAAAAAGAAAAATTACAGCATTGAATCATCTGTATAATCAGTTACAAAAAATAACATATATGAGATCGTATTCCATTATCACAACAACTGCAACAGACAGTTTAGCAGTCACCAAAGTGTGGATGACGAGTCATAATTACGTCTAAGTGGTCCATCTTTGAGTTAATATTGACAGGTTTAGAGTAAATTTTGTCCTTGAGGTAACAGATTCCTGACAGTGGAGCAATGAAGGCAGTAGTGTTCAAGGTTAATTAGCAAGGTTACACAGTTTACATGAGGTGTAGTGTGGTATATCTAGTGTCTGGCCAACCTGCCACAAAGGAGGATATACCAACCTTAGCCTACCACTTACGACATTATGCCTACGCATCATGAGTCCACGTCGCTGGTACTTGTGAAGGCTCTGCAGAAAGTTATCAAGATGTTGTGTGGAAACACTAGTGCCCCTCTCTGCATCCCTACGAGAGAGGAGAGAGAGAGAGGAGAGAGAGAGAGAGAGAGAGAGAGAGAGATGAGAGAGAGAGAGAGAGAGGAGAGTGGTAAAGTTGCTGATTTATTACTACTTAGAAAGAGAGAGAGAGAGAGAGAGAGAGAGAGAGAGAGAGAGAGAGAAGAGAGAGAGAGAGAGAGAGAGAGAAGATTGATTTGTTAAGGATATTACAATTTGAAGAGAGTGAAAGACGAAATATGAGGGTAAGTGAGAAAGAAAGAAATGGGTAAGGGGAGTGAGGACAGAGAGAGAGAGAGAGAGAGAGAGAGAGAGAGAGAGAGAGAGAGAGAGAGAGAGAGAGAGAGAGAGAGAGGAGAGTCAGGTAGCAACATTACTTCTTTACAGGTTCCAAAATGGATCCTTAAAGCCCTTAATCCTTTTTACTCCCAGACATTATAATGTCATAAATCTCACTCTCCTTCTGGTTAAGATCTCACCAAGGGTCATCTAAGGTCATCCTTGACCCTGATTTACGACACTGAAGCTATTTGAGGCTTCCTTCTTGACCTCGTGTTTTATCTAGTATGTTATCAAAGTGAGCGAAGCAGACAGACAGAGGTTTTTGATGCTACCAATAGATTATTGTATTACCAAGATTTTTACCAACTCAAACTTCATCCAACAACCTACACGAAGAAAATATTTACATAAAACTTTGCATTTGTAAAGGGATTTAGAAATATGAAGAAAAAGTTTGAATTTGGATAAAAGAAAGAAAGAAATGGCAGTCACAAAGAATGAACAGTTAAAAACGGTGTTGGCGAATGTATCAAAACCAAAAGAAAGATGAAACAAAAAAAAGTAAAATGAATGAAAGTAAAAGAGAAAGTGATGGCAACCAATACTTCTATTGTGTTTCCATTTCATAACAGAAGAGTTCTATTTTCAGTAGTAAAAGTGCAACGATAAGAATTGGATAAACTTGTGGCAGTAATATTACATGTATTCGTATATCACTATTGTAAATACTTGGAATACTTGGGAATTATTCTTGGAACTAGAAAAGTCTGTTTTGTTGCATCTGTGAGATTTAGGAATACGTTTAATATCCTTTTGCTTACTAAGATAGAATTTGAGTCAATCTGTAAAAGGAATATTACTTCCTATCCCGCATGTCATCGACCAGAATCTTCATAGTGAAACACATTTCAAGATAACCTCTAATTCTTTTCTTAAATTCGTTCAATATTCATCATCAAATACAAGGAGAGTTAGAAGCAAGTAATGAAGAGTAGTTTGGCGTATGAAACAGCATAATCGATCATCAACAAACGGTATTTCTAAAGAAAATGGTTCCTTGGAATAAGATAATTAACATTACTGTACCATCTTATAACACTGTCTTGATCAGGGTATCACATACATTGTTGCTCTCTCTCTCTCTCTCTCTCTCTCTCTCTCTCTCTCTCTCTCTCTCTCTGTTGGACCTTGCAATTACCCCAAAACACGATTGACTGAGGGAGGCAGGCTTCGTCTTATTAACATGTCCGCATATTCAAATTTTCTTCTTTTCAGTGGTTGATTCAATAAACTCAAAACAGATTACTTTGATCAAGCTGTTCAAAAAGGGTCAAATAAGATTTGTATTCACTTAGGATGAAATAGATCGTTGCATGTTGAAAAATAACCTTTGTTTATCAATAATATTTTAGATACCCAGAAGAAAATATTGAAACACGAACATCAATAAAACTGGCCAATTTATAATTGGTTATAAATTGTAACTTTTTTACCCATTATTCGGAATATTTGATAGTATTTCAAAAATCCCTAATAAATTGTAAATGGATGAGATTCTGTCATTTTCTGAAAAGTAGTACAAATACCGTGTGAGAAATTTCAAGATGCTTCTTTAGATGAGTATGATCATGCCCAGACCTTAGGAATCTAGTGTCAGCGGTAATGAATCACAATGATTGTCAAACGTCATTCTATAAGAGTACACACTTTGCACGATTGCAGTTGAGGAATGATAAAGGAAAGAATGAAACAATGTGAAAATTACCAGATTTCTAAAGCGAAAATTTGTATAAGTTTATTTTGCATACTTTCATACATATAACAATTATAGTTATTAGAGCAGAGAGACAACTTCAACACCGTTCAACAATTTAAGATGAAACTTTTTGTCGAATTTTTGGAAATATTAGAAAATAAATCAACTATTCTCGGGCTGCAATCATGTGGTTCTCTCCTTATTCAGATCCTGATTATCTTTTCAATAACTAGTAAAGAGAGAAACAAAGGTCATCGAAAAAACCAATATTCTTTGCTTCAAAGGCACACTGGATTTTGATATCCTGAAAAAAAGCTCATTTGGAATGCAATAAAGAAAAGCTTCCAGTTAACAAAAAATATAAGAATCCAACGCCACCTCTGACTTACTTAACTAGATTTCCTTTCAGACTCAACATGTCAATTGCACAGTATTTAACGGCCGATTGCTCTTCGGAGATTCGTTGAGGATTATTTGATGAGATTTCGGTTCTAAGTTATTGTTTTTGAATGGGAACTTATTATCTTTTATTTTTTGGACTAAATCCAATATCTCTTACCATGCAGTATACGTTATATGCAATTCTTAAGCTTTTAAAAGCAAATTACTTTTATCGGAGCCTAAAATAAAGCAATTTTGAGTACAATTTATCTTGTTAATCTGAAGATGGAGACTTCTTTAGGTGGCCTTTGCATGATCACAACAGTTAATTAAAATTTCTAAGATTAATTCGATTACAGCAAATTCTTTCATCAATCTCATGTTATTACACAATTATAATCTAAATGTGATATCCAATACATAGTCTCTGAAGGTCCTTAAGAGGATATCTAGGGTTTTCAAGATGTACGTCCCGAGGGGAGAACAGTTTCTTGGGGTTAACTGAACCTTTGAGTTGAGAGAGAGAGAGAGAGAGAGAGAGAGAGAGAGAGGAGAGAGAGAGAGAGAGAGAGAGAGAGAGAAGGGGGGGGGGGGGCTTGCTAGGGCAATGTCACTGTCCCTTGCCTTTGTCATTCATGAGTGGCCTTCAAATCTTTAAACCTTTAAGGTCTATTATCTGTAACATGAATCTTATTGATGCAACAGAATTTCACATCATTCCAGATCTCAAGGTGTTTCATCTATATCAGCAAGTAAAAGTCTTATGGAATCTGGAGTCTTTATGTTTCAGACTTTTTCAAAAGACCTGAGATTGAAGCCTAGTTGTCTTTTGTCGATGTTGATTGGCATGTCTTCACAATCCTTATCTCTTCCTTTCCATTTTATCTCCTGACAAACATCTTTCTAAACTGAAGGTTATGCTACTCTTTTTTTATATTATCGACCTCCGAATAAGGTAGTTAGAAGTTTTTCATAACATTAAAGTATAAGAAAAATCGTTATCGAACAAAATTAGTGAGTGTAACGAAGGATATATTAATACATGTATAATTAATTTATAAACGAAATTGAAATCTATTAGAGATTGAAAAAAAAAAATCCCCGAAAGAGATAATTAATTGAAAATTTTAAAGGTAATTTTCGTTCATTTTTTTCTGATTCGCGATTCTTTGTTTAATGGAACAAGATAATGACTTAAGGCGGAATTCACATTTTATTCAGATTATGCATAATGAAACGGAAAGTTTAAATGGCTTTATTGTAAAAGTGTTTATTATTATTGTTAGAATGGTATTAATCAAGATCCCTCTTTATAGATTGCTTATTCTTTTTCTCTATCTCTCAAGAGTTCATCGCTGATGCTTATCCTCATTTTTTCCTTTTTTTTCCTATCCTTTTTGCTTCCTTTAGTTTTCCAAAATGAAGTAAACACGTTTCCTTAGAATAACTGGGAAACTCTGCATGTCAGCTTTCCAAGGGAAACATAGAGGATGAAAGACAATAGGACAAAGAGAGAAAGGAAAAAAAGTAACGTTTGTACGATGCTGTTCAAATTGGTTGAAATTCTCAGATACTGAATACCAACTGACCAGTGTTATTTTCTGTTTAAAAAAAATTAAATATAATTTTCTTCGATGTGTATTTGAGCAATAGAACTCCCTCAACTACTCATATGTATTGAGACAATAAAAATAATTAAAATAAAATGTGTTTGCAGTCTCCTATTTTGTATTCTGTTTCTTTGCTTGTGACGTCGTCACAAAACTTGACTTCTTCATTGGCCCTCCAGCCAGTTGGAAATACCAATCTGAGAAACCTAAAAAAACTTTTAATCACAGAAAATGTGAAGAATTAAATCTTGTTAGCAACAACAGCTTTATATTATCATATAATACTCATTTTATTTGTCGGGATACAAGATCATAAGGGCTTTTTATTTCTTTTTATAACCTTATATCTTTTTTCTGTTGGTAGTTGGGGTATTCATGGCGTCTATAATGGGTGATTCCATTATTGGCTCGGGGGGGAAAAGAAAGTCTCTCTGTCATGAAAAGCATTACCTTTATCACTTCTGACAAAATTCATCTATAAATGAAAACTTCATACCAGTTAAAACATAATTTCAAATAGTAAACTTTAAATATAACAATAACTTTCGTGATCATGACAAAATTTACTATTGTCTAACAACCTTCCTCCCCTACAGATCAGAAATGAATAGCTGTTTCTCTAAGTTGATAACAGATGGTGTTGGAAACTAGACTATAGTAGAGTACCCATATAAACAACCTGAGACTATTCCCCTATCGAGAGAAAGCGGCACCACTTTCTTATCAATGCCTATTTTCAGTGACACCTTGTCGTTGCTTCTTTCCTGTTAAACTTTGACGTTGATGGGAATCTCTCTCTCTCTCTCTCTCTCTCTCTCTCTCTCTGAGTGTGCATGCGTGTTTTGTGTTCTTGTTCTGAAGCAGGAAGAAACATTTTATAATGACCAAAGGTGCCAACAGATTGCAACCAGGGGAAACAAATGAAAACCGCCCTCAACAAACTAAAAGAAATTTGTCCCAACTTGTCGAAGCGCAACAAAGGAGAGCTAAATACGGAGACGATTAATTTCTCTATCTCTTCTGTTTCTTTTTCTTTGGGAAAGAGGCAGATGCTTTCGATTGGAGATTCAAGGAAGGGGCGTGACCTGATTTGACTACGCCCAACTTTGCAGCCTTCGTTGGGGCGTCTCTTCAAACTGTTCGCATTAGACTAAACCTTTTAACTGTTTAGAAAATTATGATGACTATTGGTAAAACTTTTGAAATCGTTAAAGTCATCTGTTTTATTTGAAGAAAAAACAGTTATAACATTTTCCTTGTCTGGGTTCTGTGAACGACGAATATTGTAGATTAGTACCTCTTTACTTTCAATACATTATCAGATACATTCACACAAAGTCCACGTATTGACTATCACCTAAACATCAGTTATTCTCTTGTGAAGGGAAAGAATGTTCCTTGTGCAGGGTCACAACAATAGAAAAGCTCGCTCTCTGTGTATCAGATTGTTTCCAGAATTTTGATTGTTTCAATATTATCAAATGTGTTATGATCTCCTTTGAAGGCTGAGCTGGAATTCTCCCAAGAATTTCCAAGTGAACACAGAACTGCAAATACACACACACACACACACACACACGAGTACAAAACTGTAATTATAGATTTACTTACGTAGATAAAAATAGAACATATCTAAGGAAATAGTTAGAAGTAGAACCCTACGTAAACGCAAATATACACAAAAGCCTACTTGCACCGAAATCTATAAAGTAGGCCTATGCAAGTACACAGGCACCAACACATGTCCATTTACACATCATACGCCAATGAGCCCCTCTGTTCAATATTGGAGGGTCCTCACCGATGACCAGAAGTGAAAAAGTGTCTATAAATCTCTAAGGAAGTTTCCAGATTTTGAAGGAAGATCCAATAACTGACAGAAAGCATTTCTTTCTTTCCATTTCCCAAAATTGTTATTATTACTATTATTACTAGCCAAGCTACGGCCATAGTTGGAAAAGCAGGATGATATAAGCACAAGGGCACTAACAGGAAAAAATAGCCTAGTGAGGAAAGGAAATAAATAAACCAGGAGAAGAACAAAATAAGATAGAGTAAAATATTTTAATAACTTTGTTATTTTTCGTTTCATATCAGTCTAATAAACATGGATTTTTTGCTGGAAAAGGTTAGAATTTTATTCTTTACTTGTATATAGTCAATAAAATATTTATTCTGATAGCATGAGCTTGTGAGATAATACTATCTTTATTTGCAGTCGCTTCTTTTAGGTCACTGACGAGGAAAAACTCAGTAGTCACATAATGCTGTACAATACCTGACACACCAAAAAGATTAACCATCAGGTTGAATTTCTTAGAGATTCCATCAATAATAATAATAATAATAATAATAATAATTGAATGAATGAAATGGAGAGTAGTTTGGTTTCCTGCGTGTATCAAAGTACATTCTTATAACGTAAGGGAGTTTATCTTATACCTTATTTTCATTCTTATTGACATATTATTATTATTATTACTATCCAAGCTACAACCCTAATTGGAAAAGCAAGATGCTATAAGCCCAGGGGCTCCAACAGGGAAAAAATAGCCCAGTGAGGAAAGGAAATAAGGAAATAAATAAATGAAGAGAACAAATTAACAATAAATCATTCTAAAATAAGTAACAACGTCAAAACAGACATGTCATATATAAACTATTAACAACAACAAAAACAAATATGTCATAAATAAACTATAAAAAGACTCATGTCCGCCTGGTCAACAAAAAATCATTTGCTCCAACTTTGAACTTTTGAAGTTCTACTGATTCAACCACCCGATTAGGAAGATCATTCCACAACTTGGTCACAGCTGGCATAAAACTTCTAGAGTACTGCGTAGTATTGAGCCTCGTGATGGAGAAGGCCTGGCTATTAGAATTAACTGCCTGCCTAGTATTACGAACAGGATAGAATTGTCCTGGGAGATCTGAATATAAAGGATGGTCAGAGTTATGAAAAATCTTATGCAACATACATAATGAACTAATTGAACGACAGTGCCAGAGATTAATATCTAGATCAGGAATAAGAAATTTAATAGACCGTAAGTTTCTGTCCAACAAATTAAGATGAGAATCAGCAGCTGAACACCAGACAGGAGAACAATACTCAAAACAGGGTAGAATGAAAGAATTAAAACACTTCTTCAGAATAGATTGATCACCGAAAATCTTGAAAGACTTTCTCAATAAGCCTATTTTTTGTGCAACTGAAGAAGACACAGACCTTATATGTTTCTCAAAAGTATATTTGCTGTCGAGAATCACACCTAAAATTTTGAAAGAGTCATACATATTTAAAGAAGCATTATCAATACTGATATCCGGATGTTGAGGAGCCACCGTCCTTGACCTACTTACAATCATACTTTGAGTTTTGTTAGGATTCAACTTCATTCCCCATAATTTGCACCATGCACTAATTCTAGCTCAATCTCTATTAAGGGATTCACCAACCCTAGATCTACATTCAGGGGATGGAATTGATGCAAAGAGAGTAGCATCATCTGCATATGCAACAAGCTTGTTTTCTAGGCCAAACCACATGTCATATGTACATAGTATGAAAAGTAATGGGCCAAGAACACTACTCTGTGGAACACCGGATATCACATTCCTATAATCACTATGGTGCCCATCAACAACAACTCTTTGAGATCTATTACTTAAAAAAATCAATAATAATGCTAAGAAAAGACCCACCCACTCCCAACTGTTTTAGTTTGAAAACAAGGGCCTCATGATTAACACGGTCAAAGGCAGCACTAAAATCAAGGCCAATCATACGAACTTCCCAACCACATATAGGGGATTTCTGTACAGCATTGGAGATTGTAAGAAGGCATCACATGCTCCAAGGCCTTTACGAAAACCAAATTGCAAACTAGGGAGTAGATGATTACCTTCAGCAAACCTATTAAGACATTTTGCCCGAAGACGTTCAAAAACTTTGGATAATATGGGAGTTATGGAAATTGGGCGGTAATCAGTGGGACTTGAGCTACCACGAACACATTTACATAGAGGAGTAACATTACCAATTCTCCAACTAGTGCTAAAAGCTCCTCTTCTTGCTAACTTGCGCAAAATAACAGATAACTTTGGAGCTAAGAAATCTGCTGTCTTTATAAAAAACAAAGGAAAAATACCATTTGGGTCTACACCTCCATAAGCATCAAGGTCCATCAACAGAGCTTTAATCTCACGAGATCGAAAAGCTAAACTAGTTAGTTTAGCCTCAGGAAAACAGGAATGAGGAAGTTCAAGTTTTTCATTACCCTGTTTACTGTCAAAAACATCAGCCAAAAGGGTTGCCTTTTCCTTTGGACAGTGAGTGACTGAGCCATCTGGTTTAAGTAAAGGAGGAACTGTTGCATCGACACCAAAGAGTGCAGATTTAAGGGTAGACCACCATCTATGTTCCTGAGTTGTACCAGAAAGTGTTTCTTTTATGGTTAAATTGTACTCCTTTTCAGTTGAGGCATAAACTCTCTGAGCAAAAGCTCGAAGCTGAGTATAGTTGTTCCAGGTCAAATCTGATCTGTTACCCTTCCAAATTTGATAGGCCTCCTGCTTCTCCAAAAAAGCACGTCTACAATCATCATTGAACCACGGTTTGTCCTTCACTCGGTACCTTAGCACACGAGAAGGGATACGCCTATCAATTATGTTGACTAGATTCTCATTCAAAGGGACAACAGGATCTACACTATTATATAATTGTGACCAATTCAAGCACAAAAGATCATGTAAAATCCCATTCCAGTCTGCTTGGGATTTCATATAAATTTTACAAGAATATGATATATCAGGGACAGGCTGCTCAGTCTTCACTAATAATGAAATCAAGGCATGATCAGATGTCCCGACTGGAGAACCAACCTTACTAGTTATAACGCCAGGGGAGTCAGTGTATACGAGGTCCAAGCAATTACCAGACCTGTGAGTAGCTTCATTTATGATTTGCTCACAGCCTGATTCAGAGGCAAAGTCTAATGCTCTTAAGCCATGGCGATCGGTAGGAGAGATAGAACTTAACCACTCCCTATGGTGAGCATTAAAATCACCAACAAAGACAAAAGAAGCCTGTGATGCGTTCAGAAACTTCTCGAAGGATTCTGTTACCTGACATACACAATGAAAAATCCTCTGTAATAAACGTTACACAAAATATTGTCGTAAACTCAAGGCTGCAACTGGTAATGAAATATACAGAACTGCCAATGTATCCAGGAACCGAGCAGACTTGCCAATCCTTACTGAGATATTCCAGCATCCTTGAAAGTTGTGTCCTTATAACAATAATCTAAAGTACAGCAAATATCTGCCTTTTTGGAATTATTCTGTTCTGTCAATAAATGCAAATCAGGGAAGTGATTAGAAATTTTGCAATGCAGGCTAATTTTGGGGAGACATTTGTATTCATGAGTTTAAAAAGTTTGTGTTTCTACAGCCACCTTCCTAATTTGTTATCTTTTTATTATATATGTGTCTCTTTATTTGCCACTTGTTGGTTCTCCATCCAAGAAATGACATAAACAGGTGTTCAACAGACATAACTATACACTTACAAAAATTACCTTTATTGCCATCTGAGGCTTCTACGTATTTGCAATTAAGAGTTAACATCCTGGGAGAAGTCAAAAGCATTTTAATAAGACGCAAAATACTTTTAAACCGAGAAAATTCTTATTTAATGTACCTTGACCTGTACTGAATTGCCGTTGCCTTGTTTCTATGGTTTCATAAAACCTCACATAAAGAAACTCAATAAGATTAATCAACAGAGATTAAAGACATCGGTGTAAACAGAATGACATCCGGATGTCCAAACCTCTTTTGCAAATTCTCTTCAGATTGGTTTTGGCGATGTCCCTGATGGTGACATCGGCTCAGATGACTTCAAATGATTTTAATCTGGCATTGAAATATTATGACATTGAATGGTCTGAGAAATTTTTATAATTTGGATCTATGTGTTTTGAATGTCATCCCTGGCCATTTTCCTCGTAAATATCAACTTAATTCGGTTAAGAAAAAATCATGCCTACCAAGTTAATGGTTTTTGTGATCTGTTTAATATCAAAGGAAGAGTAGAGACGTGGAGGTCAAAATAAAATATTTTTGGTCATAACAAACGTTATTAATAAATATATTTCTAAGCATATCAAGTAAAACAAGCAAAAATGATTTCACTTGAAATTTGAACCACATCCTTCTGTTCATCCTTCTGTTCCTCCTTCTGTTCAACAACAAAATAATCCATTTTAGAGCCTCCCTTGGCATGGGTGATGGTTACCTTGCCTTTCATTAGAAGAGACTAAGGTACGATCCCTGCATGAGGTAGAAATTTACACACACTAGTGCGCGCGCGCACACACGCACACACACAGACGATTAGATTAGACTGAAACGGATGAAAGAATGATTTCTTAGAAGGTTTTTTTTATTTATTATTTCTATAATCATTTCAAATGTTAATTTAGTTCTTTGTCTATCTAATGTGCCATCTATTTAACTATTCAAAGAGAGAGAGAGAGAGAGAGAGAGAGAGAGAGAGAGAGAGAGAGAGAGAGGAGAGAGAGAGAGAGAGATCATGCTCTGATACGATGTTCTATTAGGAAATGAAAGTGTATATTTCAAATATCCTGGTGCTAATCTGATTTAGTGCAATATATGTGACATACATTCAAGTGAGAATTGCGATGAACACAACATTTGAGGGAAGACTAAAGAAAGATGCTGTAGACACATACTTATAGACTTGCAACGTGTACTATACAATACTGCTGCTTGGGTATGAATCTCGATTTGTATGTTGAACAAGTATTACGAAAGCCTCCAAACAATACACACACACACACACACACCGCACGCACACACACCCACCCACACACGCACACACACATATGAGTAATACAAAGGTTCTAGAAAAATAAGCGGAATGTTTTGACTATAATTCATCAAGACTCAGCGAAATTCCAACAACAACACCCACCTACTTCTCATTCACTCTCTCGTCTCTCTGCAATTTATTCTATTCCTTCACAATTACATCTAAAATCACTTGTCTCTCTATATCTTATTAATGAATAAAACTCTTGAATAAATGTATTACATACATGTAATACTCATCTACATACGAAATTCAATCAAATAAAAATTATTGTCTGACAATATCTGACTTGTCTTTCTAAACAGATATTCTGATAAATACGGCCATTTAGCATTATATAATTTGTCTGTCATCTTTCATCTAATTTACTCTTTATAGAAATGATATCACACATAAAATATAGTTTGAATACAAATAGGCTGTAACATATTAACATTGAATATTCACTTAAAATTCTTAACATTATCATGATTAATGATTCAAACTCAAATAAATTATTCAAACCTTTGATCTATAAAACTTTTTTTTTTTTTTTCATATTTTTCATATTTCCCATCAAGAGACGTAAAATGCTTTTAGTACCTAACCATACATGGTTTTAGAAGCCTTTAGATTTCGACGTATTATTATTGGTATTGGAGAATTAATTCCGACTATTTTCTGGTGTTTAATCAACTCCTGAATTGGAAAGTGGTTACTATAAGAGCATCACACACACACAAACATGCACACACACATACAGACACACAGATATATATATATATATATATATATATATATATATATATATATATATATATATATATATATATATATATATATATACATATATATATATATATATATATATATATATATATATATATATATATATATATATATATATATATATACATATACATATATATATATATATATATATATATATATATATATATATATATATATATATATATATATATATATATATATTTTTATATCCGTTTTCTTCTGTGGATCTTATTTGCACTAGGTGTGAAAACGCAACCCTCCACTGACCCTCTTCATTATCCTCGTATGTCCAAGAAAAAGAATTCATCTTCGGAGGTTATCTATATTACATTTTGTTTTCCTTTATTATTATTATTATTATTATTATTATTATTATTATTATTATTATTATTATTATTATTATTATTATTATTTGTTTTGTCTAATCGATTTTAGGGAAGTGAGGAATCCTTGATGCTGCCAATTATTTTTGGTTGTTACATCTTATTGCAGCAATGAACTCTCATATTAAATATATTTTCTCCTTGCCCAACTACACTCATTTCTCAGCTCTCCTTTGCTCCTCGGGTAGGGAGAGAGGAAGTAATCATACCTTAATGAGAAGTGGTACCCTGAGAGGTACACCCGGAAACTGCAACTGCCGTGTTGTAGTTAGGAAAGGAGGAAAGGTTGAATCTGTGTGTTTGTGCATATCTAACTTAATATTTAGCTTTTATTATCTGTGGGATGAAGTTTATACGAGAGATTAATATCCTGACCAGGAATAAGAAATTTAAAAAACACCAGTCTTTCCAACAAATTAGGATGATAGCGAAAAAAAAACAGAAAAAAATAAAACAGAAATCAACACAAGTAAACACACGAGGGAATCCATTAATAATTATTAATTGAAATGAATGAATACAGAAGTTGTGTTATTATTACAAAAAGGAATATTACAAGAGTCATTTCTCCCCATGAAGTCTAAAGAAGCCATGTCTGAAAAGGATATCGGAGTACTATATGTTACAGCTACATATCCTATAGCTTTAATTAAAAAAAAAAGTAAATATTAATCCTACGTCTATTGAAAGGAATAAGTGAACTGAGCAGAAACAAGTATTATATCCCAGATGTAGAATGACTGAATAAATGCTATGCAACGGATATTACTACAAGTTTCCTTTCCCTAAGGTAACAACCACCACTTCAGGATTACTAGAAATTTTATATTTATTGTACTTTTACATAACTATCTTCTTAGCAACTCATTGCTGATCTGTTTCATGAACATTTATATTTGCACAATAAACGGAATGTTATTGCATCAAACTTTCTGTCTGAATTGTCTTAATTAAAACAGTTTTCCCGAAACACTGATAAAAACTATTTATGACTAAGAGTGATTCGTTTAATAGATCTGAGTATTTAAGGCATGGAATTACTTTCTTTCTTTTCTCTTGAGAAGAAAATTCCTTGCTGGGAAAGGTTGTATCTCTCTCTCTCTCTCCTCTCTCTCTCTCTCTCTCTCTCTCTCTCTCTCTCTCTCTCTCTCTCTCTACAGCAAAAACGGCTTTTCTTTCTAATGGAAACAAAAGTTATTCACTGAAGACTTATTCCAGTGTCATGTTGACAAATATTGAGAATTTTTCAAGTTTCTAAAGGTCTTCTTTATTGATCTGATGAGAAATTGGCTGAAGTTAGTTGAGTTATACGAAGCAAAGTTTGAAAGACGAGTTTTGGAAGAAGAAGAAGAAGAGTCTGGTTCCTTCACCTGAGAAGACCTTCTGATGATAAAGATGAGAGGGACTGGTGTTACATTACTTATTTGTGAAATACCAAACCTTTAAGTCTTCCACCTTTTGTTGTTTACAAATTTGCAGGAAAGGTTAATGTGGAAGCAGATGGATCAGTGGCTCTAGGTGTTGGTCTCCCTCCCAAGGTCTCATCTTTGTTAATGGCGAGGGAGGGGAAAGGAGGGAGGGGAAGGGAGGGGACAAGAGGGGAAGAGGAGCGGAGGGAAGGGGAGAGGATGAGGAGGGAAGGGGAAGGGAATGAAGGAGGGTAAGAAAAGGGGGGAGGGGAGGGGAGGGGAGGAGGAGGAGGAAGAGGAGGAGAAGGATAGAGGGGAGGGGAAATGTGTCTGCATACCACACCCTCATGAGTGTGAAGAAGATAAAAAAAAAGAACAGTTAAGGTAAATAAAAGTTCCATTTAAATTATCGAAGAAAAACTTATTATTGAACCCGATGGATAAAAATAACCTCAGAAGATATTTCTTTAGTCATAGAGGGAAGGAGAATGCAGATGTGTTGGTGCTAAGTGTGCAGCTTCACTCTTTGTGCAGGATGGATTACATAAATCAAATGGAATACTTTTTGAAACCTCCCTTTACAACATGAAGGGGATTGCTGAAACAAACATAAACTTTCTCCAATGAATTTCCTTATTGCTTCCCATTGCGTGTTAATTGCATCCCTAAATATCCATTGATGTTAATCAAAGTTTGACCTCAGATGTCCCTGAGATGTTCCCTCCCCTCAAAAGAAGCCATCGGTGAGTGACGTCCTTTTGTAAAGTATTCGGAACCCTTCAATTTATTATTTGACTTCCAAAAGTTAATTCCAATACATAATTTTAAAGCTTAAGTAATCTCTCTCTCTCTCTCTCTCTCTCTCTCTCTCTCTCTCTCTCTCTCTCTCTCTCTCTCTCTCTCCTGGGCCAGAAGAACTTCCAGAGACCCTGAAACAAAATCGAAGAAGAGGAATCAATCTGAATATATGAATGAAAGTGGAAGACGAAATTTACAAGATTTATCATCAAACATGTATCGAATCAGTATTGGATTTTGATGAAGGATTATCATCAAGTGACTTATTTCTGTGTTTGTCTGCTGCCAACCTTATCTTGAGGTCTATCAGATTGGCCATGAGACTTGAGACATATAAAAAGACATAACAAATGATACCATAAAGATAAACACATTCTGTAATTTGATAGAATCTCTTCAATTAATTTGAAATCAGGAGAATTCTCGGTTTACCCTTAGGTTAAATCAGCTTTCCCCTAAGAGAGATTCCTCTACAAAAGAAAGATCAAGATCAGACATTAATTTTTTCCTGAAGAAATATCTTCGTCTGTTTATAGTCAACACTAGATTAGGGAAGTTAACCTTCAGGATTCATCTCATTTCAGCCAAACGAAGGGAGATTTGCAGTTTTCCAATTCTTTATTTTACATTTGATTGCAGTTAGGTTTAAGGAGAGAGAGAGAGAGAGAGAGAGAGAGGAGAGAGAGAGAGAGAGAGAGAGAGAGAGAGAGAGAGAGAGATTCCTACCGTGCTTCCTTAGGGAGGAAAAAGGTTGGTATTTCTCACTCTGATAAACTTTATATACAACTTTGTCTTCTTTTTATATCTAAGGGAAAGTAATTTTACTTGCGCAGGAAACAATGAATAATATAATACGAAATCGTAAATGACAAATATTCCTTTATTTCTCAGAAATGTTGTAGAGTTCTGTTGTATAATCGAAGGAATTTGGCAATTCAGAATAACTGCATACATTATTAGACATCTGTCAAATTCTATTCCTTTTAAATCTAAATGAATATCCCGGTAATATTTGAGGAAGAGAAGAACTGTCAGTTTATTTTGGAAATTTGTTTTAAATCCTGATAATAATTCAGGTATTGTTTGAGAATGACTTTCTTCTCTTCTTGTTTTCAAACGAAAATATCTCATCCCAAATGGTGAAGACCTGAACAACGTATGACGAAGAAGAAGAAGAAGAAGAAGAAGAAGAAGAAGAAGAAGAAGAAAGATCTTCCTTTTGATCAAAGGGAGAATTAAAAGACATAACTGTTTCGTTGCATCGGTGTATGTCTCCTTCTTCTTCTGCAGTGACACCAAACAAAAGGGAAACACAAATCAAACGATCAATCATTTGTGTCATTCATTACAGTAATGAAAACATTTTATGTAATCAAAATACAAATTTCGTTTTGTAATTAGTTTTTCCTCAATTCATCGATGAATAAATTATCGTTCATCTGTTCATTCATTTCAGGACAGAAATTGTGAATTTAGAATTATATTTTGCGATTGATCATGACGAACCTATTCATTACATTACGAATTATAATAGGATATAAATAACATTGCATAGTACGCGTAGATCAATATATGAAATCTCCCTCTGCCAATTATGATAACCAGAATTACTATTACATTAACAAATAATACAATTAATTCTATTTTATTCCATTAATTGGTGCATAGTATAAAAAAAACACTCTATTGCACATATAATTCTAGAAATTGATGATCATAATTGCACAAAGAAACTATTAATGATACTGAAAAAGTATTTTATCGTATAAATGTTCATTAGATGTTTAATTATTATGGCCCTATTCCTTATCTTCTTCATTGGTCTGTTGATCAAGTCATTATCAGGGATTCGGGGATCAGTGACATTGGATGGCAGTGGAGGGGAACATGTGCGTTTGTTTGTTTTTTTTGTTTGTTTTGTGTTTGTGTGTGTGAGTCTTGTGAATGGTTTCATGATAGTGACGGAGAATATCTCGTCCAAGTTTTTCAGGTTTCATTATTTCATCAATTATGCTCTCTCTCTCTCTCTCTCTCTCTCTCTCTCTCTCTCTCCTCTCTCTCTCTCTCTCTCTCTCTCTCTCTCTCATAGGAGTAACAGAAGTTAATGCTTAGCATTGTTGATTTATTTTTCGGCGTAAATATAATTGAATAGGAAGGATAAATCCAGGAATATGATACACAAAGATGCACACCTATACTAACTTAGAGAGAGAGAGAGAGAGAGAGAGAGAGAGAGAGAGAGAGAGAGAGAGAGGAGGAGAGAGAGAGAGCCTCAGAATCGCAACATTACTCGTATATATTGTTTACATAATTGCTCTTAAGGAATTGCTGATGAAATTTATTTCTTCTTTCGTTCTGTTCTACCAACAATTTCCCTCTGTTTGTCTTCCAACAGTCTTTTCCCTTCCTACCTGTTCTGCATAATGCTAACACTATAAGTTTCCAATGAGAGTTTATGCAAGCAATTGAGAATTGAACTCTCATTAGATCAAAATAAAATCCTTGGATCGAATTATGAAACTTGTATTTCAATCTCTTTTCCAAAATATTAATATCTAATAAAATCATTATTAAAGTTTCATCGAAACCTTATAAATGAAAAAAAAAAACTCTAAATTACCATCATTGTGAATTATAATGATTATACATGAACCAAATTCAGAAGGGAACTTCCTGTCATGAAATTATACAACACAGGTCAATCATGTTCTTCTAACCCAGACATTTCGCCCTACAAGCCGAATAAACTAGGTTTATTATTTATTTCGATGAATGAACATTCAACTTTTCTAATTGTACCATGCAAATGTAATTAAATCCACCAGATTAAAAATTAAGATTTTCTGCAAATCAAGTGGATAAAAGTGGAGACAGTTTTAATAATTGTTGATTTCATTTGAAAGGCGTAATACATGTGAGTAATATGAGAAAGTTATTTCATGTGTCACTGAAAACAGTAGACAATCGAGGCTTAACTTCAGAGTTAATTCATTTAAGATATAAAGAAATATTAGATATTTCTAACCTCCATAAACAAAGAGCATCAAACGTTTACTAAAGGGCTTATCTTTTGATATATTGACGTGAATGTATCTACTGCAACATTTTACTCAAGCTTACGGACTGAACATTCATCACCTCTCTCATATGTTGACCGTAAATGGTGGAATGTGAAATGTTAATCCAGAATCCAGATATGTATCCGGATCACCTTCAAAATTTAATGGGTTTTCCAGAGCATAATAGACGACCTCCTCACCATTTTATGATTTGGTGAAAGTGCGGCAAGAAGTTTTAACGTAATTTTGCTAGCAGGAAAACAAACGTATAAATGAATAAAAGAATAAACTCAGGTAGAATCATAGTGATAAGTGACCATCAGAGCAAAATTGCGTCAATGGATCGAGAGGAGCCATCGACTGACTGACAAGGCCATCGAAAGGTCAGCATAGCGACTTCACTGCTTGACTGTCCTGGAACAAGACTTGAGACACATCCAGAAAGGTCATCAAAAGGTCAGCATAGCGACTTCACTGCTTGGCTGTCCTGGAAAAAGACTTCAGACACATCCAGGAAAGTAGCCAGGTTAACCCTCAGGGTTTAATTGCATTACAATAAAAGCGAATTGACCATCGAAACTTTGCAATTCTGTATTTTGCCTTTGATTGCAGTTGTATTAGGTTTAAGCGAGAAGTATTCCTACTGCGTTTCTTTGGGGAGAAATCTGTGTATTTCTCACTCGTAAAATTGACATTCTGC
>NC_090749.1:17596141-17603641 GCF_036898095.1 Palaemon carinicauda
ACCTTACAAATATCTGTGATAATTCTCTATATCATTTGCCCTCTCAGTATTTTCCTCCTCTTCATCACTACACCATTAATTCAAAGAACCTTCATCAACGAAAGAGACAAGAAATGACGTCAGGAGGTGTAACTGCCTCTTCGCTTATTTGTTTGTTTACTTCCTTTTAATCCCAGGAGTTGCGAAGATGACATTGAACCTTTCAAGGAGATTTTGTTTAAAGCACAGTAACACGAGGGGAGACCAGAATTTTTACAATCAGGGGTTTTCTCTCTCTCTCTCTCTCTCTCTCTCTCTCTCTCTCTCTCTCTCTCTGCGAGTTCCTGTATACAAATATACAAGTAGGTCATTTATCAAACATTTCTTGAAATGACAAAAGCATATCAAGAAAGAAAAAGGCTCTGTTGTATATCGCAAGCAGCCTATATTGCATACCCTTTAACTAAAGTCTAATTCCTCCTGAACTTTGGAGTAAATCTTTTAGTGACTTAAACTGAAAAAGAAATAAGTAACTTACTCTGAAGTTCAAAAACTAATCCGTTATCATTTTGAGGACTTGGAAAGTTAATTACCTCACAATAATGATCCCTAGCTTTAGTGAGTTGGAATTTAGACGACTTTCATAAGAGATTATTTAATAAATTTATTACGCCCAAAGACGTCAAACAAAGTTACATATTAGCAGTTACATACAGCACACTAGAAATCAACAGAAAAAAAGAAAAATTACAGCATTGAATCATCTGTATATCAGTTACAAAAATAACATATATGAGATCGTATTCCATTATCACAACAACTGCAACAGACAGTTTAGCAGTCACCAAAGTGTGGATGACGAGTCATAATTACGTCTAAGTGGTCATCTTTGAGTTAATATTGACAGGTTTAGAGTAAATTTTGTCCTTGAGGTAACAGATTCCTGACAGTGGAGCAATGAAGGCAGTAGTGTTCAAGGTTAATTAGCAAGGTTACACAGTTTACATGAGGTGTAGTGTGGTATATCTAGTGTCTGTCCAACCTGCCACAAAGGAGGATATACCAACCTTAGCCTAGCACTTACGACATTATAACTACGCATCATGAGTCCACGTCGCTGGTACTTGTGAAGGCTCTGCAGAAAGTTATCAAGATATTGTATGGAAACACTAGTGCCCCTCTCTGCATCGCTACGAGAGAGAGAGAGAGAGAGAGAGAGAGAGAGAGAGAGAGAGTGGTAAAGTTGCTGATTTATTACTACTTAGAGAGAGAGAGAGAGAGAGAGAGAGAGAGAGAGAGGATTGATTTGTTAAGGATATTATAATTTGAAGAGAGTGAAAGACGAAATATGAGGGTAAGTGAGAAAGAAAGAAATGGGTAAGGGGAGAGAGAGAGAGAGAGAGAGAGAGAGAGAGAGAGAGAGAGAGAGTCAGGTAGCAACATTACTTCTTTACAGGTTCCAAAATGGATCTTTAATAGCCCTTAATCCTTTTTACTCCAAGACATTATAATGTCATAAATCTCACTCTCCTTCTGGTTAAGATCTCACCAAGGGTCATCTAAGGTCATCCTTGACCCTGATTTACGACAATGAAGCTATTTGAGGCTTCCTTCTTGACCTCGTGTTGTATCTAGTATGTTATCAAAGTGAGCGAAGCAGACAGACAGAGGTTTTGATGCTACCAATATATTATTGTATTACCAAGATTTATGCCAAGTCAAACTTCATCCAACAACCTACATAATATGAAACCAAAGTTCTCAACATTCTCTTACTTTCTTCATTACTGACAGATTTACACGAAGAAAATATTTGTTTAAAACTTTGCATTTGTAAAGGGATTTAGAAATATGAAGAAAAGTTTGATGTTGGATAAAAGAAAGAAAGAAATGACAGTCACAAAGAATGAACAGTTAAAAACGGTGTTGGCGAATGTATCAAAACCATAAGAAATATGAAACAAAAAAGTAAAATGAAAGAAAGTAAAAGAGAAAGCGATGGCGACCGATACTTCTATTGTGTTTCCATTTCATAACAGAAGAGTTCTATTTTCAGTAGTTAAAAGTGCAACGATAAGAATTGGATAAACTTGTGGCAGTAATATTACATGTATTCGTATATCGCTATTGTAATACTTGGAATACTTGGAATTATTCTTGGAACTAGAAAAGTCTGTTTGTTGTATCTGTGAGATTTAGGAATACGTTTAATATCATTTTGCTTACTAAGATAGAATTTGAGTCAATCTATAAAAGGAATATTACTTCCTATCCCACATGTCATCGACCAGAATCTTCATAGTGAAACACATTTTAAGATAACCTCTAATTCTTTTCTTAAATTCGTTCAATATTCATCATCAAATACAAGGAGAGTTATAAACAAGTAATGAAGAGTAGTTTGGCGTATGAAATAGCATAATCGATCATCAACAAACGGTATTTCTAAAGAAAATTGTTTCCTTGGAATAAGATAATTAACATTACTGTACCATCTTATAACACTGTCTTGATCAGGGTATCACATACATTGTTGCTCTCTCTCTCTCTCTCTCTCTCTCTCTCTCTCTCTCTCTCTCTCTCTGTTGGACCTGGCAATCACCCCAAAACACGATTGACTGAGGGAGGCAGGCTTCGTCTTATTAACATGTCAGCATATTCAAATTTTCTTCTTTTCAGTGGTTGATTCCATAAACACAAAACAGATTACTTTGATCAAGCTGTCCAAAAAGGGTCAAATAAGATTTGTATTCACTTAGGATGAAATAGATCGTTGCATGTTGAAAAATAACCTTTGTTTACTAATAATATTTTAGATACCCAGAAGAAAATATTGAAAAACGAACATCAATAAAACTGGCCAATTTATAATTGGTTATAAATTGTAACTTTTTTACCCATTATTCGTAAAATTTGATAATATTCCATAGTCACTAATAAATTGTAAGTGGATGAGATGCTGTCATTTTCTGAAAAGTAGTACAAATACCGTGTGAGAAATTTCAAGCGGCTTCTTTAGATGAGTATGATCATGCGCAGACCTTAGGAATCTAGTGTCAGCGGTAATGAGTCACAACGATTGTGAAACGTCATTCTATAAGAGTACACACTTTGCACGATTGCAGTTGAGGAATGATAAAGGAAAGAATGAAACAATGTGAAAATGACCAGATTTCTAAAGTGAAAATATATATAAGTTTATTTTGCATACTTTCATACGTATAACAATTATAGTTATTAGAGCAGAGAGACAACTTCAACACCGTTCAACAATTTATGATGAAACTTTTTGTCGAATTTTTGGAAATATTAGAAAATAAATCAACTATTCTCGGGCTGCAATCATGTGGTTCTCTCCTTATTCAGATCCTGATTATCTTTTCAATAACTAGTAAAGAGAGAAACAAAGGTCATCGAAAAAGTCAATATTCTTTGCTTCAAAGGCACACTGGATTTTGATATCCTGAAAAAAGCTCATTTGGAATGCAATAAAGAAAAGCTTTCAGTTAACAAAAGATATAAAAATCCAACGCCACCTCTAACTTACTTGACTAGAATTCCTTTCAGATTCAACATATCAATTACACAGTATTTAACGGCCAATTGCTCTTCGGAGATTCGTTGAGGATTATTCAGTTCTAAGTTATTTTGTCTGGATGGGAAATTATTATTATTTTTTTGTTTTTTAGACTAAATCCCATATCTCTTACCATGCAGTATACGTTATATGCAATTCTTAAGTTTTTAAAAGCAAATTACTGTTATCGGGGCTTACAATAAAGCAATTTTGTGTACAATTTATCTTGTTAATCTGAAGATGGAGACTTCTTTAGGTGGCCTTTGCATGATTACAACAGTTTATTACAATTTATAAGAATATTTCGATTGTAGTAAATTCTTTCATCAATCTTATGTTATTATACAATTATAATCTAAATGTGATATCCAATACATAGTCTCTGAAGGTCCTTAAAAGGATATCTAGGGTTTTCAAGATGTACGTCCCGAGGGGGAGAACAGTTTCTTGTGGTTAACTGAACCTTTGAGTTGAGAGAGAGAGAGAGAGAGAGAGAGAGAGAGAGAGAGAGAGGGGGGGGGGCTTGTTAGGGCAATGTCACTGTCCCTTGCCGGCATTCATTCAAATCTTTAAACCTTTAAGGTCTATTATCTGTAACATGAATCTTATTGATGCAACAGAATTTCACATCATTCCAGATCTCAAGTAAAAGTCTTATGAAATCTGGAGTCTTTATGTTTCAGACTTTTTCAAAAGACCTGAGATTGAAGCCTAGTTGTCTTTTGTCAATGTTGATTGTCCTTTCTTCACAATCCTTATCTCTTCCTTTCCATTTTATCTCCTGACAAACATCTTTCTAAACTGAAGGTTATGGTACTTTTTTTTATATTATCGACCTCCGAATAAGGTAGTTAGAAGTTCTTCATAACATTAAAGTATAAAAAAAAATCGTTATCGAACAAAATTAGTGAGTGTAACGAAGGATATATTAATACATGTATAATTGATTTATAAACGAAATTGAAATCTATTAGAGATTGAAAAAAAAAATTCCCCGAAAGAGAAAATTAATTGAAAATTTTAAAGGTAATTTCGTTAATTTTTTTCTGATTCACGTTTCTTTGTTTAATGGAACGAGGTAATGACTTAAGGGGGAATTCACATTCTATTCAGGTTATGCATAATGAAAAGTAAAGTTTAAATGGCTTTATTGTGAAAGTGTTTATTATTATTGTTAGAATGGTATTAATCAAGATCCCTCTTTATAGATTGCTTATTCTTTTTCTCTATCTCTCAAGAGTTCATAGCTGATGCTTATCCTCATTTCCCCCCTTTTTCCTACCCTTTTTGCTTCCTTTACTTTTCCAAAAGAGAGCAAATGCGTCTCCTTAGAGTAACTGGAAAACTCTGCATGTCAGCTTTCCAAGGGACACATGGAGGATGAAAGACAATGACAAAGAGAGAAAAGAAAAAAGGATAGCAGCGTTGTACGACGCTGTTCAAATTGGTTGAAATTGTCAGTATTCCTTTAACCCTGCTGAACACCACCTGACCAGCAAAAGAACAACCTTAACTACTAATGTGCATTGAGGCTATAAAACACTTAAAAGAGAATGTCATTAAAGTTTCCATATCGTCTTCTGCGTTCTTTGCCTGTGACGTCATCACACCACCTGACTTTTCCAGCAGCCATACACCAGTCAGGAGTACCAACCTATGAAACTCATGAAACCTAAAACGACTCATAATCACAGAAAACATGATGAATTAAGTCTTGTTAGCAACAATATCTTTATATTGTAATTCAATATATATTTTATTTGTCAGGATACAAGATCATAATAAAGGCTGTTCATTTCTTCTTTGTATTACCTTAAACAGTATCCTTTTGCATTGGTAGTCTTAGTATTCATGTCGGCTATAATGGGCGATTTCATTATTGGCTCGAGGGGAAAAGGAAAGTCTCTCTGTCTTTATCACTTCTGACATAACTTATCTTTAAATGAAAATGTTATACCAAAAAAAACATAATTGCAAATAGTAAACTTTACATACAACAATAATTTTCGTAATTATTATAAAAATTACAATTGTCTAACAACCTTCCTCCCCTACAGATCATAAATGAAAAGCTTTTTCTCTTAGTTGACAACAGATGGTGTTGGAAACTGGATTATAGTAGAGTACCTATATAAACACCCCGTGACTAATCCCCTATCAAGAGAAAGTGGCACCACTTCAGGGTCAACTCCGATTTTCAGTGCCACCTTGCCGTTGCTTTTTCCTGTTACACTTCGAGATGGGATTTTCATCGACATTTGAATCTCTCTCTCTCTCTCTCTCTCTCTCTCTCTCTCTCTCTCTCTGAATGTGTGTGTGTGTGTTTTGCGTGCTTGTTCTGATGCAAGAAGAAACATTTATAATGACCAAAGGTGCCAACAGAATGCAACCAGGGGAAACAAATGAAAACTGCCCTCAACAAACTAAAAGAAATTTGTCGCAACTTGTCAAAGCCCAACAAAGGAGAGCTAAATACGAAGTCGATTAATTTTTCTATCTCTTCTGTTTCTTTTTCTTTGGGAAAGAGGCAGACGCTTTTGGTTGGAGATTCAAGGAAGGGGCGTGACCTAGTTCGACCACGCCCAACTTTGCAGCCTTCGTTGGGGCGTTACTTCAAACTGTTCGCATTAGACTAAACCTTTTAACCGTTTAGAAAATTATGATGACTATTGGTAAAACCTTGAGGTCGTTAACGTCTCCTGTTTTATTTGGAAAAAAAAAGTGTAAAATTTTTTTGGTCTTGGTTCTGTGAACGACGAATATTGTAGAGAGTACCACTCTTTACTGTCAATACATTATCAGATACATTCACACAAAGTCCACGTATTAACTATCACCTAAACCTCAGCTATTCTCTTGTGAAGGGAAAGAATGTTCCTTGTTATTCGCAATACTACGTGCATTGTTGCAGGGTCACTACAATAGAAAAGCTCGTTCTCTGTGTATCAGATTGTTTCCATAATTTGCTTTGTTTCAATGTTATCAAATGTGTTATGATCTCCTTTGAAGGCTGAGCTGGAATTCTCCCAAGAATTTCCAAGTGAACACACAAATGCAAATACACACACACACACACACACACACACACACGCGCGAGCACAAAACTGTTATTATAGATTTACTTACGTAGATAACAATAGAATATATCTAAGGAAATAGTTAGAAGTAGGACCCTACGTAAACGCAAATATACACAAAAGCCTACTTGCACCCAAATCTATAAAGTACTCTTATGCAAGTACACAGGCACCCACACTTGTCCATTTACACATCATACGCCAATGAGCTCCTCTCTCAATATTGGAGGGTCCTCACCGATGACCGGAAGTGAAAAAGTGCCCACAAATCTCTAAGGAAGTTTCCAGATTTCGAAGGAAGATCCAATAACTGACAGAAAGCATTTCTTTCTTTCTATTTCCCAAAATTGTTATTATTACTATTATTACTAGCCAAGCTACGGCAATAGTTGAAAAAGCAGGATGATATAAGCACAAGGGCACTAACAGGAAAGAATAGCCTAGCGAGGAAAGGAAATAAATAAACCAGGGAAAGAACAAAATAAGATAGAGTAAAATATTGTAATAACTTTGTTATTTTTCGTTTCATATCAGTCTAATAAACATGGAATTTTTGCTGGAAAAGGTTAGAATTTTATTCTTTACTTTTATATAGTCAATAAGAGATTTATTCTAATGACATGAGCTTGTGAGATAATACTATATTCATCTGCAGTAGCTTCTTTTAGGTCACTGACGAGGAAAGACTCAGTAGTCACATAATGCTGTACAACACCTGACACACCAAAGAGATTAACCATCAGGTTGACCTTCTTGGAGATTCCATCAATAATAATAATAATAATAATAATAATAATAATAATAATAATAATAATAATAATAATAATAATAATAATAATAATAATAATAATGAATGAAATGGAGAGT
>NC_090749.1:17613641-17615699 GCF_036898095.1 Palaemon carinicauda
ATGGCCCAGAGATGGCCTCAAATGGTTCATAGTCTGGAACCAAATCTCCCAAAACGGCTTCCAATAACTGAGGTCTTTGGAAATTGGCATTTGAAGGATAACCTTCAACCGTTCGATAGACGTCAAATGAATTATAAATTGATTAATTCTTACTGTAAATTTCAGAGCCACCTTCCTATTAGAAAATGAATGTCAATTTCAGGACTGTACCATTTTTACACTTAGTTTTTATGAATGTAGGATAAACAGTTTACGAAGTGCCTTATAAGAGGACCTCGTATCTGGGAATCAAAACAAAAGATGTATATGAGCTTTCAATGAAAAATGATAAATATGTTCCCAAATATTGAAAAAAACTGTACCCTTTATTTAACTGGAAATTAATTTGGAGGTATGTAAATAATATGTATATAGAGAATAAAAGTAGGGAAATTTTATTCAAGTATATACATGAAGTATTGAGTCCAAATGATAGATTAACTATGAAGAAAATAAAAGATGTAAAAGACTGCTATTGAAGGTGCATAGAAACTAATTGGCATATGGCGCATATCCGTCCCTCGGTTAAAAATTGATTTTTTTTTTTTTAATTACTCAATAAATGCTGTAAATTTTAAAAAACTATTATTAGATAAAGGATTTTAAATGTAAATTTTGGAGCATATTCAAAGAAGGATGAAAATACAGCAATGGTTATAATAGCGGATTTTATTACAGGGATTTACAGGGATGGGGGAGATACTTAGGATTTTCCAGTACTGACCCCCAATTACTTAAATATTTTAAAAGCAGAATGATAAATACGTTTAATGTAAAGAAAATAGGACTTAAAACTTCTATTAAGAAAGGATTCACGACTAGATATATACTTTTATTTCAAAACATATTTAGATAAATAGTTAAAATTTCACTTGTAAATACACTATATGTAAAATGAAAAGTTAATTTGTGTAAATACACTATGATGTATATATCTTACAAACTGTAAGATTGTAATGTGCATTTCACAATAAAAGATAAAAAAAATGCAGTGTGGAGAAAATACCTTTATGGGCAAAGTTCAGAAGAAAAATAGTAATGAATCCAAAAACAGAAAGATTATAAGCAAAATACCTTGATGAGAGTCTTAATTCATTATCATTAAAGTATACGAATTACTTAAGACATTAAAAAATCATACTTTTAGAATTACACAGACTGTGAAAAGGCTGGTAAACATCCTACGTTATTCTGGAGGTTTGTATTATTAAGTATAATGATTTATCTTCACAATGTTATAAAGAAAAACTCTAATTTGGTATTCATGCAACGTTCATTCACATAATCAAAAACCAGTTTTAGGACAAACCTTCCTAACGATCTAACACCCAAAAGTGCCACGGTTTTTGAAGAGCAACTTGAATAGAAATAAATAGTTGACAAAGAATAGGTGACTGTGTATTATAACTATTCCTTTGTTATCTTGTGAATTCACAAGTAAATAAATTAGCGTCATTTAGACCAAGAATTAAACATTTATTGTATATTATATATATATATATATATATATATATATATATATATATATATATATATTATATATATATATATATATATATATATATATTGGAGTCGTATAAGCTTATCCTTTTAGAACAGGAAGATAACAATACAAGAATTAAAGATTTACCAGACTTTGGCCCATGATATTGCGGTGCAAGGAAGGAAGTAGAAGGAAGGAAGGAAGAAAGTAGGAAGGAGGGAAGGAAGGAAGGAAGGAAGGAAGGAAGGAAGGAAAGAAGGAAGGAAGGAAGGAAAGAAGGAAGGATGGAAGGAAGGAAGGAATCAAGGAAGAAGGAAGAAAGGAAGGAAGGTATGATGGAAGGAAGGAAGGAAGGAAGGAAGGAATACGTCGAAGTTGTGTTCGCCTGATTTCCATGTAGAGAACAAGAGGGCCCATCCGCCTTATACAACTGACACCATTTCAGGTGTAAAAGGTAACTTGAAATTCCTGATAACTCCAGAAATGAAAGCACGGACAGACATCCCAGCTGGAGGACCAGCTGTGCTTGTAATATC
>NC_090749.1:17616199-17641199 GCF_036898095.1 Palaemon carinicauda
CTACTTCACTCTCATTCCCCTTTATGGGGAAGGCATTTACTTCTGTTGCCAAAGCGGTAGAGGCGGGTAAGCCCTGTCCCACACTCGATGAGTGCCAGCCTTTATCACCAGCTTTCCCCGGATAGGAATAGGATTAGAAGGAAGTACATTTGACATTTTCAGTAGGAAAATTAGACAAGGATGTCCCAAGTCGACAATTCAAGGTATGTCTCCCTAAATTGTCTGAGTTGCTCTTGTATAATGAACATGAGTCAAAGGAGAGACTTGTGACATCCCTTTCTCTACAAAACTACATAGAGTTGTGTTCAACCTACGAAAATACCTTAGATATGCTCATGGTCATAGCCAAAATGCATATGGCTACTCTGGTAAAGGACCTTTACGCCTTTATGAGGGCTAGGAGAGCATGTAGAGAGTTTCTGTTCGCTGCTGCAACAGTGAAACACGAAACAAGGATGCTAGTATCTTCCAACATCTGGGGTAAAGACCTCTTCCCACACGAGATCATTAAGAAAGTAATTAAGAACGTCACCATGGAGAACATAAGTCTTCTCCAAAAATGGGGCATCCTTTCTAAGAGAAAATCTTCCATGGTTGTGGGTCCCCAACCTAAAAAGAAGATCGAAAATGCTGGAAATATCCGGGCTGCTCAACAACATCCCACTAGTGCATTGACCATGATGCCACAGGCAGATGGTCAAAAGTCTAACCCTACTGACTATTCGAAGCATGAAGACGCTTCTGCTAGGAGGAACATTCCTTCAGGATCGCAGGATCTTCGATCCTTCGGTCCAAAGCCTATTCAAGATGAGCCCTTGATGGGAAACAGAAATGTCCCCACCATCATTTCCTTACCTTCTCCTACAATTCAAAATCCTCCTGGAGGAGTATACCTGAGAGCTATAGAGCATACAGGTGGTAAGAACTATAGCCCATCGATTTCCAGGGAAGGCTTTTTTGTGTTCACGAGAAGAAATCAAGAAATCTCCGAGTCATTCTGAACTTGTCGCCACTCAACAAGTTCATAGAAAACAGCGAGTTCTGAATGTTAATCCTTCCGAACATATGGACCTTGTCCCAAGTAGGGGTGTTTGTAGTCTTGTCAGACCTAAAAGGTGTTCTGCAGAACCTTCCAGTCAACCACCCCCCTTCCTCCTATCTAGAATTCAAGTTACAGATAGTAACATTCATCCTAGGAAAGATACGTGTCGGACTCAGAGTCCTAAGTATCTTCATAGGATTGGCAAACTTAGTCACATCAAAGTCAAGCCTAGAAATGGTTCAGGCATTTATATACCTGAACGAGAGGTTGGGGTGGGCAGCACCCGAAGTGGCTGGCCAAAGCTTCTAGAAGTCTCGACTTTCTCCAGCTCAAGGGTTTCAATGGCTGAAAAACCATTGAATGCCACAGTCACATCAACTCTCCTTTCCCTTGGGAATATAAAAGGAGCTCGCGAGCTCTGTCAAGAGACTCAGGTAATCAGTCAGATTTCCAAGACGCCAACAGGGACAAGCGCTAAACTTTCCCCAGTTCGCAATGGTGAAAGACCTAGTGCAAAGAGCACAGCGGAAAGATGCGTTAAGAGCCTGGAGAAAATACGCATCAAACGCTTGAAGAGTTAAAAAAAGACTGATATCGATCCCTCTTTAATCGCTTCTCTAGCAAAAATTGAAGCACGAAAATCCCAAGACTCTGCTGGTCCTATCATGAGTGGGGAAGCCCCCTCCATACAGATCAGAGTTCCCACTCCTGGCATCATCCAGCGTGCAACAATAGAAACACTTTCTGATCCACGCAATGCGGAAAGACATTTTAGAAAAGTTAATGGTGACTTTTAATTGATGTGTTAGAGCATTTAATATGGTTTATATTTGGTGGATTTTACAGGTGTAATTTAGAGGTTAATAT
Organism: Palaemon carinicauda; assembly: GCF_036898095.1. Taxonomy (NCBI): domain Eukaryota; kingdom Metazoa; phylum Arthropoda; class Malacostraca; order Decapoda; family Palaemonidae; genus Palaemon; species Palaemon carinicauda. The sequence goes on from NC_090749.1 coordinate 17,618,109, forward strand.
GTTTAATGTTAAACCTCTTCTAAATAATTTCTTTGTATAGGTCTTAATGGTTTACATTTGTTGATACTGAAAACTTTATGATAAAGTTAAAATCTAGATTAGAAGATGAGTCAATAAGGATATTAATTTACGAATATGGAAGTTATTCTCATTTGTCTTTCCTATGTGTTCCTATTACTGTTTATGTTAAGTGTAACAACATTAAGAGATTCTAATAATTCGAGTAGAATTTTCCTGATAGATACGAAATAAGAAAAAAAATAGAGAGAGAAAGAGCTGTTTAACGTTTGGCTGCCCCATTCACTCACTGTAGTCTGAAACTTTACATCTGACAATATTGATGTTCTTCCATTAAAATCCTTGGTTTCGTCGTAGTGAGTTGTTCCCCTGAAGTCTCTACTATGAAACATGTCCCTCGTAACTCATGAGATTCTTGTTTATTGGACTTGATCGTTAATAGCCCGAGCTGTAATGATGGAAGTTTGACGGAGATTAATGCATTAGCAAATAGTTACTTTGGATGCTTGTAGAATTCGTGTTTCGATAACATGACGAAAATGAAAATGAAAATGATATAATTTAACCAAATGGATTGCTGTCTCTACTCGGCGTTGATCGAGGGCAAAGAATGTATCAATGGATTGAAAGTCTCTGAAGTTTAACTAACTTAAATGACTAACCTTATGAAAGATTAGGGAAAAGATATGTTATTACCGATATCGAAGACAGAGAGAGAGAGAGAGAGAGAGAGAGAGAGAGAGAGAGAGAGAGAGAGAGAGAGAGAGAGAGAGAGAGAGAGAATTGCTTCTTTGATGTTTTGTTGATATCAACAACGCATGATTCCCAGGAGAGTCAGGCTGTATGGAGTTTCCGTTGATTAAAGTAATGAACCTCATACCTGGTCGTCAGTTGATTACGGTGCATCACAGGAGAGTCCTCAAGACTTGCAAGTTCGTCCTCCAAATCTGCTGAATACCGAAAGCCTAATTTTTAAGGACTTTTGATTATATAAGGATTTCCCTCAATAACTTATATACATCAGTTGTATTTATAAGTCTCTTCGCTACTATAGATCATATAATATAACTATATAAAAAGGATTTACATTTAACAGCTTAAACAGACAAAGGATACACATAAATTTAAAGAAAACAGTCTCAAAGGAACATCATTTCCTCAAGTATCTTATTCTGTGGACCCATTACAGCGAAAACATTTTTTTTATCAAAACGGAAGCTTTTGGGACAATATATTTCATAAAAAGTCTTTAGCAAGATGTTATGTCGTTATATACCTGAGTAAGGGGATCCAGGTGGACATTTCTTCTTTCCTGTATAAGGATTTATTCTGATGATGGGATATTGAACCAGACTCACCTTTAGTATTCAGAGGATGTTCCCAATATTTATCCGTTTGCTTAGAATTTGGAATTTAACCTAACAGGACGTTAATCATCAAAGGGCTAAAAGAAGAAAATGTTTTAGAATTAATTGGTCGCTCTCACAATTTCTCTACTGATAGAAACTGTTCTCTTCTTAGCTCACGAAAAAGTAAAAGTAAATAGGTAAAAAATATATATTTCCCTATTTATGTCAATAAAGTAGAAAATATTATAGAAATTAAAGAAAAAAAAACTGATTCTTCTTCATGAGACTTCCCCATTTTCGACGAGATATTCGACTTTGCTTTTCCATTTTACAAGGCAGGGCGATATGGGGGAGGATATATCAATCTATCTTTATATCTCATGTCACGGAATCAGTATTCTATTATGTTCCTTCCAAAGAACTAAGCTGAACAACATTAAGAGTTACAGTTTGCAATGCTTTTAATCTTCATTTACTTTTCTAATAATGATCTGCAAGTACCTGTAAATCCCTTCCTCATGCACAAAGAGGATTACAAGACTGATGAGGATACAGGTATCATGAATAAAGAAAAAGTAGAATTCTTGCACCCAGTGTCTGGCCCCAGTGCAAAATCTCATATAAAATCCTATTCGAAAAATTTCCCTTCTTCCTTCTCGATACATTTTGAAATATGGCGATGGTGCAATAACTGTCATTTATGTTCCCCTTTCCCCTTGTAACCAATAATCTTTAATCCATACGTTCCAATTTTCTCATTTTATCTTGTGCGTCTTCTACCCTACATACACACAATCTCTCTCTCTCTCTCTCTCTCTCTCTCTCTCTCTCTCTCTCTCTCTCTCTCTCTCTCTCTCTCTCATACGCGCTGTATTGAACCATCGAGGTCAAAAGAAAAACGAAGACTGATATAACCGAAAGAAATTTGTGCCCAACTCTTTCCTAAATGCAACTAAAGGCAGTTTGATATGATTATAAATTTCTGTGTCTCTTCTTTTACTTTTTTGGAAAGAAGAGGCATCAGCTGTCTGGGGATGTGGAGTCATGGTAGGTAGGCAGACCCCCTCCTCCTACAGTGGGTAGAAGCAAGACCTTGATTGACCCCACACCCCCCGCCCCCCACCCACGCTTCTGCCCCCTTGGGGTCATTTCTTGAAATATTTCGGGTGTGATGGTCTGGAGCTTCTCTTCTTACCACTTTTAACATTGTTTAAAGTCATTGAATAAAGTCCTTGGTTCATTAGAAACAATTTTGTAAGAGGCTCATCTTAATGACCCCTGATGACCCAATTGGGCTAATTAGATATTTCCTTTTATGTAGCTCCCCAGTAATAAGAAATGACTTATTCAGGGATCTTCTCTTGGTCCATATAAGAGAGAGTTGGGATTCAACCTCCTTTCGTAGTTAATCAAATCCAGATGGAAATCTGCTCAGTTGAATTTTCTTATAAACAATAAAGAAAGGAAGACCTCGAGAGAGAGAGAGAGAGAGAGAGAGAGAGAGAGAGAGAGAGAGAGAGAGAGAGAGAGAGAGAGAGAGAGAGAGAGAATATCAGGGTCATTACATAGAGATATATTATCTAAGAAGTTGTTTTGTCATTCATTATCGTAATTATCGTTGTTCTGTTCTTCTTCTATTTATTAAATGATGCTGCTGCTGTTGTTATTATTGTTGATATTATTATCAACTTCTGTGAAGAATATCTTTAATCACTCGCTCATATTTACCACCAAAGCTATGACTAAACAATTCCCGGTCCTTTGGAATGTCGGAATATTCTGTCAACATCATAATTGTGTCTAACTGGATTTTAACATCCAAAAGTTCTGAGAATAAAACTTTTGTGAACTTTGTCTGCAAAAAACACTTTTTTTTTCATGTACTTTATTCCTTGTAATGAATTTCCCGTAATAACTTATGAACAGACAAGAACATTTTTGTTGTCATCTCATTACCAAATGGTCAGGAGTTTTAAAGTTATGTTTTATGGATGATGTTATTTTTGTTTCTATAGCAAGAGATCATAATCTATTTGTTCAGTAAATGATTCCGCTAGTAATTAAATCTGTAGGATTTATGATGTCACTTTTATGTTATGCGGAAGAGGATTTTACATCATTAGATTCTATGATATAAAACACTGTAATGAATTCATGTTTATATTTCTAACGAGAAATGCAGTCAGTCCTCTTTTGGGAAACATTATTGACCTCACCTGGATGTATACAAAGGTCAGATAACCCTGTTCTTCTTCTTCTTCTTCTTCTTCTTCTTCTTCTTTGAATCAACTGTATCCAACTGCTTATGAAGACACTGAAGCCTTCTTTTGATTGAGGAAAGATTACCTGAGAAATTATCCCCCCAAGGAAATCCAGGAGAAGTATGGGAAGCATACCAGATTCCAAGAAATCCAGGAGAACTTTAGGAAGCATTCCAAATTCCAGGAGTCATGATGGCTGTTGCATTGAGTGGTTACATAAAGGTCTGGAACCGTCTGTTCCAGGTTGGCCACATTAATTAGCTCCATTAGTCCACACGAATATATTATGTGTAATTGTAAGACATGTGTTATAATTAGACATTACTATTGTTTTTGCTATTGCAGTATTGCTAACTGATGTCTTAATATTCATTCAAGTATAATACAGAGGGTAATTTATCTAACAGGTCTTTCCAACTGATAAGCAAAATACCTCTTCTTCCCATTAGGATCAAATTTGGTTAAGAAATTAAATAACAGAAATACGAAATCTGCATGAATTGAAACGACCTATGATATAGAGGAAGTATTTAGAAACAATATTATTATCAGCTTATCGGATATTATCTTATTATCGCTCTACTGAATGTTCCATTGCCAAAAAGGATATTGTTTACCTCACTCATATGCCATTAATGATGTCATTAGTGTTGTAATTATTGATATAATAATAATGTTTCACAGAGCATACGAATCGATGAAAATGCTATTTTTATCAATATATACAAGTCTCTGATATTATAAATTAATGTTAAGCGTTAATCAAATCACAGATATAAAAATAAATAGCATCACCTATGAAAATGCATTTGTTGTTTTGTTATATCATCCCCATATATCATATCTTGTTGGTTAATATGATAATCTAAAATCTATAATAACTTCACTTTAAATTTGAATATTACTTAAAAATACTCAGTTTTCCCTTGCAAAAAACATGCTCGATTCTGTACAAAAAATCATTTTCTCATTCTGACAGAGGAATATTAAATAACACAGATCAATAATCATTATTAAAGTCTAGATGAAATACTGGAGGGAGAGACAAAAAATAAAGTACATGAACAAAGTCATTTGATGAAGACACCTGCAGTTTTATAACAATAAATCATCACCAGAATAATATTAGTAATTTCTCAGGTAATATAAATAAATCGCCAGGAATTTCTCAAGATGGTTGAAGAGTGGAGGGAAGGAAGGAAGGAAATGCCACCACGCAGAGAAAAGAGAGAGAGAGAGAGGGTGGGAGGTATGAAATATTGCGTCATTAAATCTGGATTTTCTATCTATTGTGTTCTCTTTAGGGAAATATTTTGCTGTTCGTGAAGTTGTGGAAAAAAATTTCTTGTTTTTTATTTGCTTTTACATTTTCACTTTAGAAATCTGGATAATTTCATTCTTCTATTAAACACTACTTTATCCTTAATTGATCGCAATCGTGCAAATTGTTTACTCTTGTAGAATGACGTTTAAAATCGTTGTGACTCTACCGCTGATACTAGTCTCCTATGGTCTCTTATAATCTTAATAAGGTATATTGAATTACTCATACGATATTTGTAATAATTTTCCGAAAAGAGCAGAATATCACTCACCTACAGCAAATTAGTGATTCATGAAATATTACCAAATATTCAAAATAATAAAGAAATGTTGCCATTATGAATTGGATATATTTTGCTATGAGAGAGAGAGAGAGAGAGAGAGAGAGAGAGAGAGAGAGAGAGAGAGAGAGAGAGAGAGAGAGAGAGAGAGAGAGTCTGTAGTACACTGATCAAGACATGTTATCATTCCATTCCAAAGCTATAATTTTCTTTAGAAAGAAAGTGTTTATGATCGAATATGCTGTTTCATATACATAAAAACACACGTCATTTCTTGCTTATAACTCTCCCTGTACTGGGTGATTGATATTGAACGAAGATGAACAAGGAATTGAACACTGGTTTCCCCCACCATTCCTGCAAAGATCTAAACAATAAAAGATGGATGTCTTAAAGTTTGGTATTTTATAAATACATATAAATACTTAGTAAAGTAACAAAAGTCCCTCCCATCATTTTCATCTAAGTTTGAGTTTTCCTCTCCTGTCATCAACTTAGGAAACGGAGGCAGGTATTTTATTTTTATTTATTTAACTAGTTATTTATTATTATTATTATTATTATTATTATTATTATTATTATTATTATTATTATTCCGTTTAGAGAGAGAGAGAGAGAGAGAGAGAGAGAGAGAGAGAGAGAGAGAGAGAGAGAGAGAGAGAGAGAGAGAGAGAGAGATTTCATGTTGGAAGAATTCCCAGTTTGTCGTAATTTCCATCATAGGGTACATGAAATTGAAAAAAAATCTTCAAGATCTCCACCAGGGGATTTCGAGTAAATCAAATGTCATTTATTGAATAAAACTGTGTTGAGAGAGAGACACACACTCTGTAAAGATGGCGAATGAATCTAAAATGGCTCTATTAAGAAACAATGAAAGGGATGGAACTTCTTTCAGTGAATGAAATCATATGAAATATTATGAAGAGTGACTCTCTCTCTCTCTCTCTCTCTCTCTCTCTCTCTCTCTCTCTCTCTCTCTCTCTCTCTCTCTCTCTCTCTCTCTCATTAACTTTCCTTGCACATGATACATAAAACAAAGTTTCTTTTCCTAATGGAAGCAAAAGTTATTCACTGGAGACTTATTCTAGTGTCATTTTAACAAATATTGAGAATGTCTCAAGTTTCTACAAGTCTTCGTTATTGATCTGATGAGAAATTGGCTGAAGTTAGTAGATTCTTAAAAACGAGTTTTGGAGTGAGACAATAGACGGCGAGGACGTATAATGGACTCTAGGTGGATTACGCCCCTTGCTCCAACATTCCGATTGTGAGGGAAGAAAGTTTAGGGATCATTATATCAAATAAAATAGTTCAAGAAAAAGATGAAAGAATAGAGTTTGTAAGCTGGGGTAGCTTCGAGCAATGAGAAAGGCAGTTCTGATAAAAACATAAGACGAAATTTAATCAGGGAAACGCCCTCCAATTACCTTTTATTTTTATTTTTTTTTTTATTTTTTTTTTTTTTACAGAATATCTTTCTGTAATTCCCTAGGTGGTATTACAAGCACAGCTGGTCCACCAGCTGGGATGTCTGTCCGTGCTTTCATTTCTCGGGTTATCAGGACTTTTAAGTTACCTTTTACACCTGGAATGTTGTCAGTTGTATAAAGCGGATGGGCCTCTTATTCTCTACATGGAAATCAGGCGAACACAACTTCGACGTATTCCTTCCTTATTTCCTTCCTTCCTTCCTTCCGTCATACCTTCCTTCCTTTCTTCCTTCTTCCTTGATTCCTTCCTTCTTTCCATCCCTCCTTCTTTCCTTCCTTCCTTCCTTCTTTCCTTCCTCCTTCCTTCCTTCTTCCTTCCTTCCCTCCTTCCTACTTCCTTCCTTCCTTCCTTTTACTTCATTCCTTGCACTGCAATATCATGGGCCAAAGTCTGGTAAATCTTTAATTCTTGTATTGTTATCTTCCTGTTCTAAAAGGATAAGCTTATACGAATCCAAAACACACACACACACACACACACATATATATATATATATATATATATATATATATATATATATATATATATATATATATATTATATATTATATATATATATATATATATATATATATATATATATATATAAATATATATGTATATATATATATATATATATATATATATATATATATATATATATATATATATATATATATATATATATATATATATATATATACAATAAAGGTTTAATTCTTGGTCTAAATGACGCTAATTTCATTATTTGTGAATTCCCAAGATAACAAGGGAATAGTTTTTTAATACACAGTCACCTATTCTTTGTCAACTATTTATTTCTATTCAAGTTGCTCTTCAAAAACCGTGGCACTTTTGGGTGTTAGATCGTTAGGAAGGTTTGTCCCAAAACTGCTTTTTGATTACGTGAATGAACGTTGCATGAATACCAAATTAGTTTTTCTTCATAACATTGTGAAGATAAATCATTATACTTAGCAATACACAACCTCGAGTATAACGTAGGATGTTTACCAGCCTTCTCACAGTCTGTGTAATTCTAAAAGTATGATTTTTTAATGTATTAAGTAATTCGTATACTTTAATGGTAATGAATTAAGACTCTCATTAAGATATTTTTATTATATTCTTTCTATTTTTGGATTCATTGTTATTTTTCTTCTGAACTTTGCCCATAAAGGCATTTTCTCCACACTGCATTTTTTTTTTTATCTTTTATTATGAAATGCACATTTACAATCTTACAGATTATAAAATATATACATCATAGTGTATTTACCACAAATTAACTTTTTATTTTACATATAGTGTACTTATTAGTGAAATTTTTAGCTTTTTATCTAAATATATTTTTAAATAAAAGTATATATCTATTCGTGAATATTTTTTAATGGAAATTTTAAATCCTATTTTTCTACATGAAACGTATTTATCATTCTGCTTTTAACATATTTAAGTAATTGCAGGTCCGTACTTGAAAATCCTAAGTATCTTCTCACCTTTGTAAATCCCTGTAATAAAATCCGCTATTATAACCATTGCTGTATTTTCATCCTTCTTTGAATGTGCTCCAAAATTTACCTTTAAAATCCTTTATCTAATAATAGTTTCAAATTTTTAGCATTTTTTGAGCAATACGAAAAACCAAAAATATAAATCTTTAACTAAGGGACAGAAATACGCCATATGGATATTAGTTTCTATGCACCTACAATAGCAGTCTTTTACAACATCTCTTAGTTTCTTCATAGTTAATATATCATTTGTACTCAATACTTCATGTATATACTTAAATAAAATTTCCCTACTTTTATTCTCTATATCCTTATTATTTACATACCTCCAAATTAATTTCCAGTTAAATAAAGGGTACAGTTTTTTTCAATATTTGGGATCATATTCATCATTTTTCATTAAAAGCTCATATACATCTTTTCTTTTAATTCCCAGATACGAGGTCCTCTTATAAGCACTTCGTAAAATGTTTATCCTTCATTCATAGAAACTAAGTGTAAAAATAGTACAGTCCTGAAATTGACATTCATTTTCTAATAGGAAGGTGGCTCTGAAATTTACAGTAATAATTAATCAATTGATAATTCATTTGACGTCTATCGAACGATTGAAGGTTATCGTTCAAATGCCAATTTCCAAAGACCTCAGTTATTGGAAGCCGTTTTGGGAGATTTGGTTGCAGACTATGAACCATTTGAGGCCATCTCTGGGCCATAAACCTCTTTTATTTTTGCTATAAATCATTTTCTTTTCACTTGATAGAGCATTTTATTGAGTTTGCCCTTAATCCTCTCTCCTAAAATTGACCCATCAAGACCGCATTTTCGTTATTACTTTCGGTGGTCGTTGAAATGAACACACATGTGGTCAGACTTCCTCGTTACCACTATGACAGAGAGAGAGAGGAGAGAGAGAGAGAGAGAGAGAGAGAGAGAGAGAGAGGGGGGCATTGAATCTGAAAAGTGATTCATGAAACGTCACAAAGAATCGTCAAAATCCGACCGTGAGAGATTCTGTGAATTATTGGGCAATTTCGCTTGCAGATCTAGTTGTGAGTTTGGCAATGCCTTTGGAAGCGTTGTTAACGAGACGATGCATTCAAAACGGAACCTGTTCTGTACACGAAAGCGGTGGAGGGAGAGTTTTGGATCAACAAGTGGGATTTCAAAAATTCTGAAATGTTTCATCGAGAAAGATTCCTGAGTCTCAACATAAACAAACTCAATATGACTAAGTAAAAGTCACTTTCCAGACAGAATAAAACGTTATATTGAAAATCAAGTTTAATAAAATAGTTTGATAAGCTTCTGGTAATTTTTTTTCTTCTGAATTCAACATGTGACACAGAAGAAAGTTTTTACTTAAATGTTTGATGAATATTTTCTTTATCAATAAAACTGGAACAGTGTTTTACTCTGAGAAATATTTGTTATTATTTTGATCATTATCATTATTAAAAAAGGTTTATCTAGAAAATGTCAGCGCATAGAAAAACACATTCTGAGTTTGCAACGGAAACAAAGATCAGTTCACTACGACACCCATCACGAAAATCTCCAGTATCACTCTGATCGACCATATCCTCAGTAAAATATTATTGTTGTCTTGTTTTGCGAGATATTTAACTTTATTTGTGTATATATATATATATATATATATATATATATATATATATATATATATATATATATATATATATATATATATATAATATATATATATATATATATAAGTATGTATATATACATATACACATATCTATATATATATATATATATATAATATATATATATATATATATATATATATATATATATATATATATTATATATATATATACATATATATATATATATATATATATATATAATATATATATATATATATATATATATACATATATATATACATAGTTGTGTTACTATCTATTTGTAATGGTACAAAAATTGTAGACCTACATTATATTACCACCCTGTAAATGCTTTTGAAAGTGTTATCTATTGGTCTGATATTATGTTTGTTATGATAACAATAAAAGACTTAGGCTTTGGTTCGTACTGAAGGTTTTTTTTTCTCTTGTAATCAATGTTTTTATTATGGTAATGATATATTAAAGATACATTCATATCATATTATTGCATTGCCAAAAAAATTATTTTTTTCCTAATTCATTAACACTAATTTTTCTTCGAGATAATGACATCCTTATTTAAAGACTCCTTTTCGAAAATAGACGTCATTTATCTATCTGGGAGAAATGGAACACCCAAGAAACATCCAGTCTACTTATCATCCTCAACATCTTTTCCTGTGAGAAGTCTCGAGATGAGATGTCGTCCTTGAAGGTCCCACAAGCAACTGATAAGAAGAACAACTGCAAAGGAAAGATTTTCTTCTGCATCTGATTCATCACAGAAATCAGGGGAAGACTTCCTCTCCTATTCACTGTAGTCAGGCTCTCATGAGATTCGGGAAGAGAACGAATTTTGATTGAGATTCAATTAGATTAGCTGTTGCTTGTCCCGTAGAGAATTGCAGACTTTCCCCAGCAAATGTTCTGATAGTGAGACCCGCGTCTCTCTCTCTCTCTCTCTCTCCTCTCTCTCCTCTCTCTCTCTCGCTCTCTCCTCTCTCTCTCTCGTATTCATGAATATGATTTAACAACAAACTCTCAAAAACTTTCCTTCCTTATACCCAGAGTCATCCCACCCTCGATGTATCATCATCAGGAACTGCAAACACCAAATTCTCTCTTTCCCATTTCCATCATAAATTCGATTTTTTTCTCTTGTGTTGCGGAGTTTCGCTTCTTATATAAATCAAGTCTAGTCCTCTAATGCAAAGTTTATTGAATCCCCGCAAAAGCTTAACAATGGTGCAAGAGATTGATTTCTCCCACGTTTGCTGTGGTTATGAACTTTTAGTAACCAACATCATCAGGAATTTCTTTCCTTATTTCCTTTATACAGCGTCCCTTTTGGTCTCTTTTTTCCTGTTTCCTTTGCTTAAACCGACCCCTTATTATAAAATTTGCAACGACTGATTTCCGTTTTCCATTCTGGTCAAAAGAAAACTATTGTGAAGCGTTGCCATTTCGAATTCTGTCGCTTCACAATTTTAGATATGTTTGTTATAACTTGCCATATGCGGTCGGCTCTTCGTCGAGGCTAATGTCATTGATACTTTTAATCTGTGCAAGAAAATCTTTTCAGGCCATTCAGCCTTTTCAGGTATTTCATGAAGCAAAATCTATATTTCTATTTTAGAAACCTATCTACTTTAATTGAAATCAAGACTGAAGCATTTAGAATAACCCACACCAAAATCCTGATTTTCATTATGATTATATTAAGAGATATTTTAATGAAATAGTTTAAAGATGATTCCACATATTCTAAATACTTATTTTTCGTGATTACCTGATGTTAATGGAAGTCCACAGAAGGAACTAATCTTTTCATACTATTCCTTAGTGTTATAGAATAGGTAACGTATGCTTGATATAATCATGAGATGCACATTTGTCACTACCCAAAATAGTGTGAAATGTGCCCACACATTTACTCCTACAATCCAGTGTTTCCATTGATGTATATATATTTCTATTCAAGAAATCCCTGATGTCCAGTTTCGCTTCATTGAGTTGGAAGCCTCAGGTCATTCTATTGCTGATTAAAAATTAAGGGAATTTTTTTTCTTTTTTTTTTAGACTAAAATAATTTGATCAATGACGAAATGCAGGAGTCATATGATTGTGTTCATGGGTTATTCTTGATGATCATCTATTCAAGTGATTAATCTCTAGATAATTGTAATACATTTAATTTTCTATTAGCACGCTTGTTAAGATTTCAACCTTAAAGCAAGGCCCTCTTCTTTTGTCATTCCTACAACAACAAAAAACATGTTTATCAAGAAATCATTTTTTTTTTCTTTTTCTGAAAATGGTTTGCTGCAGTCCTTAATAAAAAGGACTTGAAGACTTTGGTTCATTTGATTTCTTTACCTCTTTTCTCTCCCCTTCAATTCCTTCCCTAATTTTATACTTTGCTTCATTAACTTACTCACCTCCCGAAGGAGAACGCAATGTAAGGAAGGAGACGAAGGAATGATGCATTTATTGTTTGATAATATTTTCCTTTCGGATTTCCGCTTCCACGGAAAGTTCAAAGGAAATTTCTCTTCTGTCTCAAAATGCAATGAAAGATGTGGAGTCCATTTTGGGATATTAATCCTGGACACAGAGAAACATTGTCTCTAAAAATCAACATTGTTGTAGCATATCAATAACTTTTCTGTCAGGCATTTTTCATTTTTACTCATTGTAAAATACCACGAAATTTAATCTATTTTCATAATTTTCTTAGGTTCATATGCTTTGTCTTATGTATCATTATTCTAGAAACCTTATTTCATATCATGAGAAGGAAAACTAAAGAAAAAAAATCAAGATTTTTTTTCCATGTTACATTGTGCATAAACAGTGTTTAAGATTCAATGATGAGAGAGAGAGAGAGAGAGAGAGAGAGAGAGAGAGAGAGAGAGAGAGAGAGAGAGAGATGTAATATCACTGCCTGAGTGATATAGATGATGGAATGTTTACAGTAAAAGATGTCCCATTACAATATATTCATAAAAGAAAAAAAAATCTTTCCTCAAACAATAAAATTCCAATTTAACCTTTTTGTTGTTTCCTTTTCTCCCTTTCCTCCTTCTATTGCCAAATGCTGAAGCCAATTTGGGAAATCCCCTTTCCCGTGTGAAAAAACATCGCTAACCAACTCTACTTGTGTCTTCCAATGAGGAAAAGACTGAAAGGGCCTCGGTCGATCAGTCAGTCAGTCAGTCAGTTAGTCAGTCACTGGCCTAAAGGACTCTAGACCCTACAAGTCTTTGCTTTCTTATATTTCTATTCTTTATCTGTCGATAACAAATAGTTTTAGAAATGCCTATTGAGTACATATGCTTCTATATGATTTAAAAGAATATATATATATATATATATATATATATATATATATATATATATATATATATATATATATATATATATATATATATATATATATATTTATATATATATATGTATGTATATATGTATGTATATATATATATATATATATATATATATATATATATATATATATATATATATATATATATATATATATATATATATATATATATACATATATATATATATACATATATATATATAAACATAAAAAAACATGTTAGTTTAATCATCACCGAATAAAATGGCATTTTCACAATTTAAAATGCTTTATCAACTGAAGTGTTATATCATTAACTTATATCATACAATAATGTGTGATGTCATTGGAATTTTCATTGCACTTAAGGACATTTTAGGATTTCAACTAAAATCTTGACAAGTGTAATTTAAAGTCAACCATTAAATCTATACGACTCAAAGTTCTTACTAAATTCTATAAGAAATTAATAAATTTTATAATTAATGTATTTGAATAATGATGAAAAAGTAAAATCTCTTCGGTAGAAATTTTCTTGCAAAAAAATACTTCTTTCTATTGAATGTTTTCTTGAAACACAAGAATGAGAAAGAATCAACATTCCTTCCTTTCTTTCACACTTCATTCATTCTCTTCTTCTTCAACATTTCTCTTTCTCTGCATCCTTCATTCGCTCTTCCTTTCGTGATTATCTTTCTCTTCCTCATTCTAGTACTCATTTTGCTGCGGCCAAGGCACTAATGTGCTACTGTACATGTAAAAACGTTTCTGTTTCACTGAAGAGTAAAGTTCAAAGAGGATGATGAGAAAAATGAATGATAGGAAGAAGACAAAAGAATTGTAATGCTAAGAAATGAGCGTAGGTGTACAAGCATACACACTTCGCTGAAGTTAACCAAACGCCCCCCCCCCCCCAAAAAAAAAGGAAAACAGATAATTCAGACATTGTGAAATCCCTATAAGAATGAAAAAAAATACTGTTGATAAAAGATGTGAATATAGATATCCTCCCAAGATGAATCCTTATTCTTGGGCATACGGGGACGTTGCAGTTTCACCCTTTGTGCAAATAAGATCCACATAAGAAAAAAAAAAGAAAAAAAAAAAAATATATATATATATATATATATATATATATATATATATATATATATATATATATATATATATATATAAATATATATATATATATATATATATATATATATATATATATATATATATATATATATATATATATATATATATATATATATATATATATATATATATATATAATGTGTGTGATGCTCTCAAAGTGACAACTTTCCAATTCAAGAGTGATTAAATACCAGAGAATAGTCGAAATTAAATCTCCAATATCAATAAAAATACATCAAAATCTAATGGCTTCTAAAAATCATGCATGATTAGGTACTAAAAGCATTTCAGGTCTCTTGATGCGAATTATAAAAAAAAAAAAAGTTTTATAGATCAAAGGTTTGAATAATTAATTAGAGAGTGTGCATCATAAATCATGAATCATGATGATGTTAGAAATTTTATATTTGTGCAGGAATATCTAATGTTGATATATTAAAGCCTATTTGTATTTAAACTATATTTTTTGTGTGATACCTCTTTTATAAAGAGTAAATTGGATGAACGATGACAGACACATTATAGAATGATAAATGACCGTATTTATCAGAATATCTGTTTCGGAAGACAAGTCAGATATTGTCAGACAATAACTTTTATTTGAAGGAATTTCGTATGTAGATGAGTAGTAAATGTATGTAATACATTTATTCATGAGTTTTATTCAATAATAAGAAATAGAGAGAGAAATGATTTTAGATGTAATTGTGAAGGAATAGAATACATTTTTAGAGAGACGAGAGATTGTTGTTGTTAGAATTTCGCTGAGTCTTGATGAATTAGAGCCAAAACCTTCCACTTATTGTTCTAGATAATTCGTATTGCTCAGAATGACTCATTGGGACGCGAACCAGAAGGCAGAGAAACAAAGAAACTGTGATTGAGGATATGATATCATTTGTTTTTAGATGTTTTGTTTTTTTTTCCAGTAAATAACCATTATTCTAAGAAATAAGATTAAATGTGAAGCTTTATTCTCATTAGATATTTTTGGAGTCTTCACAATATCTATTCTAAATGTAACAAATACTTGGTTTACACTGAAGTTACTTTCTTTCTAATAAAGTAATAATATATGTCACAGGAATATATAATGTGATATGATATGCTTAAGAAATTTAGATATTGATCTAGTCAGAAGAGATTGAAGTTATAGGAGAAGCTGCATTAGCTTATAATGAAACAGCATAAAATAAGGTAACAGTTGTAGACATCGTCTTCAAAACGAACTCTGAAAGAATTGATCTTAATTACAGATGTTGAACATTAGAAGTCCAATTACTGTCCTTATTTGAGGCGATAATGAAACACTTTTGAAGGTGTCTGTTTGTGTTATATTTAACAGGACAATATCCAGGTGTTCTCTCTCTCTCTCTCTCTCTCTCTCTCTCTAGTGCCACAAAACCCGTCTCCCCCAACAATTTCTGAGTCAGAGAGAGAGAGAGAGAGAGAGAGAGAGAGAGAGAGAGAGAGAGAGAGAGAGAGAGAGAAGCATGTGAAATTTTATTAACTAAATGTGTTTTTTTTTTTAAAGAATTTTTATTGGAAACATTTCATACTATAGTTTTTCGGTTCTCTTCTGTACAACAGTTTTCAAGCAAGTAATCCAAACCTAGGCAATTTCACGTTGGTCCAATTTTTGAAACAAATAAACATTGACTTACAACATATCTCAAGGATATGATACGAGCGGCAATAAGGTTTTAGCATATAGTTTTATGGATATATTATCATGATGAAGAGAAAAGCCCAGTAATTCAAAAGATGTGCTTTCCTTAGAAGTAATGCTGAGTGAAGTCAGTTACAGCCTATTACCTCCACCAAAGAAGTTGGGAGGAGGTTATGTTTCCGCTCCTGTTTATCTGCTTGTTTGTTTATTAACAACTTCCTGGCCATAATTTTACTGATAGAGTAATGAAAGTTTCAGGGATTAATTATTATGTTGAGACATGCAAGTGATTTAATTTGGAAAGTCCTACGGCAAAGGAAAAGGTCAGGGTCGAGTAAAACGTCGAGAAATAAGCTGCTATAGAGAAGGTCTGTGCTCTACTGAGTGCCCCTCTAGTTTATCTTATCACTTTAAAACTGGAATCTGATATGACACTTGTCTCTGTCTCTATCCAGCTCCAAGATTCTTATTAAGAAACGGAGGATGAACTTGAATTTGTTTTTCATTGCAGTGACATTATATGTTTATTTAGATTACATAGGCATTCATAACATTCTATCTCAGAAAGAGACTCAGTTACTCATCCGTATTACAGCAATACAAAACTTATATATTTATATCTATTTCAGTTGTTTTAAAGGATTCCATGTGTTGTTCTTCTGTATATATTAATAACCAAGAAACGAATACAATATGTTATTCATTTGTCTATAAATCCTTTATTGTTTCATATCATTTTCTTTGTTGCTTTCTCTCACATAGTTACCGAAAAAGGGCGTTTGACCTACCTTAAGTCAGATATCAAATCTTCCTAGTCCACTGCAGAGCAAAGGCCTCAGACATGTTTTTAGTCATGTGTGGGATTCGGCCAGTTTTCATCTCCACGCTGGCTACTGCCTATTGATGATGGTGGGAGATTTTCGTCTAATCGCTCACACCAAACCAACCTAGTATGGGGGCACTAGCTAGTGCACCATTTCTGATCATGGTGATTCTCAAACCCTTTCACCAAGTTAAGGTATCCCCAATCAGAAAGGTTGTATAATTCACAGATCATAGGAAAGACTATAACAGTACAACTGCGAAGAACAATCAGAAAATATTAATTATTTTTAATTTGTGCTAATGCGTAATATGAAGTTGTATCCCCTTAAAAAGATATTTTCGAATTAAGCCGAATGTATAGATGTTACAATCCTGGAGGATCGAATCAGGTTTTTTTTTTTAGATTGATTAATTAAATTAAGATAAATCGATAACAACCAAGAGAAAAAAGGAATATAGAAAGGAAAATCGCCGAAGAAAACATAATTTTATTTACAACTAGTCAAAGAACAATGTTTCTTGATTGAGTACTTAGGAAGCAGAGAATTGAACCAATAGGGGAACAGTCAAGAAAGTAGACAAATAATACTTAAAAGAAACGATGATACTCTTCACAGCAGATCTTGACTATTCAGGAACATAGATATTTCAGGTCTGGGCACTTCGTGGTTGGTAATGAAGACAGGGGTCAACTGGTTCGGACATCTCGGACAAGTTGTTGTAAGGCTGGTCACATCTGCGCTCTGGTCCTTAAGCTTTCTCTCTCCCGTTCTCTGTCTCGTTCTCTCTCTCGTTCTCTTGATCTTTGAAGTTTATATACCCCTGCATGGGAGGGGCTAACTATGGACAATTCCATATAAGGAAAATTTCTCCTTTCTTCATCCTCATTGGTTTTCCTTAGAACCACGCCTCTTTTATCACATCTTCCCGAACGTTCTGCTGGTGCAATCATGATCCATATGGTGCTATAATTGAAGCGAGATATGTGTTTACCTTCCGTTAATGGATTTTTCGGCAACAACAGAATCACCTTATGCTATGGGTCCTTCCAAAACGCTAGCTCCTCGAATTGCTACAACAGATGGCACTTATGCCCAGGTCTGCTGATCTAGGCACATCTAATTTATGTCTTGACCTTAATCAACAGCAGTGACAGTTTTTGGTAAACACTTGCGAGACCATATCCTCTCTGCTTCTTAAGAGTAGAAACTTTACATGTTTTAACATCCTTTTCTATAGTATTCTATCCACCCGTGACACGTCCCCCTAAAAGAAAAATAAAGGAAATCTACTGATTTTATCTTTTTTTTTTTAAAACGAAATTATCAAGGGAGAAAATCACTTATCCCTAAACTGAGAGACAATTACTTCATTACTCTCAAATCACGTAACTAAACCAAAGCACACTCTTACTTGTTAATGGAAGAAAAAAAAAGGCATTATCTTGAAAAAATCTGGGAACAGAATTGTCATTTAAGAATTTCCATTTGCAAGAGTCTGAGCAAATATATTCGATCTACGCAATAAGATAAATATTTATGTATTTAAAAATAACATCAGTTTTAGATTGATAAAGTGCTATATGCAAGCTAATGATTATAAGCAACTGTTCCATGTTAACTTTTTATCATTAGTCATGATACAGTTAAATATTACTTCAAATTACTATTCTTGCTTAATATCATGATCATTATTAATTGCTAAGCTAGAGCCCTGGTTGGAAAAGCAGGATGGCATAAGTCCAGGGGCTCCAACAGGGAAAATAACCCTGTGAGGAAAGGTAACAAGGAAAAATAAGATATTTTGAGATGAGTAACAACATTAAAATAAATATATCCTATATAAACCATAAAAACTTCAAAAAACAATAGGAAGAGAAATTGGATAGAATAGTGCACCCGAGTGCGCTCTAATCCAAGACAGTGGAAGACCATGGTATCCGCGCTATGGCACTACCCAAGACTAAAAGACTCATGAAGAGAGGACATGCTCTGTTCGGCATGTATGAATGTTTTAATTGCATTCTGTTTGTATATATGCTATGTGACACATCATTTGTACATACTGTAGCCTATGTGTTGTTTCCAGACTTTCTTAATACCTATTCATCATCCAATTTTATATTCATGCGTAAGTAGAAGTGCATGTGTGCAAGTATATAAGTGCTTGTGTATTCAAAGATTGTTACCTCAATTCCAAATACATAATCATTGTTAATGTATGGTAATGGAAGAATCAATGTCGTTATTACCTTATGAAATGGAAATCATGAAGAAGAAACCAAACTATTTGAATAGGAAATGATTTTCACTAACTATTTGCTGATTTTCTTCAACGAAAAATAAAGAAGAGTGAAAAGACATTTGAAACATTGATCTAATTTCATGACATCATCAATAATGGATAACTTTACAATCGAGAAAAGAAAACTTATCTGCACATCTCCCTGTGAATTAAAGATGGAAATACTTACCCAGGACATGAAGTAAGAAGGAAAATAAGCCTTTTATACATTGCATAGCATTTGATTATTCATACGAAACTATCCAGACTTAGAATGAATAATTTCTGTCGCCATGAGACTTCCCTTTGGGAAAGTGGATCTTCAGATTCAGGAGACGTTGTTGGGTTATTAAAGGTTTCCATCGTACATCACAACTACACGTGAGGTAGACGAGGCAAAGAATATGATATGCAAAAGAAGGCCTCTTAACTATAGTATAAAGTTGATATTTACAACAGTTCTTCTTCATATATATATATCAAAGCAAAAAGGTGAATTAAGAAAATTGAAAATAAAGCTTTATCAAGCAAAAAAAGACCTACTTTAGAATAAAATTCCATCACAACGAACAACGACAAAATCCAACTTACTAAATTCTACTGCGAAATCAAGACGGCCAAAGAAATCCAGTTCATTTTCAACGAAACTTATGACTTATCACATATTTTGGTTATAGATAACACAGCTGCTCAAATGGCCAATCGAAGGAGGAAATTTGCCAATTGGTGAGTTTTTAAGCCATTGATATCCTCAAAGGTTCATCTGGGAAGGAATACTACTTTCCGATCGGTTGTGAAGATTAAATGGATGGAAGGATGCAATACGGATACAAATGGATTAATTAGGGAGACTCTGGTTGTACGGACATTCAGTGGGAATGCGTTATAGTAATTGAAAGCATAAAACGAAATATCAATCCGTATCAGAATTCAGAAAGAAAAACCGTACACTTCCACATTCATCCTTAAATATGCATTAGTCCATTTCGCTCTCTGTCCTTTAAATGTTTATAACTGATCTAGGTTCAACAAATGAAGTGAAATTCCCAATTAATGTTGTCATTAGATTACTATTTTTCAAATGAAGCAAATGGAGGACATTTGTACGTTGGAAGTAGCGTCATAATGGGTGACATTCATTACTATTAATTCATTCATTGAAGAACCAACTTCAAAGAAACGATTGATGTTGTGAAATACATTTTATCTATCCATTGGCAAAAGGTAACAGTTTCTCTTTTTCACATTTTCAACATATTTGCATTTTTCAATTTACATGATATTTATAGCATTCTCAGTCTGAGGAACTTTTGGCATTCTGTTATTGATTCCTCTTCAGTTATTCTATCATGTAAATGTTTTAGCAAAATTATTGTCCTTTTTTTAACAAGTACTTTAATACCTCATAGAGTGGTCTTTTGGAATTGAGTCGGAAAGGAAAACTCTCAAAGGTTTTGTAGAAAGAGGAAAAGTTGAAGAATAGATTAGCACAGTTTATACTCATTGCATTTCTTCATCTCCTTGAGAAGTTCTTTTATTAAGCCCAAGCAACAAGATTAGAGAATAAAATCCAGTTGGAATTACTGGAATTCTTGTCTTAATGAAAGCTGATTGGATTTGACTCATTGTCAAGAAAATATATTTTTCCTAGTGAATAAAAGTATCATTTTGTCTTAAATTAGTTTATAAAGTTTTCAGATATCGACATCGTCTAATGATGAACTCTTTATCAATATGAAATCGCTATGCATCTGTAAGATTTAAACTTCACCAAAAACTATGCTTTAATTAGATGATCCCCAGTAAAGTTTTCAAAAGATGTTGAAGTTTATCTTCTGATCATAAGATATTTATCAAGTTTTCTCAGTTGTGAATTTATCATCGCTGAAGAAATCTTTCTTTTCTCCTTACTGAAAGGAAAAGAGAGAGAGAGAGAGAGAGAGAGAGAGAGAGAGAGAGAGAGAGAGAGAGAGAGAGAGAGAGAGAGAGAGAGAGAGAAAATGAAGAAAAGTTACACCCAAGATCCACCCATTTGGAGTCTATGTCAAACTAGTCAATCTGTGAAGATAAAAAATTTGAAGTGAATAATCTTCATTGGATTTTCCTGTTCTTTTTAATGTTTTGAAATAATCAGAATTCCACTCTAATTTCTAAGGGCATTAGCCTGAATAACTAGTTGATTAAAGTAATTATATCGTGAATCAGTTTCTTAGCAGATCAACTCGAGCAGTATCTTTAAGATTGATAAAATGAATAAAGAAAGAAAGCGAACTGAAGAAAACTCCAGAGGCAATTATCATTAAAGTCTCACCAATAGAATTAATTATATCGACTCTATTATTCATTAATTGTGCAATTACTGACCCTGCTTCATTGGTAATGATATTCCAATTAGAAACCAAACTGCAGGAACATTCATTTCAAAGTAATATCATTAACATAGAATTGTTATTTCCTAATCTTTACTAAATGGTATCTGGGAATGGATAACTCCATCTATAAGGGATATGGCTTTGATTTTGTTGTCAAATTTCCCATATCATTATTTCTATGAAAATGACAATTCTATTGATACTGTCACGTGACTCATATCAATCCTTTTATCCCTCCCTATAAAAACCTATTCACTAGAGGGACGATCTCTCTACAGCGTCGTTCTTTTATATTCCCTCAAGTGTCGTGTTCATCACAATTCCCATTTGATTCCGTCATGAGTAATTGGAAATATGTCACACACTGATGGGAATACATTCATAAATTTCATGAAATCACATTAACACCAGGATACTTGAAATATACACCTTCATTTCCTAATGGAACATCGCATCAGAACTAAATCTCTCTCTCTCTCTCTCTCTCTCTCTCTCTCTCTCTCTCTCTCTCTCTCTCTCTTCCATCGCGGCAAACTCCTAATACATAATGCAGTGGCAAGACCGAGAAAATGGCTTCCTTGTGACCCTCTTACTTCCTTTTACAGTTGACTTTAAGACATTGGCAGTCCATTGCAAAGGTTTGCATATGTGACATTATCGGCGATGGTGTTCTTTCTAGGAGTAAAAGACTTTTTATTCCTGCAAATCATTTCTGTCATTTGTGTGTTCAATTACATTTGCTTAAATGTTATTAAGATATGATCTTCCCGTATCGATAATTGGCACAAACCTTTCTCCATGAATGATCGTAGTTTAGATACCTTAACGCGGTGAAAGGGTTTGTGTATCGCCATGATCAGCAAAACTGTACTAGTCATAGCACCCATACTAAGCTGGTTTGTTGTGAGAGATCTGACTAAAGTCTTCAATCATCACCGATCTGCAATGGCCAGCGTAGTGAGGAAAATGGCTAAACCCCAGACACGGCTAAGGACATGTCTGAGCCCTTTGGACTAGATACTGCTGCATTTGCTGTTGTTTATTGTTGTTGTTTTTGTTGTTGTTGTTCTTGTTGTTTTATGTGCCACAACCATTGCCTATTCTATGTCGGCCACCTCACATTGCACTCACTCATGATACCACACAGTAGATCGAGAAATTATTGGTGACCGGTAAATTCCACTAAGGGAAATTCCACTTCGGTAAATTTCACGACGAAGTTAGATTTTATTCTTGTCTTCCTTCCTCTTTCTCTCCTTCCCTACTTCTTCATCGAATGCTTTCCCTATCCTATTCCTCTTCCTCCCTCTCCTCCTCTTCTACTCTTCTACTCTTTCTCCTCTTCTCATCTTAACTGGAGGAGATTTTACCATCTTATCAAATTCTTGTCAAAATCTTATTTTTCGAACACAAAAATCTTCCTCTTTTTTCCCCTAATGGAATTTTGGTGAAGAGGGGGCGGGGGCGTGGGTGGCTGGACAACTTCCGCAGATTCCTGATTGACAAGATGTTACAAATAAATTTAATTATAATTGGATCACAATTATTGTCTTCTCGTTAAAGATGGAAAAGTTATGATTAATCGTTTG
>NC_090749.1:17646199-17654079 GCF_036898095.1 Palaemon carinicauda
TTAACTAAACATAAAAAATGAGTTTTTTTTTTCTCTTTTATTTAAGAATCAGAAGATCATTTCAAAATCTCTCGTAACAAAAACCATTTATTTTGTGTGTTGTGTTCGAAGGCCCGGATGGTAGAACTTAGCTTTTTGGGAAGACGTGGCAACGCTACGCAGCTCAACTTATCAATCAATCTGGGAGAAAACTCTGATGAAATTCTGATAGTTAAGAAGCTATTTAATGAAGGGACTCGGAGCTTTCTTCTCTATTTCTGACGATTCTTTTCTGGTTATTTATATGTTTTTCTTATTTCACCTGTTCGTTTTTCCATTTATCATTTGTTCTTCATGAATATTTTTACACTTTGAATAATAATAATAACATTGATGAAAATAAATGCTTTACTCTACGTGGAAAGAATGAAAATTAGAGGAAAATTAGTTAGGAATGAAGAATGGTTCGGTGTCTGGGAACTGTTCTTATAGAACTGGTGGTACTGTATACACTAGACCTTCTGCTGCTGCTGCAGTTTTAGTTTTGTCCTGAACTGAAACCATTTCTGTTGGACGAATAAAGCGAAGCAGAGAATTTAAGGTTTCCTCTCTCTAGAACACTAGATCTTCTTAATGTTAACTGTTGGTAGAAGTGGCGGTCAAAAGACCGGTCTTGGCAGCGATTTTTTTTTTTTTTTCTTCAGAAAAAGAATTTTGGTTCTTGCTTGAGGTGCGAAAGAAATAAACAAATAGCAGGATTTGGAACAGAAGGCATATATCACCAATCACTGAGAGAGAGAGAGAGAGAGAGAGAGAGAGAGAGAGAGAGAGAGAGAGACGTGCTTTGGAATTAATGCCACTTAAGTTTCTCTTTCTAATCAGAGATGCCATTATCATTAATTTATGAATAGAAAATAGGAAGCAAAGCTTGAGAGAAGAGAAATGAGAATACTGAGGTGGATTATGGGAATACCACTGCTTGAAATATTGGAAAAGAAGATAAGATGAATGGCAGGCGTAGTAAAGATTATAGAGTTGATAAGAGTATCCTGACTGTGATGGTGTGGGTACATGTTAAGGATGGATGGGGGGGGGGGGGGGGGAGGGAATGAGGGAGGGCTTAGGAGGAACCTTTTTAGGATGAGAATATCGATTGAAAGGCGAGATAATGTGAATAATGATATGGAGAGAAGAAGTTGGGTATAAGAGTATGCCCTTGATAGAAGTCAATGGAGAAGGTGCACCAGGCAACCGACCCTTTAACCCTGGATAGGTACGCTCCTCGGACACCCCTTTAAGGGTATACTCAGACGAGCGCGACCCCGACGCCAAAAAAAATTCTTGAAAAATCAGTTTTTGCAGTAACCTCCCTTTTTCTTTTGCCAAAAAAAAACTTCAATGAATGCTTAAAACAACTGTAAAGAGAAATACTACTCATCTGCAGAAAAACTATTTATTATAAATATTTTAAAAAATTAAGTAGAAAAAAAAACCTTACATAAAAATTCATAAAAAAAAAGTTTATACATATATACACAAATCCTTTTAGGAACTGATTCTTGAATATTTAGGACAAATCTTGATGTATTCTGGATGAAGTCATACCCATGGAGGTGAAGATCTGAAATGAGAAAAAAAGGGTAACTTTTTTTGGCCAAAAAAATTTGTCCAAATTTCATGAATTTTTTTGGGTACCCAAATGAAATAGGAAGTGGCTAATTTTTTTAGGGAATAAACATATGTTATCCTAGAATAGAAATATGTTAAAAAATCTTCATTATTTTGTAAATCACATTTATATCAGGGGCCATATCTAAAGGTAATTTTTTGAGTACTTAGAAATTTCGTAAAAAAATACATATATTTAATATATAATATGATATTTATGCAGGTAAAAATATACCAAAATATCACAAATTCTATAGGGAACAAGAATATATATAGATAGGGCAACTTACGCTTCGGATATGTCCACAAAATGGCCGCCAACCACACTGACTCAGACTCCCTAATCTGCCACTTGAAATGTATGAAGGGTATGTCAATTTCAAGGTGTTATTTACTAATCTAATTATTCTTGGATATGCATAAAAATTATATGGTGGGTTGCTGAATAATTGTCGATTATTTTACGACTATAAAATTAAAATTCTGACCCAAAAAAAATTTTTTGAAGGGAAATAAAATAAAAAAAAAATGTAAAACAATATAATATTTTAGCTAAAAAAATTTGATGATATTCAATCAAAAAAGAAGTAAACAAAATTTTCCGACAAATAAACATCTATAGGAATCATTACTCTGTTATAGTTCCTTAGTACGTAGTGATTTTGAAAGAAATGTGAAAAAACGAAAAAGTGGCAATCGCAGGAAAATCGAACACATACCTATATATACGCCATATCTGGCTAAAAATAAAGATAGGCATGGGTAGCCAGATCAGCTAGAAACACTTTCCAACACTATAAAAATACAGGTTTTGCGACACTACTTGCCAATTCCTTACTTTAACATGACTAAGCAAAAGAATGCAAAACAAATAAAAAGGGGCACTCGCGGAAAAATGGCCAACATTCTAATATACGGCATTTCAGAAAAAAACAAAAATTTCAGCCACGTACTAGGCAAACCATCAAGGCACATTTTCCGACAAATAAACATCTAAATGAATCATTACTCTGTGATAGTTCCTTAGTACGTAGTAATTTTGAAAGAAATGGGAAAAAACGAAAAAATGGCAATCACAGGAAAATCGAACACATACCTATATATACGCCATATCTGGCTAAAAAAAAGATAGGCATGGGTAGCCAGATCACCTAGAAACACTTTCCAACACTATAAAAATATAAGTTTTGCGACACTACTTGCCAATTCCTTACGGTAACATGACTAAACAAAAAAAATGCAAAACAAATAAAAAGGGGAACTCGCGGAAAAATGGCTAACATTCTAATATACGGCATTTCAGAAGAAAAAAAATTCAGCCACGTGCTAGGCAAACCATCAAGGCACATTTTCCGACAAATAAACATCTAAATGAATCATTACTCTGTGATAGTTCCTTAGTACATAGTAATTTTGAAAGAAATGGGAAAAAAACGAAAAAATGGCAATCACAGGAAAATCAAACACATACCTATATATACGCTATATCTGGCTAAAAAAAAATAGGCATGGGTAGCCAGATAATCTAGAAACACTTTCCAACACTATAAAAATATAAGTTTTGCGATACTACTTGCCAATTCCTTACGGTAACATGACTAAGCAAAAAAAATGCAAAACAAATAAAAAGGGGCACTCGCAGAAAAATGCCCAACATTCTA
Organism: Palaemon carinicauda; assembly: GCF_036898095.1. Taxonomy (NCBI): domain Eukaryota; kingdom Metazoa; phylum Arthropoda; class Malacostraca; order Decapoda; family Palaemonidae; genus Palaemon; species Palaemon carinicauda. The sequence continues at coordinate 17,649,508 of NC_090749.1, forward strand.
ATATATGGCATCTCAGATAAAAAAAAGACATGCACGTGTTAGCCCAACCATCAAGGCACACTTTCTAACACATAAACATGAAAAAAAAATCAATAATATACGGCAATTCCTTACCACGTAGTAAATTTTTACAAATATTGCAAAAAAAAACAGAAATTGGCAACCGCAGTTAAATACCCAATATACCAATAACTACGTCGTATCTGACAAAAACAAAGTCACGCATGGGTAGCCAGATCATCTAGACACACTTTCCAACACTAAAAAAGGAAAAGTTTTACGACACTATTTGGCAATATCTTACGGAAAAATGACTTGGCAAAAAAATGAAAAAAAATGAAAAAGGGGCACTCGCGGTAAAATGCCCAACATTCTAATATACTGCATCTCAGATAAAAAAAAGACATGCACGTGTTAGCCCTACCATCAAGGCACACTTTCTAACACATAAACATGAAAAAAAAATCAATAATATACGGCAATTCCTTACTACGTAGTAAATTTTTACAAATATTGAAAAAAAAACAGAAATTGGCAACCGCAGTTAAATACCCAATATACCAATAACTACATCGTTTCTAACAAAAACAAAGTCACGCATGGGTAGCCAGATCATCTAGACACACTTTCCAACACTAAAAAAGCAAAAGTTTTACGACACTATTCGGCAATATCTTACGGAAAAATGACTTGGCAAAAAAATGATAAAAAATGAAAAAGGGGCACTCGCGGGTAAAATGGTCCTCGTGGTGATGAACAACATTTTAACTAAAAAAAAATCATGCACATGGTAGCCAAACAATCTACCAAGACTTTCCACAACTGATAACTTATACAAGTTGCACCATTCTACGACAATTTCATAATACGTAATAACTTTGATAATTATGCAAATTACCTTAGAAGGGTAAACTCGGTCGCGCTCGACCCCGACACGTCTCAGAAATTGGGGAAGGAGTACAGCTACAGCAATGCACATCTGGACACTACTAGAGCGTGTAGGCGAGACACCTACTGCAGGTCGATCACCCACAAATTCAGTCACGGGGGTGAGTCACGTGAGAAAAACCTGTTTTTTTTGACGCTCGGGGTCACGTACGACCCACCGTACCTATCCAGGGTATTGTAGAGATAACGATGAAAATAACACATAAAGCATCTGTTATGGGACGAAACAAGGTATAGTGATTTTCCACTGGACTTCCAGGTAGTCTCTTAACACCCTATGAATTATACTCAAATTTAACAGTAATGGGAAATATCTTTTTAGACAAAGTGAGTTTTCAAATGATTGTTATGAACAATCCCATTGTGTTCATTGCCTTTTTAAGGAGAGCATACAATCATATATATATATATATATATATATATATATATATATATATATATATATATATATATATATATATATATATCGAATTACTTTTCAATGAAAATTCATGATAAACCAAAAAAGCATACAGGAAAAACATTCTCCGGGAGAAAAATTCTGTATTGAATCTAAGAGGCAAGGTTAGTAGAATGCTGATGACCATAGCTGATATCGTGTTATTCTACAGCCACATGGAGGTTGAATTAGTACCTCTTTTGACAGGGTAGATAATAAATACTCAACTGGCGGGGCTCCAAAATTTATTTGTCCTTTATTAATTACTTCCTCCCTAGTCAGGCGCAAGGAGAAAGTAATTGCTATATTTAACTGACATATAAGAATATCTAAGAAATCTCTTGTAGATCTTAGTCTTTTTTAAAGAAAAATAGTTTAAGAATTGATGAAAAAATCATTAATTTCATAACTTTCATCATTTTGATTTATGATATCCAGTAATATGAAACGTTGCATATTTGTCATTATTAATGACAAGTTTTTTGTCGTTTAATTTAAAGCAGAAAAATCAACTAATTTTATTATATTGAACTGTATTATATCAAACACTTTTGTAAGTGGTTGATACAATACTGTTGGTCATCAGTTTCCTTTAATAGATCGTAGTTTGTTGTTCTTTGAATGAATTTACGAAAGTATTTCTTCAGGGGCCATTGATTGCTCACACTGCTGATCAAGGAAGACTGTGATCAGGATCTTGGAGCAGATGGACAAAAGACCTTCCTATGTTGTGTATTAGGTGACCAATAAGACTGCGTTCAACATCAGTCCACATTCAACCTTTGTATCTCACTATTATTAGTCATTAGCCTATGCTGATGATCTTGTTATTTGATTGAAAGGACCCTCACTGAAATAGATTAGGTTAGACACTTATCAAGGAGGGTAATACAAGAGCTGACTCTTGTGAAAGAATATTTAGCATATGACACTTCTTTTATACTTCACATTTGTTTAATAAGTTCGAAACTGAAATAGATGAAAAAGAAAATAATTAAGATAATAAAACTGCTTCTTCATAATCATAAAAAAATAAAAAATAAAGAAAGTAAACAACATATCGTAAAGAAAACACCAAAAGGATGAAATGAGAGAAAGGAGTGGAAGAGTAAATCTCATGGAGGCTTTTCCTCTGCACGAGTCTTCCTTCCTTCTCTCTTCACTATCATGAGAAGCAAATGTTAACCACAAGACTTCAGAGAAAAGAAAACTAAATACCAAGTCTGAATCATTTGCTGTTATTTTTCCTCGCATATGTTTAAAAGTTACCTTTTAAAGTTTCCTTATTAGGTAACTATAATACTAAACATGCAGCAGGGATCGAATACTATAAGAAAAAAAAAAAAAAAAAAAAGGCATGATAATACATTGATACTAATTGTACTCTTCAACTCTGACTAAAATATCCACCCAAGTGACGACATTATTAAAGTATGATATTCTTTTCACAAACAAGTAATTTTTTATCTTAACATAATATATCAACAAATTCAAAACAATAATATGAATACAAATATATATGTAAATCCACATATCAAAAGTAAGAGATCGTCGTAATGGGAACGATTCCAGTGTTCATATCAATTTTACCTATGTAAATTTCCTCTTTTATATCGATAGTAAAGAGATAATCGATGCTCCAAATATTTACAATCGTATTTGATATTTAATTTTTGATTCATCCTTTTAGAGTTATTACTTGACACCAAAGAGGAAAGCAAACATCAAACATGCAACTGAAAAATAAATTCCTCGGGGAAATGTAGGTTATCAGGATACATAGAATGAAAGAGAGAGAGAGAGAGAGAGAGAGAGAGAGAGAGGAGAGAGAGAGAGAGAGAGAGAGAGAGAGAGAGAGAGAATATATATATATATATATATGTATATATATATATATATATATATATATATATATATATATATATATATATATATATATATATGAAAATATAGAAATGTCATCCAAAAGCCATAATGACGTACTTTAAAATCCGTAAAGGTCTTCCGAGTTTGAAATGGATATGACAGTTTAAGATTAGTTGGGGACATTTGATCATTTTCTGACATTCTAAAAATAGCCATCTTCAAAATCAGACAGCAAAGTTATTGATGATATTCCTTTACGTTCTTGAACAAATCTTCATCAATATTTGTATTATGCTGACGGCAGAGGTTTGGCCCCTTATGTGATGTTGACTCCTTTTCCGTTGATGTGCGAAGCAGAGTGTTTGGGAGTCAGCTGTTGTCTCCTTATCAAAAAGATGGATCATGGATGGCGGAAGGTTCTCCAAAGATGTCTATCCATATTCTAATATATTTACACTCTATTTAAGTGCTCATAGTATTATTATTATTATTATGATTATTATTATTATTATTATTATTATTACCTCCGTACATGAAAGTGGAAGGAGGTTATGTTTTTGCTCTTGTTTGTGTGTGTGTGTTTGTATTTGTTTGTAAAAAGCTTCCTGACCACAATTTAATGAAACTTGCAGGGATAACTTTTTGTAAGAATCTGGAAATGATTAAATTTTGGAAGGTCAAGGACAAAGGTCAAGGTCATGGTCAAGCAAAATGTCCAATTCACATAATCAGCCATAAGTTTGGATATCGATGTCACAGAGACTTCAAACTTGGTTCATATTTGAGTGTATGAAAATCCACGCCAATTAATACATGTAAGGTTAAAGATCATGGTCAAGGTCGAGCAAAACGGCGAGAAATAAGCTGCTGCGGCGGATGTCTTCGCTCAACTGAGTACCCCTCTAGTTATCATTATTATTATTATTATTATTATTATTATTATTATTATTATTATTATTATTATTTACTTGAGGCTTACGTTGTCCATCTGCAAGACCAATCGAAGCATATCATTGGATTTAAAACTCGCTTAACCCTAAAAATATTAAAAGACCAAAATTTGAAGCGAAACTGGCAAACAATTCTTGAAGTGTATTAATCACCCACCAAATGTCAATCAATGTCTATTTCCATTCAGTGATTTGTCCTTCTGCATAGTCGTGAAGTAGCAGTCAATAACCATAGAAGGGATCTTGAAAGTGATCTGATTGTGTTATAATGATCACATACTGACAGCTAATCGTGAAGTACCAGCGATTATATTACACCTCAGTGTTAAAAATAATGTTGTCATTCTGAATAGAAGATCTATTCCCTTA
>NC_090749.1:17654579-17672079 GCF_036898095.1 Palaemon carinicauda
ATTTCAGCTTTGTACGTGAATTTTTTGTTCTTTTTTATATTAAGAATGGTGCTTATTTCAAATATTTATAAACTCCAGTTTAAAGCCAAATTTGATATATCATATCATACAAATATACAGAATATTCATATAAAATTATTTTTGCAGTATTTTTCTTCGTTCGTTAAGTAAACTTTAACTATGTTGCAGTAATCATTCTTTTTTTTTTTTTTTTTTTTAATTCTGTGTATTAGAAACCCCTTTTTTATGGATGTGCGCATGAATCTCTGGATAGAAGCACATCTCTCTTTATTTCAAAAGCTTCTCTTACAATATTTGATAATCTTCTTTCCTTTAAAGAAAATGGTCCTGGATTAATTCAGTTACTTTGGACGTATTAAATCTCATTTAAAATATTAGACACAATTAATATTAATATGATTTATGAATCAGATTCATTACAGTCTGAATATAAAGTGAATCGTATTCGAAGTCTGGGATCTAATAATGAATGTGAGGTTTGACAAGTGACAATAATGAGGTTAGACATCCAGAGAAAAACAGTGGGAATTGGTGGACCCAGAATAACGGTGTCTTTTTTCATGTGTGTTTGCGTGTCTCTGGTTATCACTTTTTCCCGTTAATTATTCTTACATTTCTCTACGATTTACTTTCATCTATTTTTTATCCATCTTACTTTTCTTCTGTTTATTCCATTTATTCCCTCCTCTTAAAATGGATTTCTTCTACGACCCCACAAAAGGAGAATTAAATCATTCCATTGCTGGTTTAAATCTTAATTAATTTTGACACTTGCTGGAATAGAGGTGTTATGGGGAAATTTTGGTCAAAGGTATTTGATGAGAGAGAGAGAAAGAGAGAGAGAGAGAGAGAGAGAGAGGAGAGAGAGAGAGAGAGAGAGAGAGAGAGAGAGAATATCGTTTATTTGTGGCACTGAGTTTTCGTGTGTATTATTCATCCTTGTGTTGATTAACCAATCCCCAATATTTACACAGAATTATGATTAGCAATAATTCAAATATCTTGAAAATTACCTCTTCAGTTTCCTTTTTGATTCAATTCCAATCGTCAGTACCAGAAAGACTGTAATAGAGAATAATATTTCATTTTATATTACTTGATTTTCATGACCATTTCCTCTGGTTAAGTCTCGTTCCTTTGATTTTTCTTGAAAATAATAATCAATAATCATAAAGTAAATTATTAAGTCATTGAGGCTTAATTTTTTTTTCTTAGGAAAATTCAAAAGAATTTATAATTGGTGAAATGGATATTAAAGTTCAATTGTTTGTGTTTACTTAAGTAATCCTTGACTAGTTTGGTTAGAACCTTGTTTGTTAGATAGGAGCAATAGCTATCTAACGCCTTTGGGGAGTGAGCTCTAATAGCCATCTGTTGAGGCCAAATCAAATATTCTCATATTGAACAACAGAGCATAGGAGCGTCATGCGAGAGGCAATGTCAGACAAAGGGATCCAAAAAGGGTCATCAGCAAAACGACTTTCTTTGTGTGTCCTCGTGGAACAAGACTTGAGACATATCCAGAAACAGAGCCAGTTACAATCTCAGGCTTCATAACAATCCAATGCAAACGATGGAGTCTTTCTTGCAAACGTGTTTACACCATTCATTGCTCGCCCCAAACAGAGGAAATATATTATAACACGAGTTTGGCAGCTGAGACAGACGTCCTTCTAACGTTACACTGTAACTACAAAAAGCTCTCTCTCTCTCTCTCTCTCTCTCTCTCTCTCTCTCTCTCTCTCTCTCTCATCAAGTCAAATGACCAATATTGTATTATCAGATCCCTAAATAGCGTCGTATTGTTTAATGCGAAGGTAATGAAGCCTCATCAGTCTCTCTCTGGATTATCTGGTTCATTTCCGTATCACAGACATTCATTACTAACAATAACTTATTCAATATATATTTCGGGTTTCATAATGGATTTCACTAATCAATCAGTAATGAATATCAAATACATGTTTGATAAGCAACCTATTCAATATATTAGTATGATTACGCTAATGCTCTTGTGAAATATTTCATTGGGTCCTATTTCAGCTGAGACAATTTTCCTTTGATAACCGATTTGGTAATAAATATATGTAATGGTTAACATTACCCTAAACGAAAGGTGTGAAATTATTCAATTTAATTTTTGTGGGGTTAATAATGGTTTTGAGATTAAATCTCTCTCTCTCTCTCTCTCTCTCTCTCTCTCTCTCTCTCTCTCTCTCTTCTAGTGATTGTTAATATGTGCCTTACTTTTCTAATCACATTACTTGTTTATTTCTTTTATACCTCAAGTAAGAACTATAATCCTTTTGTTTCTGGAAAAAAAGACTGTAATCAAGTTCCTTTTGACCAACAGGTCTACCAACGGCTAACCTTAAAAGGAAACACTAGAATCTCTCCTTCGCTATATTCGTCCATCAGAAATTTTTTTAGTTCAGGACAAACATTATAGCAGCAGCAGCAGCAGAAGGCATACTGTATAGAGTACCACCAATTCTATAGGGACAGTTCCCAGCCACCGATCCATCCTTCAGTCCTGACTAATTTTTATCGATCTTTATTCTTTCCAAGTAGAATATAAGATTTATTTTTCATTATTGTTATAATCATTATCCACAGTGTAAATATATTCATGCATAACAAACAGTATATTGAAAAACATACAGGTGAAATAAGAAGAAACACTTAAAAAACAGTTAAAGAATCGTCAACAATAAAAAAGGAAACTATGATGCCCTTCATTAAATAGGTTCTCATCTATCAGATAATTTTCAAATCATCTTCTGATGCTCATATGGAAAAGAAAAGATTGAGCCCTCGATCCTTAGCAAATAGATTGAAATGGCAGTTTTGATTTATGAAAAAATTGCTTGAATATTGAGAAAGGCATCTGATCAGCAAATATCAGAGAGAGAGAGAGAGAGAGAGAGAGAGAGAGAGAGAGAGAGAGAGAAGCTACTTGAAACACATACATTGTATCACGAGGGTATATATATCATCCTCATTTCTGAAAGCCAATTAAAACTAAAGCCAATTTAAACTAAGCTCCTTAGATGGTGAGATCATGTTAGAATGACCTTCCATTACTTGGGGCTATTGTGATTGACGACTGGGAAGACTCCAATCAAAGGATCTAATCCGGTTAGTTTATAGTTTGATAAGAGTAGCAATATAGATCAGCGCCATTGATACCATCTGATAGCTTAAAGAAAATCCTTTTAGATTTGTCGTCAATGCAAAGATAGTAATTAGTATTAATAACCTCTCGAATTATGTTTCCGATTCAAGATTAACTTAAAAAGCTTAATATGCTCACGTTGATTAAAAGGGAATAAGAGTTTTTCCACCTTTTTTATTTATTGGCCACTCAGATCAGATTTCTGAGATTCACTTGAGAAATGAGAAAAACTTGTCTTATTGTGTGGGACAACAGATACTATATTATCATTATTATTATTATTATTATTACTATCCAAGCTACAACCCTAGTTGGAAAAGCAAGATGCTATAAGCCCAGGGGCTCCAACAGGGAAAAATAGCCCAGTGAGGAAAGGAAATAAGGAAATAAATAAATGAAGAGAACGAATTAACAATAAATCATTCTAAAATAAGAAACAACGTCAAAATAGACATGTCATATAATAAACTATCAACAACATAAAAAACAAATATGTCATAAATAAACTATAAAAAGACTATGTCCGCCTGGTCAACAAAAAAGCATTTGCTCCAACTTTGAACTTTTGAAGTTCTACTGATTCAACCACCCGATTAGGAAGATCATTCCACAACTTGGTCACAGATGGAATAAAACTTCTAGAGTACTGCGTAGTATTGAGCCTCGTGATAGAGAAGGCCTGGCTATTAGAATTAACTGCCTGCCTAGTATTACGAACAGGATAGAATTGTCCAGGGAGATCTGAATGTAAAGGATGGTCAGAGTTGTGAAAAATCTTATGCAACATACATAATGAACTAATTGAACGACGGTGCCAGAGATTAATATCTAGATCAGGAATAAGAAATTTAATAGACCGTAAGTTTCTGTCCAACAAATTAAGATGAGAGTCAGCAGCTGAAGACCAGACAGGAGAACAATACTCAAAACAAGGTAGAATGAAAGAACTAAAACACTTCTTCAGAATAGACTGATCACCGAAAATCTTGAAAGACTTTCTCAATAAGCCTATTTTTTGTGAAATTGAAGAAGACACAGACCTTATATGTTTCTCAAAAGTAAATTTACTGTCGAGAATCACGCCTAAAATTTTGAAAGAGTCATACATATTTAAAGAAACATTATCAATACTGAGATCTGGATGTTGAGGAACCACTGTCCTTGACGTCCTATATCGCAAACATGAACAATCTAACATCAATGGTAGTTTCTATGGGCAAAAGCATTATGCGCAATGTAATATTTTGGTCACATACTACTCATCAAATGAAGTAATGAAATATAAATAATATCATTAATCAATCCAATACGTATATTGATTATTACTAAAGCCAAAGGGAAAATTCATATCAGGTTTACTCATTTCTTGTACTGAAATCAATTTCCATCAGAATTTGTAATGAAATAGACATAGGGGGTATGAGCACCTACCTGCAAAACGAAAGTTTTTATTCAAATCACGTAATAGATTTTACACCACGTAATGAATGACGTCATTAGACACAATTGATACTGCTACTTTTGAATGTCGACAGCATTTACAAATATTCCCATATCAACTAATCAATAGTTAAATAATCAGGAATAACAGGAGATAGATTTTATTGGTTTATGTTTTTAATTCATTTAAGCAATAACCAATTATTCTTTACTGACGCAATTGCCGTTTTTCCTTCACACCCATCTTCATTATATTCAGACGATTCTTTCTTATAGACTTTACAAGTAGGGAAGAGCAAATTTGGAAAGAGAAAAAGTGGGAACAAATATTCACTTTCTCCCTAAGATTATCAGAAAGGATTCTTTACCAAATTCTGGGTCACATTGCACAAAAGAAAAAAAACATCTTTTCTGTAAATATATCTAAATATGATACAAATGTTTTATGGTTGAAAACAAACGAGGAAAAGGGTCGTCTCTTTCCAATTTTATCTTTAATGTCGGGTTTATTTCTTCAGGTCTGACCTGAAATGCAAAGTGTCACATTTTTGGATTCTTTAAAGTCATTTATTGTGATGCCTTTATATTTAGGATTTCTGTTTATACTTTCATTCATTTACGCGATTTCTCTTCTCTTTATCCAAGATTCTTGTTTGTGTGTTATTCGATACAAACCCTCCTCATGTATAAGTGACCACATCTATAAATACAGTCTCGTTTGACATCTATTTTGAAATCACTTTTCCATGTCCTTTCGTTGGTCGTTTCATTTCTCTCTCGTTTATCAGCAAAAGGCCCCAAAAGACAGTATCAAATCCCCTTTTTCTTAAAAGTCTTGGAAATTATAATATACCAAAGTAGTTTAGTTTTCATGACCTTCCCATAGAACACTTATGTATCGTAGAAAGAGTTATTCTAAGGTAATAACTAAAGATGTCTGAGTGATTAAATGAAGAACGATGATTTTATGCTTGTTTTATTGTGAATTGCCTTTGTGGCATCGGTTGACAATACGGTATTATATATTAGAGAGAGAGAGAGAGAGAGAGAGAGAGAGAGAGAGAGAGAGAAGCGTTAAACAAATGTGATATTAAATGTTGTGCCATTAGGGACACTCACGTGGTGCGTAAAGAATAAAAAAAATATTCAATATTGCTTGCGAAATTATCTTAAGGGTCTCATTTAACTTCCATTGAAACAAGGAACAGCCTTACTGACATGTATATATTTACAAAGGAAATGAAGATAAAGTTCATTTTCTGTAAGAATTCCACCCTGGAACGCCCTTATCAACAAACACAAATTCGCAAAAAAGTAGATGACACAACACAGTCAGACGTTGGCGAAGAAAACACAGAAGAAGGACAATTTTTTTTTTTTCGTTATTCGAATTGTATCTGTTGATTACGCCGATGATAACATCATCAAATGGCAATACAGCCAAACATCTTTTGGCATATTACTAGTACTCATTAAATGGCTTAAATCTGTAATGGATAATGCTGTTCTCCACTCAAGGAAATTGAATTTGGCAGCGCTGTCCCAAGCTCGTTCCACAAACCTTAACTATGCTGATGATTGTTACCTGGGTCAGTTGTACACGGTTATACCTCATTATCTATGTGTTCTAATCAAGAAAGAAACTGTAAACCACTTTTATAAGTAACCTTATGTTGCTTCCGATAATATCTGAAAAATCCAATCAATTTCCTGATAAAAATATCCAGGTATAATAAGGAAGCGATGGTTGAACAGTTTACAAATGACCAATTCTCTAGCCTCTACCTTCCTACCACTCTTTTTTGACACACGTTGCCTCAAATAATTTTGCTAATCTAGTTGGGCTAATGTGCCTCCGACGCCATCTATTGGTGGTAAAGTGAAACTCGTTATGATTCACTGGAGGCAGGGTCTGCTTATGCTGTTTGTAATGTAACGCTCTTGTTTTTCTATTAGTTCTTACTAGCAATACATGTCGTACCATGAATCATATTAATTAGCATATGGTTTCATAAAGGGGTAATTGAAAATTAAAAGAATAACTATAATTACGGGATTGTCTCACCGATTTCAGTACATGTGGCATACCTGGCTACCCCTTGACCCCCAAATGTAAATGAAATAACGATTGTTTGTTTATGAGACATTTCAGTGACATTTATTGTGATATTTGTAATTTTTTAAGAATTAAGTTGGGCTCAGACAACAAGGAACCACAAGTTCAAAGGCATTTGTTTGACAGAAAATCTCTGCCCAAATTAGCAACATAAATAATGTAATGAAAATTATAATGATGGGTTGATGTGGGTAATTAGCAATTTGGTACTCTACTACTAAGGCCATCTATTGACCATTTAAATAAATAATGTGTAGAGCTCTTGAATTCTTGTGTTCTGGAAACTTCCATGACTTATAACTTAGGGTAAAAAATAGCATACTTGATTGGAATTGAATATAATAAATACTTGCCACAATGCATATTTCTACATAGGTATCAATCTCTAATGTTTTTCAATTGTATAAACGTAGTCGTCATGATTTTGTTTAGATTCCAATGACATATTTGGTGGTGATATGGTTAGGAGTGAGGAAAGAGGAGTGAGGGGTGATGGGTGAATGGGTGAGGAGTGAGGATAGAGGGGTGATGGGTGAAGGGTTGAGGAGTGAGGGGTGAGGGGTGAAGGAGTGAGGGGTGAAGGGGGGAAGAGTGAGGAGTGAGGGATGAGGGGTGCGGGGTGATGGGTGAAGGGTTGAGGAGTGAGGGGTGAGGGGTGAAGGAGTGAGGGGTGAAGGGGGGAAGAGTGAGGAGTGAGGGTTGAGGGGTGAAGGAGTGAGGGGTGAGCGGTGAAGGGGTGAGGAGTGAGGTGTGAGTGATGAAGTGGTAACGAGTGAGGGGTGATGGGTGAAGGGGTGAGAAGTGATGGGTTAGGGGTGATGGGTGAAGGGGTGAGGAGTGAGGGGTTAAGGGGTGAGGGGTGAAGTGGTGTGGGGTGATGGGTGAAGGGGTGAGGAGTACGAGGTTAAGGGGTGAGGGGTGAAGGGTGAAGGGATGAGGAGTGAAGGGGTGAATGGGTGAGGGAAACCATCTTTAATAGGATTGAATAGTAATATTTTGCTCGATAATTAGGTTTCAGTGAGATAATACGTATTTATCTAGTTTCCATGGGCTATTGATTTATATTCTATAAATAGTGTTAACTACAGAGAGAGAGAGAGAGAGAGAGAGAGAGAGAGAGAGAGAGAGAGAGAGAGAAATGATTGAAAACTCCGCTGAATTTATTCGTATTAATACTACTGGTTATCATTAGCAAAATAAATATCATTTCATGGAAGATGCAATCTCGGTTGAAAAGGAATTATGAAGAAATATTAAGAAATATTGGAAAAACTTTAGCTAAAACGTGAATTGAATAGGATAAATAAGAAAAACTATGATCTAAGAGGATTTTCACATCCCGTCTCGTAAATTATAAGAATAAAAAAATGTATAATAGAATAGAGTGAAGTACGGTCGCCAACCCCACCCCTCCCCCAATACAATACCCACAAACCCCCAGGTGATAGGCAAAGGGAGGCTGCAAAAAAAAAAAAAAAAAAAAAACAATATTCATAGCACGCACTCTCTCTCTCTCTCTCTCTCTCTCTCTCTCTCTCTCTCTCTATCTCTCTCTCTCTCTGTGATTAAATTGTTTCATGAAATATTTGGAACACAAACAACAACAATATTGGTTACAAAACAAAAGCACCTCACCCCACTTCCTATTGGTGACAGATCACACATAGTTGCTGACAGTCGGCCTGTTTTTGTTATTACTGTCAAAACAACTTTGTTTTAGTCAATTAAAGGGAAACCTGAAACGGTCCCCTGAAGGGACTACTTCATACTCCTAAGGAAACAATCCTTGTCTCTCTTAGTACTAACAATCACCCTGTCCCTACCCTCACAAAGGGTGAGGAAATTAGGGGAAAACATAAATCACCTCTCTCTCTCTCTCTCTCTCTCTCTCTCTCTCTCTCTCTCTCTCTTCTGTTTGTGATAAGCATATCTTTCTGAGATTGATTGATTGATAGAGTTAAAGTTTTTAGGCATAAGTTTCTCCATTTACTTTTGTCACACTTCGGATAACTTCATACCACTGAAACATCCTTTCTCCTCAACGCCATCCAGAAAAGGTCTTATATTGTGTCTATTTTCTACATGTTATCGAGAAGAGCATCTCTCAACAAACCAAAGCAACTATTTACAACGCCATTAATCTCCGTCCAACTTCCATCATTACAGAACCGTCTATTAAAGACCAAGTCCAATAAACTGGAATCTCATGAATCATGAGGGACCAGTTTCATAGTAAAGGCTTCAGGGGAACAACTCACTTCGACGACGCCATGGATTTTAATGTTATGGACGAGTAATAACAGCTGTGGATATACAGTAAAATTTTAGACTGCAGTGAATGAATGGGGCCTCGAACACGGAACATCAAACATTAAACAGCTCTCTCTCTCTCTCTCTCTCTCTCCTCTCTCTCTCTCTCTCTCTCATTTTCAAGAGATAGATTATATCAAGCAACGATAAAGAGAAAAAATTCAAAGGAGGAAAAGGGGATTTTTTGTTATTTGATGTGGTGTTCATCACTGTTGATGTTATTGATGTTTTGAAAAGTGATTTTAGTCACTCGGGATGTTGATGTGATGAATTGTTTTGTTGATGTTGTTGGGGATATATTTTGATTATGTTTCCCGTTCCAAGAGTCTATAATTATATTTGATGTTTTCAGTTTTTGTAAATAATGGTCAAACTTTTCCATTTCAGTTGGAACCACTCTTAACGAAAGGATTCACTGAATAAAAAGAGACTGTATGAAGTTATGGAAGAATATAATACTTTCGTTTCCTATTCTTTGAATTCTTTATATCATTATGTTGATTAAATTTACATAAGTGAACATGCATAAGACATTCTTTGAACAACAGACTTCCTAGTAATATTAGATAGATATATATTGAATATTCATTCCTGCATCTTTCATCCGGTTTATCAATGACATTTATGCATTTCTAAAGGGCTTCATATGACACTTAAGCTCAATGGAAATTCATTTCAACCAGAATAACCTTGTAAAAGTCACACATGATTCTGATTTATGCAACTCGATTTAAAATTATCAGAAAATTTTCAAGTGTCTTATCTATATCAACAAACAAATAAACCTTTTATTATTACAATTATTTTTACTCATTTTGAAGTTTTTCATAATACAGATTATATTCAAAATCTTCTATGATTGAAGCTGTTCTTATCGTATGGGTTAAGTTCCATGATCATCTTTATTTCCCATCCTTATTTCTTCATTTTGTTTTATAAAATGTTCACACGTGTATACACCATTGCCCATCCCGTCGGCCTTCCCTTCTGAAGAATTTTTCTGAAAAGAAGTTTATGGGAACTCTCCTTATTATTATTATTATTATTATTATTATTATTGACCTCTGGATAAGACAGTTATAGGAAGGATACAAACGAATTTTGATTCAGTAGAAGCTTTTATATTGAAGGAAAAGTTCAATGAAATCATTAATTCATTTGGCTCTATAGAATATTGGTTTCTGCAGAGAGAGAGAGAGAGAGAGAGGAGAGAGAGAGAGAGATTTCACCTCAGGTTACACGCGATGACCACCTCCTGTCTAGAAAAACTTGACAAAACCTGAGTTTTTCTTTACTCAACGATCAGAAGTAAAAACGAATAGATTCAGGTTTTCGGCAAATTTTGGACCTTCTTCTTTCAAGTTTATTGAGGGTCGTTTTAAGCTTCAAAGCGAGTGATGTCTCCTTTCAGGGAATGTGAGAAAACAAAACTACAAAATGCTGTGACAATTTCTTGGATTGGTGTGATGCATAAGAGGATACTTTCAAAGGCTAAATTTTCCAGCTTGTTAAAAGAAATTTTTTTTTCTCTCAATTTTTTTGAGGTCGAGGAAAATCATCAATTCAGGACAGAGATTTCTGAGATTGCTGTCAATTCACTACAAAGGAGAATATTATATTATATGGTAATTATTAATGTCCAATGAACTTCTTCACACACACAGAAGCATCTGGAAGGCAATTGCTTTTTCCATCAAAGTTCCTCAAGGGTTCGTCTTTCCTCATGAATTTCATTAACCTTTACTTAAGGAATCGAATTTAAAACGAAGTAATTACTCTTATCATAGACTCGATGGAAACTCTTTCAGACGCTTTTTATTTGTTTCCTTTTATAATTCAAAACAGATTTCTGAACGGATGATGCCAAACAAACATTGTGATGGTAACTGGTTTCAGAATCCACCCTCCACCCCCACTTCTCTTTAGAGAGGGGATAGGGAAAGGGTGGGGGGGGGGAAATACATTTATTACATCTAGTACTTTCTAATAAAAACCATTCCTCTTGTACTTGGGCTTATATTCCCTGACTCTATTCTTTTATCTTTTTGTTAGAAAAGTGTATCAATAGAAAATATAGATTCTGTGACCGTGAATATTGACCGAGACATATTTTATTCAATCCTCAATGGAACATAAGCAAAGTTATTATTCAATAAAAAGGAATCTGATTTTACAACTCATATAATTATGCAATATGTTGGCCAAGGCACCAGTACTACTATTTTAGATCCCTCTGTGGATACGACTTATTTTCCTATGCCTCTAAATACACTGAACAGTCTGACGTGTTCTTTACACATTCTCCCATTTCCTCATACACCTGGTATCACTAAGATAAGCAAAAAAGTCCTCTTCACTGCACTGTAATTATTCACTGGCTACTTTTCTCCTGGTAAGGGTAGAAGAGACTCTTCAGCTATGGTAAGCAGTTCTTCCAAAATCAAACCATATTCACCAGTCTTGTGTAGTGCCATAGCCTCTGTACCATAGTCTTCCACTGCCTTTGGAGTAGAGTTCTCTTTCTTGAAGGTACACTCAGGAACACCATTTTAACCGTTTTTTTTTTTCTTTCCTCACTTCGGCTATTTCCCTTGCTGAAGCCTTTGGGCTTATAACATCCTACTTTTCCAATTAGGGTTGTAGCATAGCTAATAATAATAATAATAATAATAATAATATAATAATAATAATAATAATAACAACAGCATCGACATAATGTCTTGAAGAAAAGAGAAAGTGAATATACAGATAGATATCTATGAATTGTTTTCATTTTGGCCTTAACGATACAGTAGCTTTTAATACTCCCTTTATATCTTAGAAAATCATTCTCATTAACAGACTCATAATTATATTTTTCTTGATTATGCTAAATTAACATCAATATGTCCTTACAGTAATTGGAATATTTATTGAAAAATGAAGAAAATGGATAGATATAGAAACTTTTAGTTTATTTATAAAAAGAATGTCTGGAATAGTGATTTTATGATGATAAAAGAAACAAGAAATGGGGAAAGATTTTCTCAAGAATCTGTTTTAGGAAGATAAAAGTAGAATCACTCTTTTAACTCAAAACTGATTGTCTGTCAGAGTAAATCTCTCTCTCTCTCTCTCTCTCTCTCTCTCTCTCTCTCTCTTATGCACATGCATATACTAATCTCTTGGCTTTAAAAGTAGTAATTTTTTATAAGAGAAGTGCCTTGTTATTATTGCTATATTTATATCTGGAAAAATATAGTCACAACAACGGAATTTATCAAAGAATAAATTTATGTCGATTTCGAAGCTAAGACCTAAACTGAAGGCTATTGGTGTCTACTGGGAAATTCTTTTTGGCAAAGAGGTTTGCAATTGAATTCCCCCTCCCCAACTGAATTGACCTTCCAACAATTCGATTTGAGTCGAACTGAATTGACCTTCCAACAATTCGATTTGAGTCGAACAAAACCGATATACTTTGTTGGTTCTTGGAGTCCGGATGTCCTTCGAAGGATAGTCATGTTTATTTCCTGTGGCATTTTTCAGACATGTCACACATTTTGTAGATAAATGTATAAGGAATCTTTGAAATCTATTATAAGAATTTGTTTTGTATGAGGAAAACAAACACATGATCATGCCAGTACCACCCTCTTATTCCCTGGCTTAATTTAGAACACTCAATGAGTCACATCGTTTTGTTATCAATCGCAAGAGTCATAAATTATTACTAAAAAAGGACATGAATTCAATGACTCTTCGCCCGTGCCAACCCCCCCCCCCCCCCCCCTCCCCACCAACCCCCAAAACAGTATGGCAATTATATTTTAACCAAAATGACATAAGTCTGACACGTTTATTCTAAAACTCATGTAAACCTCCCAAGAATTAATACCCAAAATGCTTTGACAATCAAGGGATAATTGAACACAAAGTGAAACATTAAATATCGTAAAACACATTGTTTTATATACCATATCATACATGAACATGCAAACACATATTATAATACTTGCTGGAAATATTCATATATAAAGTTATTTCTTCCATAGCTATACATACATACATATACACATAAATATAATTTCGAAAGAGTTGGTCACATGGCATAAGCATAGGTATAATTGTTGATTCATATAAGTATAATTAGAACAACAGTAATCTTTAATTATCAGATTATTCCTTGAAATTCCCTTCCTTTGCGGTCAGAATGAAAAAGTCCCTTATCTTATCACGACTTATAAGTAACAGGAAAAAGGAATGGCAAAATCCAAATAGGGATGTATTGTGTCCGAGTTGTAAATGAAGAGCAGTACGAAAATAGTCGTTTTGGAGTATAACTATATCGAACGATGAAGGTTTTAAATCATGTCACTGGAAAAATGTTTTATGAACGGAGAAACATAGAGGAGAGAGAGAGAGAGAGAGAGAGAGAGAGAGAGAGAGATGAACAGACTTTTTCATTTATTGTAACTGGCTCCTTCCATTTTTTATCACTTGCAGCCTACCATAACATGTATCATCATATTCCTAAAAAAGTCATACGCCCTAACCCCACAAAAAAATGAATCTTTATGTCTGTTCTTTTTTATCAAATAGAATGTAGGCTAAATATTTAGATAGCTATGCACACACACCCATACACAGATTCAACCTTTCTCACACCCTTCCCCTTTCATAATGTACCAACGGTGTGTCACACGATCGTACATGAATTATTTTGTATATATTATGCTTGTATCTGCGCTCTTCCCTCCCACTAAAAAGAACCTGAATATTCATGTCTTCGGTTCTCCTCTGTAACATTGTCACTTTCTCGAACATGTATTTTCCTGTTGCCTTGAGGTTTTGTATATAAAGGAGAGTGTTCCTTAATAAAGTACTCAGTTGATTGCATCCTACCTTTGAGTTCACAACCCTCTCTCGGCCCGTCACATTGCCCTGGAAGTCGACTCGCTCCCACCGCCTTCCACCCCCACCTCCTTGCCCCTCCATCGTTGGTACTATGGCGGACTCTACGGCAGTTGGTGCTGCGGCCGCTCCATTGAAACTTTCATCGTTTGCCAGCGGAGAGGCATTTGCTTGGTTTCAGCGCGCAGAAGTCCAGTTTCGCATCAGGGGCATGACTTGCTCAACCACCAAAGCGGATTATGTTCTCGCGGCGATACCCGAGGACACCTTCCCAGAATTATCCGACTGGCTTTGTGAACAAGGAGACACCCCAATAGCGTATGACGCCCTCAAAACACCTTCTGCAGCAGTACTCGCCGTCGCCAGCCGCCCGCATAGCAAAGCTTTTTCAGCTCTCGCAACAACCGTTGGGGGACCAAAGGGCTTCGCTTGCCCTCAGGGAAATGACCAGTATCGTTCGCGTTCAACCTGCCGCAGACGGCTCTCTACGTGAGGTGAACCTACTTCGTGCCCTTTGGATACGCCGTTTACCCGAACCTGTACGCGCTACCATACCCAATGTCGATAGTTTACCCATAAAGAACTTGATGACCAAAGCCGATGCCCTTATGGACAGCCACTTCAAGACCTCCATCAACGCCGCCACCCCTGACGAAGAGGATGCCTATTCACCGTCAACCGAAGCTGATATGAATGCCGTAGGACATACACGCCTACCCCGTGACATGCCAAAGCAGCGACAAAGCCGCCCACCACCCACCAATCGCTCGCGCCCCAACGAACGACTTCTACAGCCACTTACTACATCCCATCCGCCGCAGTTTTGCTACTACCAATTCCGATTCAGGGCAACCGGGAAGAAATGTGCCAAGGATTATCAGTGTCCAAAAAACGTGTAAGTAGGCCATAACTCGTGGCGGTGGCCTCCCGTGTTTCTAAACTTTTCTTTTTACAGGATGCAGGAACGGGCGTGCGATTTTTGGTAGACACGGGTGCTTGTCGTTTTCTTTTTCCAAGGAAACTCTTCAAGGGACGACGTAGTCTGTCTACATCTGCCGACGTCCGCTTGGTAGCTGACAACGGATATGCGATACCCACCTACGGTTACGAGAACCTCACATTCTCGTTCAGAAACGGTAAATTCAATTGGAAGTTTCTCGTTGCTGAAGTCACAATGCCAATCCTCTGTGCCGATTTCCTTCTCTCATTTCCACACTCTGGTCGTGTCGCCCACCGACGATTGGTCAACGCAGACTCGTACTTGTCGACACCTCTTCAACCCACCCCCTCTAACCCCGCTCTCCACATCATCGCACCCATGGATGCCTATGCCCACCTCCTCACGTCGTATTCGGAAGTTTTCCGTCCAGAATTTCACCAAACGCCCACGGTTCCTGCCAAGCACGGTATTTATCACCATGTCATGACGACGGACCCCCAGTCTTCGCAAAATTCAGACGTCTGGCACCGGAACGATTGGCAGCCGCCAAACAGACGTTCGCCGAAATGGAGGAAATGGGCCTTTGCCAAAAGGCCTCCAGCCCATGGTCGTCCCCCTTACACATCGTTCTGAAGAAAGACGGCTCCTTCCGTCCGTGCGGGGATTACAGGCGCCTGAACATGCAAACAGAACCGGATCACTACCCCCTCCCAAACATTACCGACGTGACCTCCTACCTGTACAAAGTGAAGGTTTTCTCTACGCTCGACCTCCTGAAGGGGTATTATCAGGTGCCTATGAACCCAGAGGACATTCCCAAGACCGCCATCACCACTCCGTTTGGTACATACACCTTCAATAACTCCTGTTTTGGCCTCCGTAATGCTGGGGCAACATTTCAACGTCTCATGGATGGCATCTTAGGGGACCTCTCTTTCTGTGTATGTTATGTGGACGACATACTTGAGTTCTCCTCCTTAAAAGAGGAACACCTCCATCACCTGCGCATCGTGCTCGACTGCCTGCAACAAAACGGCCTTGTAGTCCGGTATGATAAGTGTACCTTTGGCGCCAACGAAGTGTCGTTCTTAGGGCACCGTATCACTCCTGAAGGAGTCCATCCCCTCCCTGAGAAGGTAGCAGCCGTTCAGAACTTCCCCGCGCCCTCGACCGCGAAAGCTCTGCAAGAATTCTTGGGCATGATCAACTATTATCACCGTTTTCTGCCAGCCATTGCCGCCACTCTTGCTCCCCTCTACACCTCCCTCAAGGGCAAGCCAAAGGACCTGAAGTGGGGTCCCCTTCAAGAAGCAGCCTTCTGCAATGCAAACAAGGCCCTATCAACTGCTGTGGCTCTCACTTTTCCTATCCCACACGCCCCTCTCCTTCTTTCCACAGATGCCAGCGACGTCGCTATTGGTGCAGTACTCGAGCAGGTGGTCAACGGCTCGCCCCGCACATTGGCCTTCTTCAGCAGAAAACTGTCCAAGGCAGTTATTCTACCTTCGATCGAGAATTGCTGGCGGTGCACTTGGCTGTCCGTCACTTTCGCACAGACCACATGCCTCTGGTGCACGCCTTCACTCGACAGTCTGACGCCTGGTCCGCCCGTCAACGCCGACATCTCTCCGCCGTGGCTGAATACAAATGCACCCTTCCATACGTCCCTGGGAAAATGAATCCCGTTGCCGATGCCTTGTCAAGAAACACGTTGGCTGCCGTTCAACTGGGATTGGATTACAACGCCCTGGCTGAAGCCCAATGACAGGATCCAGAGTATCAAGCTTGTAGGACATCCTGCACGTTCCTCCGTTGGGAAGACTTTCCCCTCGAAGACTCCAACACCACCCTTCCCTGTGACGTCAGTACTGGTAGACCGCGACCTTGGATTCCTGCTCCCATGCGCCGACAGGTGTTTGATTTCATTCACGGCCTTACACATCCCTCGGGCCGTTCTACTGCACAGCTGCTGAAGGCAAAGTTCATTTGGCACGGATTTCTAAGGATGCTAAGGATTGGGTCCGCGCCTGTACTTCTTGCCAAACTTCCAAAGTACATCGACACACGGATTCAGGAGTGGGCACCTTTCCTCAACCTCAGCGTCGTTTCGCATACATTCACGTCGACGTTGTAGGCCCCCTACCCACATCACAAGGACATCCTTACCTGTTTACCGTCATCGACCGCTCCACTCGTTGGCCTGAAGCCATTCCAATGGAAACTGCAACGTCCGCCTCATGTACATCTGCCTTACTCTCTGGATGGATTTCAAGATTCGGTATCCCTGAGCATATTATTTCTGACAGGGGAACCACTTTCACCTCTCAATTGTGGACGTCAATAGCGAATCTCCTGGGCATCACCCTACATCAGACAACGGCCTACAACCCTTCTGCCAATGGAATGGTTGAACGTTCTCATCGCACCCTCAAAGCAGCTTTGATGTCCCGCTGCAAGGATTGCAACTGGTTTACTCAGCTTTCCTGGGTCCTTCTGGGACTAAGGACCACTCCTAAAGACACCCTCGACGTCTCGGCAGCTGAAATGGTGTATGGCGACCCGTTGGTCGTCCATGCCGAATTTTTTCCTTCTACAACCTCCTCCA
>NC_090749.1:17677079-17692079 GCF_036898095.1 Palaemon carinicauda
CATGAAATTTTCATTTGATGAATTTCCTGTAAAATAAAGATCTATGTCACTATCCTCTATCGTATAAGTTTCCTCACTATAATAACTCTGCAATGAAAGTATTACAGTTATTGAATAAACAGCAATTCACAAACAATGACTTCTCTCTCTCTCTCTCTCTCCTCTCTCTCTCTCTCTCTCTCTCCTGACTCAAGTATGCTGACATAGTCTTGGCTTACTCACACCAACACACACACTTCCTCAACACAAACATTCGTTTACAGGGATACTAAACAGACTCAATTTTGTCTGTTTTTCAACAAGGTTTTCGAAAACTCTATATGCATTTTTATTTTTCTTATGCACAAAAAACCATAGTTCCCTATAATAGTTCTTTCATAATCATATTTGACAGAGAGAGAGAGAGAGAGAGAGAGAGAGAGAGAGAGAGTATAAATGCTGACTGCGTGTTTTGGCCCACCTATCACTTATATCCAAGAGACCTAATCATCTCTAAAGACAGGATGAAAAGCAAGATGACTTATTTACCTCTCTGGGGACAACGTCTTAACAGAGAGATATCTATAACTACTTGTTTGTTATTCAGACTTGTCTTTGCAATGAAACTCAAATTCAAAATGCTTATAAAAGAGAATTTTGCCTCTGAAATGATGCATCGAATTTCAATGCAAATAAAGAAACAATCAGCGCGTCGCTTAATTTGGTCCAACAAGAGAAGGAAAAGAAGATTCGGTTGTTCATAAATATGTTTGATGAAAAACACACAACTCTTATTAATCTCAAGGTCTAGTGGTCGTGACACCCAATCCTCCACGAAGAGAGACTGCGTTCGATTCATGGATGAAAGAAGGAAATTGGGTTCTTTATTTCTTATACTTCATTTTAATTCAACACTTTTAATCCCATGTATTCCATCTGTTTTTAATTGAAGGACAAAGCGGCCAGACATGCCGATGAGGATGATGGTGAAAGGGAATTCAGCTTCAGTTTAAGGCAATACGGACAATATTTGTCTGTTTGATTATATATATATATATATATATATATATCTATATAGATATATATATATATATATATATATACACACACACACATACACTGCCCCTGAGAATGTAAGATGAGCGTGGCACCACTTATTGCCACATTTTCTGGATTTTCAAACTTCCTCTTCTGAGCCCCTTGAAGCTGGAATCTAATTAGGAATGGTAATTTAATCTGCTTCCTTAAGGGAAGAGGAGTACTCCATTAGGGATTGGAACCTGCATAATGAAGACAGATATATACAACAGTTCCAGTGTGATTAATTCAATTGACATTATATTCATATTACAATTGGATTTGGTCATTTTGAATGAAATCTGGCTAAGATTTCAGAATGGAAAGTTATCACTTGTTGATTTTTTTCTTTCTGCTTCTTATCAATCTCTAAGGGAATAGATCTTCTATTCAGAATGACAACATTATTTTTAACACAGACGTGTAATATAATTGCTGGTACTTCACGATTAGCCGTCAGTATGTGATCATTATAACACAATCAGATTACTTTCAAGATCCCTTCTATGGTTATTGACTGCTACTTCACGATTATGCAGAAGGACAAATCACTGAATGGAAATAGACATTGATTGACATTTGGTGGGTGATTAATACACTTCAAGAATTGTTTGCCAGTTTCGCTTCAAATTTTGGTTTTTTAATATTTTTAGGGTTAAGCGAGTTTTGAGTCCAATAATATGCTTCGATTGGTCTTGCAGATGGACACCGTAAGCCTCAAGTAAATAATAATAATAATAATAATAATAATAATAATAATAATAATAATAATAATAATAATAATAATAATAATAATAATGATACTATGAGCACTTAAATAGAATGTAAATATATTAGAATATGGATAGATATCTTTGGAGAGCCTTCCGCCATCCATGATCCATCTTTTTGATAACGAGACAACAGATGACTCCCAAACACTCTGCTTCGCACATCAACGGAAAAGGAATCAACATCACATAAGGGGCCAAACCTCTGCCGTCGGCATAATACAAATATTGATGAAGATTGGTTCAAGAACGTAAAGAGAATATCATCAATAACTTTGCTGTCTGATTTTGAAGATGGCTATTTTTAGAATGTCAGAAAATTATAAAATATCCCCAACTAACCCTAAACTGTCATACGCATTTCGAACACAGAAAACCTTTACGGATTTTAAAGTACTCATTATGGCTTTTGGATGACATTTCTATATTTTCATATATTCTCTCTCTCTCTCTCTCTCTCTCTCTCTCTCTCTCTCTCTCTCTCATTCTATGTATCCTGATATCCTACACTTCCGCTTGGAAACTATTTCTCAGTTGCATGTTTGATGTTTGCTTTCCTCTTTGATGTTAAGTAATAACTCTAAAAGGATGAATCAAAAATGAAATATCAAATACGATTGTAAATATTTGGAGCATCGATTATCTTTTTACAATCGATATAAAAGAGGAAATTTACATAGGTAAAATTGATATGAACACTGGAATCGTTCCATTACGACGATCTCTTACTTTTGATATGTGGATTTATATTTATATTTGTATTCATATTATTGTTTTAAATTTGTTGATATATTATGTTAAGATGAAAAATTACTTGTTTATGAAAAGAATATCATACTTTAATAATATCGTCACTTGGGTGGATATTTTTGTCAGAGTTGAAGAGTACAATTGGTATCAAGGTATTATCATGCCTTTTTTTCTTTTTTTCTTATAGTATTCGATCCCTGCTGCATGTTTAGTATTATAGTTACATAATAAGGAAACTTTAGAAAGCAACTTTTAAACATATGCAAGGAAAAATAACAGCAAATGATTCAGACTTGGTATTTAGTTTTCTTTTCTCTGAAGTCTTGTGGTTAACATTTGCTTCTATCGATAGTGAAGAGAGAAGGAAGGAAGACTCGTGCAGAGGAAAAGCCTCCATGAGATTTACTCTTCCACTCCTTTCTCTCATTTCATCCTTTTGGTGTTTTTCTTTACGATACGTTGTTTACTTTCTTTATTTTTTTTATTTTTTATGATTATGAAGAAGCAGTTTTATTATCTTAATTATTTTCTTTTTCATCTATTTCAGTTTCGAACTTATTAAACAAATGTGAAGTATAAAAGAAGTGTCATATGCTAAATATTCTTTCACAAGAGTCAGCTCTTGTATTACCCTCCTTGATAAGTGTCTAACCTAATCTATTTCAGTGAGGGTCCTTTCAATCAAATAACAAGATCATCAGCATAGGCCATTGACTAATATAAGCGAGATACAAAGGTTGAATGTGGACTGATGTTGAACGCAGTCTTATTGGTCACCTAATAAACAACATAGGAAGGTCTTTTGTCCATCTGCTCCAAGATCTTGATCACAGTCTTCCTTGATCAGCATTGTGAGGAATCAATGGCTCCTGAAGAAGTACTTTCGTAAATTCATTCAAAGAACAACAACTACGATCTATTAAAGGAAACTGATGACCAACAGTATTGTATCAACCACTTATAAAAAGAGTTTGATATAATACAGTACAATATAATAGAATCAGGGGTCCTGAAGTTGATTTTTCTGCTTTAAATTAAACGACAAAAAAACTTGTCATTAATAATGACAAATATGCAACATTTCATATTACTGGATATCATAAATCAAAATGATGAAAGTTATGAAATTAATGATTTTTTCATCAATTCTTAAACTATTTTTCTCTAAAAAAGACTAAGATCTACAAGAGATTTCTTGGATATTCTTATATGTTAGTTAAATGTAGGCAATTACTTTCTCCTTGCGCCTGACTAGGGAGGAAGTAATTAAGATCGGACAAATAAATTTTGGAGCCCCGCCAGTTGAGTATTTATTATCTACCCTGTCAAAAGAGGTACTAATTCAACCTCCATGTGGCCGTAGAATAACACGATATCAGCTATTATCATCAGCATTCTAACCTTGCCTCTTAGATTCAATACAGAATTTTTCTCCCGGAGAATGTTTTTCCTGTATGCTTTTTTGTTTTATCATAAATTTCCATTGAAAAGATATCCGATATATATATATATATATATACATATATATATGTATATATATATATATATATATATATATATAAATTTCGGAAAACTTTGTGATTATTATGTTTGTATCGTATTTATGATTTAATTGAATTTTTTCCAACAGAAATTTCATGATATATCCTTTAGTTTTCATCAGTAATAAAGGAGTTTTCATCATCACTTTAGCGGTGCTCAACCAATCCCCTTTCTATGATTTTATCCTCTCCTTAAAAAGCCAATGAACACAATGGGATTGTTCATAACAATCATTTGAAAACTCACTTTGTCTAAAAAGATATTTCCCATTACTGTTAAATTTGAGTATAATTCATAGGGTGTTAAGAGACTACCTGGAAGTCCAGTGGAAAATCACTATACCTTGTTTCGTCCCATAACAGATGCTTTATGTGTTATTTTCATCGTTATCTCTACATTAAAGGGTCGGTTGCCTGGTGCACCTTCTCCAATGACTTCTATCAAGGGCATACTCTTATACCCAACTTCTTCTCTCCATATCATTATTCACATTATCTCGCCTTTCAATCGATATTCTCATCCTAAAAAGGTTCCTCCTAAGCCCTCCCTCATTCCCTCCCCCCCCCACCCCCCCCCATCCATCCTTAACATGTACCCACACCATCACAGTCAGGATACTCTTATCAACTCTATAATCTTTACTACGCCTGCCATTCATCTTATCTTCTTTTCCAATCTTTCAAGCAGTGGTATTCCCATAATCCACCTCAGTATTCTCATTTCTCTTCTCTCAAGCTTTGCTTCCTATTTTCTATTCATAAATTAATGATACTGGCATCTCTGATTAGGAAGAGAAACTTAAGTGGCATTAATTCCAAAAGCACGTCTCTCTCTCTCTCTCTCTCTCTCTCTCTCTCTCTCAGTGATTGGTGATATATGCCTTTTGTTCCAAATCCTGCTATTTGTTTATTTCTTTCGCACCTCAAGCAAGAACCAAAATTCTTTTTCTGAAGAAAAAAAAAAAAACCGCAGCCAAGACCGATGTCTTTTGACCGCCACTTCTACCAACAGTTAACATTAAGAAGATCTAGTATTCTAGAGAGAGGAAACCTTAGGTTCTCTGCTTCGCTTTATTCGTCCAACAGAAATGGTTTCAGTTCAGGACAGAACTAAAACTGCAGCAGCAGCAGAAGGTCTACTGTATACAGTACCACCTGTTCTATAGGAACAGTTCCCAGACACCAATCCATCCT
Organism: Palaemon carinicauda; assembly: GCF_036898095.1. Lineage (NCBI taxonomy): Eukaryota > Metazoa > Arthropoda > Malacostraca > Decapoda > Palaemonidae > Palaemon > Palaemon carinicauda. The sequence goes on from NC_090749.1 coordinate 17,682,391, forward strand.
TCATTCCTAACTAATTTTCCTCTAATTTTTTATTCTTTCCACGTAGAATAAAACATTTATTTTCATCAATGTTATTATTATTATTCAGTGTAAAAATATTCATGAAGAACAAATGATAAATGGAAAAACGAACAGGTGAAATAAGAAAAAACATATAAATAACCAGAAAAGAATCGTCAGAAATAGAGAAGGAAGCTCTGAGTCCCTTCATTAAATAGTCTCTCAACTATCAGAATTTCATCAGAGTTTTCTCCCAGATTGATTGATAAGTTGAGCTGCGTGGCGTTGCCACCTCTTCCCAAAATGCTAAGTTCTCCCATCCGGGCCTTCGAGCACAACACACAAAAGAAATGGTTTTTGTTACGAGACATTTTGAAATGATCTTCTGATTCGTAAATAAAAGAGAAAAAAACTCATTTTTTATGTTTAGTTAATAGATATGGAAATACATTAACGTCCTTTGACTTAAAATGCCAATTTCATTTATAATTTTTTTTTTTTTTTTTTTTATAAATGATGACTAAAAATATATTTGGAGTGGAAGAGAAGAGGCCGGTGGTTATCCAAAACATCAACTGAAATACATCCAGAAATTTCCAATTAATTATTGAGAAAGGCATCAGAGCAGCAAATGTCAGAGAGAGAGAGAGAGAGAGAGAGAGAGAGAGAGAGAGAAGCTACTCGAAACACATATATTGTAACACGGGGGTATGTGTGTCACCCCCATTTCTGACAGCCAGTTAAATTTACGCTCTTTGGAGCGTGAGACCATGATTTTCTAACCCTCCATTACTTGTGGGTATTATGATTGATGGCTGGGTCGACTCCAATCATCGGATCTAATCCGATTAGGAGAGACATCGGGATTGGAATAGCAATATAAATCAGTGCCATTGTTATCCTCTAACAACAAATAGGAAATCCTTTTAAAATTGTCGTTAATGCAAAGAAAGTAAAAGTTATTAATATCCTCTTAAATTCATGGTTCTTATACTTGATTGATTTTACCTCAACCTGTTAACGTCAATTTCAAGCAAATAACTTTTTTTTCAACATTTTTATTCATTAGTTTTCACATCATTCTCATAGGTAATATTGTTATTTGTTTTCCTCATTTTCTGTTTGGCTACGACAATTATTTTTTAAGATAATGACAGTGTAGGATATCAATGCAAATCTTGCATGGAAGATGCAGTCATCAATATTCTCTCATCAATCAATCAGCAAATGGACAATCAGGAATTACGGAATAAATATTTTTATTGGTGTTTGTCTAATATATCTTTTATTTGATTTAAGCAATAACCAATTTCTCTTTACTGGTGCAATTGTATTTTTTCATTCTGTACCGACGACTCTTTCTTCCTACTTTACAGGAAGGGAAGAGACAAATTTAGAAAGAGAAATAGTAGGAGCAAATATTCACTTTCTGCTTAAAATTATCTTAAAAGATTCTTCAACAAATTTCGGGTCAAAATGCACCCCCCCCCCATCCCGCAAAAAAACTATAAATATTTTTCTTTTTTTCTAGATATATCTAAATATTAATCCACATGTTTTATGGTTGAATAAAAATGAGGAAATGCAACTCCTCTTTCCAAATCTATCTTTAATGTCGGGTTTATTTCTTCAGGTCTGACCTGAAATGTAAAATTGTCGAATTTCTTTGGATTCTTGAAATGATTTATTGTGATGTCTTTTTTTTTTTTATTTAGGATTTCTGTTTATACTTCCATTCCTTCACGCAATGTTTCTTCTCTTGATCCAAGATACTTGTTTGCGTGTTATTCGATACAAATCCTCCTCATTTGTACAAGTGACCACATCTATAAATACACTCTTGTTCGACATCTATTTTGGATTCACTTTGTCTCTTTCATCCGTTGGTCGTTTTATTTCTCTCTCGTTTATCAACAAAAGGCCTCAGAAGAATCAGTCGTATTTCCTTCTCTACCTTCAAAGTATTGGAAATTATAACACATGCTAATGTTGTTTAGTTTTCATGATTTCCATAGAAGACATAATTCCTTATGTATCGTAGACAGAATTACTTCAGGGTAATAAACAAAGATGTCTAATTGATTGATTGTATCTGGAACCAGATTTGAGAGAAGGACGCTGCTGATGATTTAGGAAATTGTAATTTCAAGCTCTTTGTTTCAAAATTTGGACTGCATTTATGGCATCAGTTTACACTACTGTAGACCTGCTATATATATATATATATATATATGCTACCGCTAGAGAGGTATGAGGTCCTTTGCCTGGCCAGACAGTACTACAATGAATTCTTTTCTCTGGTTATGGTTATTTTCCCTTTGCCTATATACACACACCGAATAGTCTGGCCTATTCTTTACATATTGTCTTCTATCCTCATACACCTGACGAAACTGAGATTACCAAACAATTCTTCTTCACCCAAGCGGTTACTGCACTGTGATTGTTCAGTGGCCATTGCCCTCTTGGTAAGGGTAGAAGGGACTCTTTAGCTATGGCAAGCAGCTCTTCTAGAGGGACACTCTAAAATCAAACCATTGTTCTCTTGTCTTCCATGGTCTTCCACTGTCGTGGGTTAAAGTTCTCTTGCTTGAAGGTACACTCGGCCACACTATTCTATCTTATTTCTCTTCCTCTTGTTTTGTTAAAGTTTTTATATTTTATATAGGAGATATTTATTTTAATGTTACTGTTTTTAATATTTCATTTTTCCTTGTTTCCTTTCCTCACTGGGCTTCCCTGTTGGAGCCCCTGGCCTTATAAGATCCTGCTTTTCCAACAAGGGTTGTAGCTTAGCAAGTAATAATAATAATAATAATAATAATAATAATAATGTACTTATATATATATATATATATATATATATGAGAGAGAGAGAGAGAGAGAGAGAGAGAGAGAGAGAGAGAGAATTGTTTCCTATTCCAGTGTATTCTCTCCACCACTCTTAGAGACATAACGAAGAAATCTTAATAATAATAATGTTGATTACTCAGGAAATATATGTCTTTTTCTGTTCGCCTCATAAAAGGACATTATTGAGGAGTTCATTATATTCAAGTTTTAAATAGCTTTATTTATTATGATTGAGGATTCATTCAATTTACTTTATGCTATACATAGATTGTATACCTATTATGTTCTCACGATGATGAGAAAAATAGATCTTTTAGAGGTACATTGAGAAACTATTTTCAAGATCCTGAGAGAGAGAGAGAGAGAGAGAGAGAGAGAGAGAGAGAGAGAGGGGGGGGGGGGTGGGGGGGAGGCGGTATGTCAGGCAATAGACAAAACTGTCTGTCTGTCTGTCTGATCCTATATCCATCAGTGTCTGTCTGTCTGTGTGTCTTTGGTTATCGTGAATTATTCTCCCATTTCCTTTACGTTCTACCTATACTTTCTGTCCTCTTTCTCTCTTTCAGTGACAAAGAAATTCTTATGTGACTACATTGACAGAGATTAATAAAATCCCCTCCCATGTGAGTGATGAGGAACATTTTTTGATTGAGATGTCCCTTTCTTTGGAGAGACCTCAAAAACAGGAGAGAGAGAGAGAGAGAGAGAGAGAGAGAGAGGAGAGAGAGAGAGAGACTTACGTGGTGCTATAAGAATAAAAAACATACAATAGTGCTTGCAAAATTTCCTTAAGGGTTTCATTCAACCTATATTGAACCAGGCAACAGCCTTACTGACATATATTTACAAAGGATATAAAGATAAGGCTCTGGAACGCCCTTATCAGCAAACACAAATTCACAACAAGGGAGATGACGCAACAGTCAGACGTTGGCGAAGAAGACACAACAGAAGAATGACAATTTTCTTTTACGTTATTCGAATTGTCTCTGTTCATTAGGCTGATGATAAGATCATCAATTACATACCACCCAAACATATTTCGGCATATTACTAGTACTCATTAAATGGCTTAAATCTGTATTGAATAATGTTGTTCTCCACCCAAGGAAAGCGAATTTGGCAGTGCTGTCCCAAGCTCGCCCCACCAACCTTAACTATGCTGATGATTGTTATCTGGGTCAGTTGTACAGATATATACCTTATATCAATGTGTTTTAATCAAGAAAAGAAATGTTAACCACTTTTATAAGTAACCTCAGTTAGCTTCCGATAACATCTGAAAAATCTAATCAATTTCCTGATAAAAAATATCCAGGTATAACAAGGAAACGATAGTTCAATAGTTTAAGAATTACCAATTCTGTAGCCTCTACCTTCCTACCACTCTTTTTTGACACACGTAGTCCTCAAATAATTTTGCTGCATTAGTTGTGCTAAGGTGCCTCTGTCGCCATCAATTGGCGGTAAAGTGAAACTCGTTATGATTTACTGGAAGCAGGGTCTGCGTTATGCCATTCGTAATGTAACACTCTTATTTTTCTATTAGTTCTTACCAGCAATACATGTCATACCATGAATCATATTAATTATCATATGGTTTCATAGAGGGGCAATTGAAAATAAAAATAAAATAACTGTAATTACGGGATTATCTCGCCGATTTCAGTACATGTGGCATATCTGGCTACCACTTGACCCCCAAATGTAAATGAACTAACAATTGTTTGCTTATGAGATATTTCAGTGACATTTATTGTGAAATTTGTAATTTTCTAAGAATTAAGTTGGGCTCAGACAACAAGGAACCACAAGTTCAAAGGCATATGTTGACAAAAATCTCTGCCCAAAATAGCAACATGAATAATGTAATGAAAATTATAATGATGGGTTGATGGGGGTAATTAGCAATTTGGTTCTCTACTACTAAGGCCATCTATTGGCCATTTAAATAAACAATGTGTAGAGCTCTTGAATCCTTGCGTTCTGGAACCTTCCATGACTTATAACTTAGGGTAAAAAATAGCCTACTTGATTGGAATTGAATATAATAAATACTTGCCACAATGCGTATTTCTACATAGGTATCAATCTCTAATGCTTTTCAATTGTATAGACGTAGTCGTCATGATTTTGTGTGGATTCTAATGAGATATTTAGTGGTGATAATGTTAGGAATGAGGAGTGAGGAGTGAGGGGTGATGGGTGAAGGGGTGAGGAGTGAGGATAGAGGGGTGATGGGTGAAGGGGTGAGGAGTGAGGAGTGAGGGGTGAGGGGTGAGGAGTGAGGGGGTGATGGGTGAAGGGGGGAAGAGTGAGGAGTGAGGGATGAGGGGTGCGGGGGTGAGGGGTAAGGGGTGATGGGTGAAGGGGTGAGTAGTGAGGAGTGAGGGGTGATGGGTGAAGGGAGGAAGAGTGAGGAGTGAGGGTTGAGGGGTGAAGGAGTGAGGAGTGAGTGGTGAAGGGGTGAGGAGTGAGGTGTGAGTGATGAAGTGGTGAGGAGTGAGGGGTGAGGGGTGATGGGTGAAGGGGTGAGGAGTGATGGGTTAGGGGTGATGGGTGAAGGGGTGAGCAGTGAGTGGTTAAGGGGTGAGGGGTGAGGAGTGGAGTGAGGGATGATGGGTGAAGGGGTGAGGGAGTGAGGGGTGAGGAGTGATGGGTGAAGGGGTGAGGAGTGCGAGGTTAAGGGGTGAGGGGTGAAAGGATGAGGAATGAAGGGGTGAATAGGTGAGGGATAACCATCTTCAATAGGATTGAATAGTAATATTTTGCTCGATAATTATGTTTCAGTGAGATAATACGTATTTATCTAGTTTCCATGGGCTATTGATTTATATTCTATAAATAGTGTTAACTACAGAGAGAGAGAGAGAGAGAGAGAGAGAGAGAGAGAGAAATGATTGAAAACTCCGCTGAATTTATTCGTATTAATACTACTGGTTATCATTAGCAAAGTAAATATCATTTCATGGAAAATGCAATCTCGATTGAAAAGGAATTATGAAGAAGTATTAAGAAATATTGGAAAAACTTTAGCTAAAAACGTGAATTGAATAGGATAAATAAGAAAAACTATGATCTAAGAGGATTTCCATGTCTCGTAAATTATAAGAATAAAAATTGTATAATAGAATAGAGTGAAGGACAGTCGCCAACCCCACCCCTCCCCCAATACAATACCCACAAACCCCAAGGTGATAGCAAAGGGAGGCTGCAAAAAAAAAAAAACAATATTCATAGTACGCACGCCTCTCTCTCTCTCTCTCTCTCTCTCTCTCTCTCTCTCTCTCTCTCTCTCTCTCTCTCTCTCTCTCTCTCTCTCTCTCTCTGATTAAATTGTTTCATGAAAATATTTGGAAACACAAACAACAACAATATTGGTTACAAAACAAAAGCACCTCACCCCAATTCCTATTGGTGACAGATCACACATAGTTGCAGACAGTCAGCCTCTTTTTTGTTATTACTGTCAGAACAACTTTGTTTTAGTCTATTAAAGGGAAACCTGAAACAGTCCCCTGAAAGGACTACTTCATACTCCTAAGGAAACAATCCTTGTCTCTCTTAGTACTAACAATCACCCTGTCCCTACCCTCACAAAGGGTGAGGAAATTAGGGGAAACATAAACCATCTCTCTCTCTCTCTCTCTCTCTCTCTCTCTCTCCTCATCTCTCTCTCTCTCCTCTCTCTCTCTCTCTCTCTCTCTCATCCCTCTCCTGTTTGTGATAAGCATATCTTTCTGAGATTGATTGATTGATTGATTTAAAGTTTTCAGGCATAAGTTTCTCCATTACTTTTGTCACACTTCGGATAACTTCATACCACTGAAACATTCTTTCTCCTCAACGCCATCCAGAAAAGGTCTTATATTGTGTCTATTTTCTACATGTTATCGAAAGAGCATCTCTCAACAAACCAAAGCAACTATTTGCAACGCCATTAATCTCCGTCCAACTTCCATCATTACAGCACCGGTCCTATTAACGACCAAGTCCAATAAACTGGAAATCTCATGAATTAGAGGGACAAGTTTCATAGTAAAGGCTTCAGGGGAACAACTCACTTTTGACGACGCCATGGATGTTAATGTTATGGAAGGGTAATAACAGTTTTGGATATAAAATTTTAGACTGCAGTGAATGAATGGGGCCTCGAACACGAGACATCAAACATTAAACTCTCTCTCTCTCTCATCTCTCTCCTCTCTCTCTCTCTCTCTCTCTCCTCTCTCTCTCTCTCTCTCTCTCTCACCTCTCTCTCCTCATTTCAAGAGATAAGATCATATCAACCAACGATAAAGATGAAAAAATTCAAAGGAGGAAAATAGGATTTTGTGTTATTTGATGTGGTGTTCATCACTGTTGATGTTATTGATGTTTGAAAAGTGATTTTAGTCACTCGGGATGTTGATGTGATGAATTGTTTTGTTTGATGTTGTTGGGAATATATTTTGATATGTTTCCCGTTCCAAGAGTCAATAACTATATTATGATGTTTTCAGTTTTTGTAAATTTTGGTCAAACTTTTTCCATATCAGTTGGAACCACTCTTAACGAAAGGATTCACTGAATAAAAAGAGACTGTATAAAGTTACAAGAATATAATACTTTCGTTTCCTATTCTTTGAATTCTTTATATCATTATGTTGATTAAATTTACATAAGTGAACATGCATAAGACATTCTTTGAACAACAGACTTCCTAGTAATATTAGATAGATATATATTGAATATTCATCCCTGCATCTTTCCTCCGGTTTATCAATGACAACATTTATGCATTTCTAAAAGGGCTTCATCTGACACTTAAGCTCAATGGAAATTTATTTCAACGCAGAATACCCTTGTAAAAGTTACACATGATTCTGATTTATGCAACTCAATTTAAAATTATCAGAATATTTTCAAGTGTTTTATCTATATCAACAAACAAATAAACCTTTTATTATTACAATAATTTTTTACTCATTTTGAAGTTCTCCATAATACAGATTATATTCAAAATCTTCTATGATTGAAGCTGTTCTTATCGTTATGGGTCAAGTTCCATGATCATCTTTATTTCCCATCCTTATTTCTTCATTTGTTTTATAAAATGTTCAGACGTGTATACACCATTGCCCATCCCGTCGGCCTTCCCTTCTGAAGAATTTTACTGAAAAGAAGTTTATTGGGAACACTCTTTATTATTATTATTATTATTATTATTATTATTATTATTATTATTATTATTATTATTATTATTATTATTGTTGTTGTTGTTGACCTCTGGATAAGACAGTTATAGGAAGGATACAAAACGAATTTTGATTCAGTAGAAGCATTTTATATTGAAAGGAAAAGCTCAATGAAATCATTATTCATTTGGCTCTATAGAATATTGGTTTCTGCAGAGAGAGAGAGAGAGAGAGAGAGAGAGAGAGACGAGAGAGAGAGAGAGAGAGAGAGATTTACCTCAGGTTACACACGATGACCACCTCTGTCCTAGAAAAACTTGACAAAACCTGAGTTTTTCTTTGCACAACGATCAGAAGTAAAAACGAATAGATTCAGATTTTCGGCAAATTTTGGACCTTCTTCTTCTTTCAAGTTTATTGAGGGTCGTTTTTTTAAAGCTTCAAAGCGAGTGATGTCTCCTTTCAGGGAATGTGAGAAAACACAAAATACAAAATGCTGTGACAATTTCTTGGATTGGTGTGATGCATAAGAGGATACTTTCAAAGGCTAAATTTTCCAGCTTGTTAAAAGAAATTTTTTTTTTCTCTCATTTTTTTTGAGGTCGAGGAAAGTCATCAATTCAGGACAGAGATTTCTGAGATTGCTGTCCATTCACTACAAAAGGAGAAACATTATATTTATATGATAATTATTAATGTCCAATGAACCTCTTCACACACACAGAAGCATCTGGAAGGCAATTGCTTTTTCCAATCAAAGTGTCTTAAGGGTTCGTCTTTCCTCATGAATTTCATTAACCTTTACTTGAGGGATCGAATTTAAAACGAAGTAATTACTCTTATCATAGACTCGATGAAACTCTTTCAGACGCTTTTTATTTGTTTCCTTTTATAATTCAAAACAGATTTCTAAACGGATGATGCCAAACAAACATTGTGATGGTAACTGGTTTCAGAATCCACCCTCCTTCCCTACTTCTCTTTAGAGAGGGGATAGGGAAAGGGTTGGGGGGGGGGAAATACATTTATTACATCTAGTACTTTTTAATAAAAACCATTCCTCTTGTACTCGGGGTTATATTCCCTGACTCTATTCTTTTATCTTTTTGCTAGAAAAGTGTATCAATAGAAAATATAGATTCTGTGACCGTGAATATTAACCGAGACATATTTTATTCAATCCTCAATGGAACATAAGCAAAGTTATTATTCCATGAAAATGAATCCGATTTTACAACTCATATAATTATGCAATATGTTGGCCAAGGCACCAGTACTACTATTTTAGATCTCTCTGTGGATACGACTTATTTTCCTATGCCTATACATACACTGAACAGTCTGACGTATTCTTTACACATTCTCCCATTTCCTCAAACACCTGATATCACTAAGATAAGCAAAAAAGTCCTCTTCACTGCACTGTAATTATTCACTGGTTACTTTTCTCCTGGTAAGGGTAGAAGAGACTCTTCAGTTATGGTAAGCAGTTCTTCCAAAATCAAACCATTGTTCACCAGTCTTGTGTAGTGCCATAGCCTCTGTACCATGGTCTTCCACTGCCTTTGGATAGAGTTCTCTTTCTTGAAGGTACACTTAAGCACACCATTTTAACCATTTTTTTTTTTTTTTTTTTTTTTTTTTTTTTTTTTTTTTTTT
>NC_090749.1:17697079-17699579 GCF_036898095.1 Palaemon carinicauda
ACGAAAATATACATTGAACAAAATTAAATTGTATAAAGTTATAAGAATAAGTAACTTACACTTCATGTTCATTGTAATATTTATTATATGAAGTCGACCAAATTTGAAGGAATAAACATTCACAGGATATTCTTTGAACCTAAGATAACTCAGTAATTATAGACAGATGAATGTAGGATATTCATTCCTGCATCTTTCATCTTATTTATCAATAACATTTATTTTGAGAATTTCTAAAAGTATTTCATATGACACCTAAGTTTAATGATGAATATTCTTGCATAAGTTCTTGACTTTTTGCATGTCTCTGTTTGATGCAACACACTTCTGAATTACTCAAAACTTTGATGTGTCTTATCTATTTAAACAAATAAATAAATATTTCATAATCAAAATTTCTATTTATTAATATCTAAGTTCAAGATTCAGATTATTCTCAAAATAATCCTCTTTGAATGGAGCCTATCATTTCGTTGCATGTTAAGTTCAATTACTGTCCTTACTTTAAAATCTTTATTTCTTCGCCTTTTATAAAATGTTCAACCCAGCTTGCACCATTGCCCATCCCATCGGCCTTCCTTTCCAAAGAATCTTTTTGGAAAGAGGTTTATGGCAACTCTCCTTTTCATTGACTTTTGAATAAGGCAGCTAGACGACTCAAAAAAGTTTTTATTTAGAAACAATTTATATTGAAAGAAAAGTTCAATAATATTTTTATTAATTTTGTTCTACAGAATTTTGAATTCGTTATTACATGTATTCACTGGTATTACAACATACATAATCACTTTATAATCTTAACACACACACGCACATAGTCACGATGACCTCTGTTCTAGAAAAAAATTATCAAAACCAGAATTTTCTTTGGAATAAAAAACAAATTGACAACAAACAGAAAACGCCCCAAAGACGAAGCACAACGATCAAAAGTAAAAACAAATAGGTTCTGATTTTCGGCAAATTTTGGACCTTTTTCTTTCAAGTATATTGTGGGTCGTTTGAAGCTTCAAAGCTATTGATGTCTCCTTTTAAGGAATATGAGAAAACACATTTTCTCTCTGATATACAAAATGATGTGACAGTTTCTCGGATTGTTGCGATATATAAGAGGACACTTTCAAAGGCTATATTTTCCAGTTTTTTTTTTATGTTTTCCTTTACTGTTGAGATTGAGTAAAATCATCAATTCAGGACAGAGATTTCTGAGATCTCTGTCAATTCACTAAAAAGGAGAAACATCATAATTATATGTTAATTAATGTCCAAGGAACATCTTCACACCCACAGAAGCATTAGGAAGGCAATTGCTTCTTCCATCAAAAGATGTCTCAAGGGTTCATCTTTCCTCATGAATTTAATTGACCTTTACTTGAGGGATCGAATTCAAAACGAAGTAATTACTCTTATTATACACTCGATGACGTATGGAGTTCGTTGCTGAAACTCTCTCAGACGCTTTTTATTTGTTTCCTTTTATAATTCTAAACATATTTCAAAAGTGATGATGCCAGACAAATATCGTGATAGTAAGTAGGTTCAGTATTACCACCCCCTCTCTTGAGAGAGGGATAGGGAAGGGTGGGGGGGGGGGCATACATCTCATTACATCTAGTACTTTGTAAAATCAGCTATTCCTATTTACTCGTTGCAATATTCCCTGGTTCTGTTCTTTTATCTTTTTGTTAGAAAAGTATATCAAAAGAAAATTAAAGTTCTATTATCGTGAATAATGACCGATACCTACTTTGTTTCATCTTTAAAAAGACTTAAGCAAAATTAATTATTGCTTTAAAAGGAATCCAATTTTATAAGTCATATAGTTAATAAGTTGGCTAAGGCACCTGCCACCCTTTGAGATACTACCACTAAGAGTTATTGGGACCTTTGACTGGCCAGATCTTACTACATTGTAGCCCTCTCTGGTTACGGTTCATGTTTCTTTTGGTTACTCCAATAGCAACAAATGGTGTCGTTTATAGTCCACTGTAGGACAAAGGCCTCATATATGTCAATCCATGGATAGGATTTGGCCAATTTTCATCACCGCGCTGGCCAAGGCGGATTGGCGATGGTGAGAGATTTTCGTCGGATCGCACACAAAAGAAGGAAAAGCAAATAGTTATCATGTGGTCAAATCCCTTTGGAAATTTCCAAAAAAAAATATTATATTGATGATAGAGATAAATATAAATAACCTCTGAAGATGGATCCATTTGATTGGGGAAATGATGACAATGGAGAAAGTCAATTTGGTTCACAATCTCACTCTTCGTGCAAATAGGATGGACAGAAAACGGATACCTGATGCTTTCTATAGCCACCCCCTCCCAACATAAGAGAGAATTTCTGAAATAGTTAAAAAAAATCCCCAAATAAGAAAAATTATATCGAAATAAAGGTTACCCAAAAGTCTCTTTGCTTCATTTACGAGTTATTTACGAAATACTGAAAAGAAAAGAGAAATGGCTCATTCTCCAATATCAATAAAAGTATGTCG
>NC_090749.1:17704579-17753385 GCF_036898095.1 Palaemon carinicauda
TAAAAAAGACTAAATCCCAACAACAACAACAACATACTCATATTGTGAGGTAGAAAGTGCTAACAATAAACATGTGACTCGTGTGAGGAAGGATGATAATCTTGGGATGTGACGTCCAACCAACATCCCTTGGGGGACTGGGACTTGACTCCCAAATATTGGGAGATGTCTTCACTCAGTAAGGATTATGGCAGGTTATGGCCATGTCTCTGGTGGTGACATCGACTCATAAGACTTCAAATGCTTTGGAACCAGTATTGAAATAGATTATAACAATTAATTGTTTGACAATTTGTAATTATTTTGGTTTATGTGTTTTTTATGTAATTCTTGGTCATTATCTTTATAAATATCCGCTTTCTTCTGTCATGTGAAATTTTTCTTACCAAGTTATTAGCTTTTCTAGTCTGTTTGATATGAACGGATGAAGATATTTGTGGTTACCAAAAATGTTACATATAAAGATTATCTATAAACACATCATGCTAAAGAGGAAAAAAATTACAATGGAAATTAAAACGTGAAAAACATCCACAGAGAATTCCAGAGCTCAGAATATCACGTACCAATGATTTTTTATATATATAAAATATTTAAAAAGAATTGTAGCGTTGATTATGAAAACAGAAAGCGCCTTCCCTTTGGAATGTAACAGTTCGTGTGAATGAATTGATTTTCAGATATTAAACCAAAAAAAAAAAAAAAAAAAATTCCTTTCTTTTTTATCAGATGTAGTCAGCAAAGGCTTTCGCTCATCCAAATGACGTGCAGGTCTGACCTGCAGCCTTCGAAGGTTTTCCCTTTCAGCGAATCTTTTGAAGACATTTATTCCTTCATTGATTGGTGCAATGTCTATTCATTGTTGATCTCCGGTTTACTTATCCATCCAAAATATTCAATTCATTTGGTTTCCATTTGATAGTTCTATTACTAGTTTGTATTTTAAAGTTAACAAAGTTAAATTTTTCCTAATACCTATTTTCACCTAAAATTACAGAATTTGTTTCTACTCTTATGTTAGCATTGCTGTGGATTTGATTAAGACAGGAAGTAAAAGAATAAATTGAGACACGTAGTACATTAAATAATTGCATAAAAACTTCCCATTCGTTATCAGGTAGTAACAGGGTGATAAAGAAACCGTCACTTTGTGAAAACCTTTGCTTTCCCCAGTTTCACTGAGAAGGAAAGTACCAGAGCAAACATTTCAAAGACAACGCAAACTAGTTCAATTCTAATGGGTAAATTGAACTAGAGCTCTGATACCGCTCGGATCTAATGGGACGTTCCCAACAATGTGGTAACGTTCCTGACTGGTGAACACCAGACTGGGGTTCGAGGCCCGCTTAAACTCGTTAGTTCCTTTGGTCGCTGCAACCTCACCATCCTAGTGAGCTATAAGCAGGGCAGTAGGAACCTATAGGTCTATTTGCTGAGTCATCAGCAACCATTGCCTGGCCCTCCTTTGTCCTAGCTTAGGCCTAGGTGGAGAGGGGGCATGGGCACTGATCATATGCACCTATGGTCAGTCTCTAGGCCATTGTCCTGCTCGTTAGGGCAATGTCACTGTCCCTTGGCCCTGCCTTTCATGAGTGGCCTTTAAACCTTTATAGAAAGAAAGGATTGCAGTACACAGCCGATCTTTATGCATTGATTAATAAACGGTTTTAAACCAGAGCAGTTAAAAGATTTTTGATTGGCAGGTGGGACTTTTCACAGATTATTGAACAAGTGGAGAATTGGTAATGGATTGGATAGTATTGAGTATAAAGTATAAGAAAAAAATTTATCGAACCAAAATAGAGTGTGTAACGAAGGATATATTTATGCATTTGATATTAATTTATAAACGAATTGGAAATCTATCAGAGATTAATAAAAAAAAAATTAATGACTTTGAGAATTATTAATTTTCTTGATGATTTTAAAAGTATTTTTTCGTTTATCTTTTTCTGATTCGCGTTTCTTTATTTTATATAACGAGATAATGACTTAATAGGGAATTTACTTTTTATTCAGAATATGCATAATGAAACGAAAAGTTTAAATGGCTTTATTGTTAAATCATTTTTTCTTATTGTTAGAATGGTATTAAGGTCACTCTTTATAGGTTGCTGATCCCTTTTTCTCTATCTCTCAAGAGTTCATCTCTGATGCTTATCCTCATTTCTCTCTTTCTTTCTACCATTTTTGTTTCCTTCTTTAGTTTTCCAAATTGAAGAAAATACGTCTCCTTAGAATAACAGGAAAACTCTGCATGTCAGCTTTCCAAGGGACACATAGAGGATGAAAGACAATGACAAAGAGAGAAAAGAAAAAAGGATTGAATGATACGTAGTAACGCTGTACGATGCTGTTCAAATTGGTTGAAATTGTCAGGTACTGAATACCATCTGACCAGTGTTATCTTTTTTTTTTTTTAAAGAATGAAATATTTTTTCACTCTGTATTTGAACAAACAAACACAATCAACTACTCATATGCATTGAGGCAATAAAACACTCAAAAGAGAATGTGTTTGAAATTTCTATTTTGTCTTCTGCGGTCTTTGCTTGTGACGTCATCACACCACCTGACTTCTTCAGTGGCCATCCACCAGTCAAAAGTAACAACCTATGAAACTTATGAAACCTCAAAAGACTCTTAGTCACAGAAAACATGATGAATTAAGTCTTGTTAGCACAAATAGCTTTATATTTTAATCTAATGTATATCCAGTTTGTCAGGATACAAGATCATAATAAATGCTGTCTATTTGTTCTTTGTATTACCTTATACTGTATCCTTTTGCGTTGGTAGTCTTGGTATTCATGTCGTCTATAATGGGTGATTTCATTATTGACTCGAGGGGAAAAGGAAGGTCTCTCTATCTTTAAAAGTCATTATATTTATCTCTTCTGACATAACTTATTTATAAATAAAAATGTTATACCAAATAAAACATAATTGCAAATAGTAAACTTTACATACAACAGTAACTTTCATGATTATGACAAACATTACTATTGTCTAACAATCTTCCTCCCCTACAGATCATAAATGAAAAGCTTTTTCTCTTAGTTGACAACAGATGGTGTTGGAAACTGGATTATAGTAGAGTACCTATATAAACACCCCGTGACTATTCCCCTATCAAGAGAAAGTGGCACCACTTCATAGTCAACTCCAATTTTCAGTGCCACCTTGACGTTGCTTTTTCCTGTTACACTGAGAAAAGTTGTTCTTGTTCTGAAACAAAAGGAAACATTTTATAATGACCAAAGGTGCCAATAGAATGTAACCAGGGGAAACAAATGAAAACCGCCCCCAACTAACTATAAGAAATTTGTGATAACATCTCGAAGCCCAACAAAAGACAGCTAAAACGAATACGATTAATTTCTCTGTGTCTCTTCTGTTTCTTTATCTTTGGGAAAGAGGCAGATGCTTTCAATTGGAGACTCAAGGAAGGGGCGTGACCTGGTTTGACCACGCCAAACTTTTCAGCCTTCGTTGGGGCGTCTCTTCAAACTGTTCCCATTAGAATAAACCTTTTGACCGTTTAAAATATTATGCTGACTATTGGTAAATCCTTGAAGTCGTTAACGTCTTCTGTTCTATTTCGAAAAAACAAAAACCAGTTGTGCAATTTTTCTGGTCTTGGTTCTGTGAACGACGAATATTGTAGATTAGTACCACTCTTTACTGTCAAATACATTCACACAAAATCCACATATTGAATATCACCTAAACATCGGCTATTCTCTTGTGAAGGGAATGAATGTTTCTTGTTCGCAATACTACGTGCATTGTTGCAGGGTCACAACAATAGAAAAGTTCATTCTCTGTGCGTCAGATTGTTTCTAGATTTTTGTTTTGTATCATTATTATCAAATGTGTTATGATCTCCTTTGAAGGCTGAGCTGGAATTTTCCCAAGAATTTCCACGTGAACACACAACTGCAAATACACACACACGAGTACAAAACTTATGATGTATATTTACTTACGTAAATAACAATAGAACAAATCTAAGGAAATAGTTAGAAGTAGAGAATCCCATGTACCCGCAAATATACACAAAAGCCTACTTGCACCGAAATCTATAAAGTAGGCTTATGCAAGTACACAGGCACCCACACTTGTCCATTTACACAATATACGCCAATGAGTTCCTCCCTCAATATTGGTGGGTCCTCACCGATGACCGGAAGTGAAAAAGTGTCCACGAATCTCTAAGGAAGTTTCCAGATTTCGAAGGAAGATCCAATAACTAACAGAAAGCATTTCTTTCTTTCTATTTCCCGAAATTGTTATTATTACTATTCTTACTAGCCAAGCTATGGCCATAGTTGGAAAAGCAGGATGATGTAAGCACAAGGGCACTAACAGGAAAAAATAGCCTAGCGAGGAAAGGAAATAAATAAACCAGGAGAAGAACAAAATAAGATAGAGTAAAATATTGTAATAACTTTGTTATTTTTCGTTTCATATCAGTCTAATAAACATGGATTTTTTGCTGGAAAAGGTTAGAATTTTATTCTTTACTTTTATATAGTCAATAAAAGATTTATTCTAATGACATGAGCTTGTGAGATAATACTATCTTTATCTGCAGTCGCTTCTTTTAGGTCACTGACGAGGAAAGACTCAGTAGTCACATAATGCTGTACAACACCTGACACACCAAAGAGATTAACCATCAGGTTGACCTTCTTAGAGATTCATCAATAATAATAATAATAATAATAATAATAATAATAATAATAATAATAATGAATGAAATGGAGAGTAATATCAGAGTACATTCTTATAACTTAAGGTAGATTATAATATACCTTACTTTCATTCTTATTGGCATAAGAGTTGCGATGCGTCCAGAAACTTCTCGAATGATCCTGTTACCTGACATCACACAATGAAGAATCCTCTGTAATAAACGTTACACAAAATATTGTCGTAAATTCAAGGCTGCAACTGGTAATGAAATCTACAGAACTGCCAATGTATCCAGGAACCGAGCAGACTTGCCAATCCTTACTGAGATATTCCAGCATCCTTGAAAGTTGTGTCCTTATAACAATAATCTGAAGTACAGCAAATATCTGCCTTTTTTGGAATTATTCTGTTCTGTCAATAAATGCAAATCAGGAAGTGATTAGAAATTTTGCAATGCTGGCAAATTTTATGGAGACATTTTCATTCATGAGTTTAAAAAGTTTTAGTTTATACAGCCACCTTCCTAGTTTGTTATCTTTTTATTATATATGTGTTTCTTTATTTGCCACTTGTTGGTTCTCCATCCATGAAATGACGGTAACAGCTGTTCGACAGACATAACTTTACACATACAAAAATTACCTTTATTGCTATCTGAGGCTTCTACGTATTTGTATTTAAGAGTTGACAGTCTGGGAGAAGTCAAAAGCCTTTTAATAAGAAGCAAAATACCTTTAAACCAAGAAAATTCTTATTTAATGTACCTTGACCTGTACTGAACCGCCGTTGCCTTGTTTCTATGGTTTCATCAAACCTCACATAAAGAAATTCAATAAGATTAATCAACAGAGATTAAAGACGTCGGTGTAAACAGAATGACATCCGGATGTCCAAACCTCTTTTGGAAATTCCATTCAGATTGGTTTTGGTGATGTCCCTGATGGTGACATCGGCTCAGATGATTTCAAATGATTCTAATCTGGCTTTGAAATATTATGACATTGAATGGTCTGAGAAATTTTCATAATTTGGATCTATGTGTTTTTAATGTCATCCCTGGCCATTTTCCTCGTAAAGATCAACTTAATTCGGTTAAGAAAAATCATGCCTACCAAGTTAATGGTTTTTGTGATCTGTTTAATATCAAAGGAAGAGTAGAGACGTGGAGGTCAAAATGAAATATTTTTGATCATAACAAACGTTATTAATAAAGATATTTCTAAGCATATCAAGTAAAACAAGCAAAAATGATTTACGAGGAAAAGGTGATAAATATTAACAGAGAATTCCAAGCCACAACACCACACCTCAGAATATCACGTCATAATGTTTATATATATATATACATATATATATAAATATATATATATATATATATATATATATATATATATATATATATATATATATATATATATATATATATATATAAAATATATATATATATATATATATATATATATATATATATATATATATATATATAGAAAATTCATAAAGAATTTTATCGTTGTATATGTAGACCGAAACATGCTTCCCTATCGCATTTAACACTCGTGTCAATAGAATGACTTTCAGATTTAAATCAAACACAAAATTCCTTTTATTTGTTTAGATGTATTCAGTGAATATTCTAGCTCAGCTTTATGACCTCGTCTGACCTGAAGCCTTCGAAGGTTTGAAGACTTTTTTTCTTCATTGATTTTGATCTCCGGTTTGTTCACTTGAAATTTGAACACCATCCTTCTGTTCATCCTTCTTTTCCTCCTCCTGTTCAAAAACAAAATAATCCATTTTAGAGCCTCCCTTGGCATGGGTGATGGTTACCTTGCCTTTCATTAGAAGAGACTAAGGTTTAATCCCTGCATGAGGTAGAAATTTACACACACTAGTGTGCGCGCGCACACATACACACACACACACACACACGATCAGATTAGACTGAAACGAACGAAAGAATGATTTCTTAGAAGGTTTTTTTATTTATTATTTTCATAATCATTTCAAATGTTAACTGATTGAGTAATTTATTTCTTTGTCTATCTAATGTGCCATCTATTTATCTATTCAAAGAGAGAAAGAGAGAGAGAGAGAGAGAGAGAGAGAGAGAGAGAGAGAGAGAGAGAGAGAGAGAGAGAGAGAGAGATCATGCTCTGATACGATGTTCTATTAGGAAATGAAAGTGTATATTTCAAATATCCTGGTGCTAATATGATTTAGTGCAATATATGTGACATACATTCAAGTGAGAATTGTGATGAACACGACATTTGAGGGAAGACTAAAGAAAGATGCCGTAGACACATAATTATAGACTTGCAACGTGTACTGGACAATACTGCTGCTTGGGTATGAATCTCAATTTGTATGATGAACAAGTATTATGAAAGCCTCCAAACAATACACACACACACACACACACACACACACACACACACACACACACACACACACACATACACTCATATGATCAATACGAAAGTTCTAGAAAAATAAGCGGAATGTTTTGACTATAATTTATCAAGACTCAGCGAAATTCCAACAACAACACCCACCTACTTCCTTCACTCTCTCGTCTCTCTGCATTTTATTCTATTCCTTCATAATTACATCTAAAATCATTTCGCTCTATATATCTTATTAATGAATAAAACTCATGAATAAATGTATTAGATACATGTACTACTCATCTACATGCAAAATTCATTTAAATAAAAGTTTATATCTGACTTTGTCTTTCTAAACAGATATTACGATGAATGCGGTCATTTATCATTATATAATTTGTCTGTCATCTTTTATCCAGTTTACTCTTCATAAAAAAAGGTATTACACAAAAAATAAAGTTTGAATACAATTAGGCTGTAATATATCAACATTGAATATTCACTTAAAATTTGTAACATTATCATAATTTATGATTCACACTATAATTAATTATTCAAACCTTTGATCTATAAAACATTTTTTTCATAATTCCTTTAAAGGTTGATTTTGCATCAAGAGACCTAAAATGCTTTTAGTACCTAATCATGCATGATTTTCAGAAGCCATTAGATCTGGATGTATTTTTATGTGTATCGGAGAAATAATTCCGACTATTTTCTTGTGTTTAATCAACTCTTGAATTGGAAAGTGGCCACTATAAGTGCAGCACATACACATATACACACAAATATATATATATATATATATATATATATATATATATATATATATATATATATATATATTATTTAAATATATAATATATATACATATATATATATATGTATATATATATATATATATATATATATATATATATATATATATATATATTTATATCTATATATATATATCGATATATATATATATATATATATATATATATATATATATATATATATATTTATATATATATATATATATATATATATATATATATATATATATATATATATATATATATATATATATATAGAGAGAGAGAGAGAGAGAGAGAGAGAGAGAGAGAGAGAGAGAGAGAGAGAGAGAGAGAGAGAGAGAGAGAGAGAGAGATTTATATATATATAATATATATATATATATATATATATATATATATATATATATATATATATATATATATATCCATTTTCTTCTGTGGATCCTATTTGCACAAAGTGTGAAACTGCAACCCTCCACTATCACTCTTCATTGTCCTTGTATACCCAAGAAAAAGGATTCATCTTCGGAGGTTATCTAAATTTACATCTTTGATTAATAGGATTTTTATTATTATTCCAAAACGAACTTCTTAATATCTTGACTATTTATTTTCCTTTTATTATTATTATTATTATTATTATTATTATTATTATTATTATTATTATTATTATTATTATTATTATTATTATTTGGTTTGTCTAATCATTTTAAGGAAGTGAGAAATCCTTGTTGCTGCCAATCATATTTGGTTTTATATCTTATTGCAGCAATAAACTCTCTTATTATATAATAATTTTTCTCCCTGGCCAACTACGCTCATTTCTCAGCTCTCCTTGCCCCTCGGATAGGGAGAGAGGAAGTAATCATACCCTAATGAGAGGTGGTACACTGAAAGGTACACTAGGAAACTACAACTGCTGTGTTGTAGTTAGGAAAGGGGTGGGGGTGGGAAGGGTTGAATCTGTGTGTGTATGCACATCTAACTAAATATTTAGAAACTTTTATTATCTGAGGAATGAGGTTATACGAGAGATTAATATCCTGATCAAGAATAAGAAATTAAAAAACAACGAGTTTTTCCAACAAATTAGGATGATTGCGGAAGCAGAAGACCAGAGAGGAGAACAAAAAAAGAAAAACAGAAACCAGCACAAGTAAACACACCAGGAAATCCATTAATAACTAATAATTGAAATGAATGAATACAGAGGCTGTGTTATTATTACAAAAAGGAATAGTACAAGAGTCATTTCTCCCCATGAAGTCTAAAGAAGTGATGTCTGAAAAGGATATCGGAGTACTGTATGTTACAGCTACATATCCTATAGCTTTAATTAAAAAAAAAGTAAATATTAATCCTACGTCTTTTGAAAGGAATTAGTGAACTGAGCAGAAACAGGTATTATATGTCAGATATAGAATTAATGAATAAATGCTATGCAACGGATATTACTACAAGTTTCCTTTCCCTAAGGTACCAACCACCACTTCAGGATGACTAGAAATTTTATATTTGTTGTAATTTTACATAACTATCTTCTGAGCAACTCATTGCAGATCAGTTTCATGAACATTTATATTTGCATAATAAAAGATATGTTATTGCATCAAACTTTCTGTCTGAATTGTCTTAATTAAAACAGTTTTCCCGAAAAACTGATAAAAACTATTCATCACAAAGAGTGTTTCGTTTAATAGATCTGAATATTCAAGGCATGAAATAACGTTCTTTCTCTTCTCTTGGGAAGACAAGTCCTTGCTGGGAAAGGTTGCATCTCTCTCTCTCTCTCTCTCTCTCTCTCTCTCTCTCTCTCTCTCTCTCTCTCTCTCTCTCATAACTTTTCTTGGCACATGATATGCGAAACGGCTTTTCTTCCTAATGGAAACAAAAGTTATTCACTGAAGACTTATTCCAGTGTCATGTTGATAAATATTGAGAATTTTCCAATTTTCTAAAAGTCTTCGTTATTGATCTGATGAGAAATTGGCTGAAGTTAGTTGAGTTTTACGAAGCAAAGTTTGAAAGACGAGTTTTGGAAGAAGAAGAAGAAGAGTCTGGTTCCTTCACCTGAGAAGACCTACGGATGATAGAGATGAGAGGGACTGGTGTTACATTACTTATTTGTGAAATACCAAACCTTTCAGTCTTCCATCTTTTGTTGTTTACATCTTTGCAGGAAAGGTTAATGTGGAATCAGATGGACCAGTGGCTCTCGGTGTTGGTCTCCCTCTCAAGGTCTCATCTTTGTTAATGGGGAGGGAGGGGGAGACAGGGAGGGGATGGGAGGGGAGGAGAGGGGAAGAGGAGGGGAGGGAAGGGGAGAGGATGAGTAGGGAAGGGGAAGGGAATGGAAGAGGGTAAGGAAAGGGAGGAGGGGAGGGGAGGGGAGTTGGATGGGATCGGAGGGGAGAAGAAGGTGGGGAGGGAAGGGGAGGAGGAGGAGGAGGAGGATAGAGGGGAGACGAAATGTGTCTACATACCACACCCTCATGAATGTGAAGAAGATAAAAAAGAACAGTTAATTAAGGTAAATAAAAGTTCCATTTAAACTATCGAAGAAAAACTTATTATTGAACCCGATGGATAAAAATAACCTCAGTAGATATTTCTTTAGTCATAGAGGGAAGGAGAATGCAAATGTGTTGGTGCTATGTGTGCAGCTTCACTCTTTGTGCAAACAGGATGGATTACATAAATCAAATGGAATACTTTTTGAAACCTCCCTTTGCAGCATGAAGGGGATTGCTGAAACAAACATAACTTTCTATAATGAATTTCCTGATTGCTTCCCATTGCGTGTTAATTGCATCCCTAAATATCCATTGATGTTAATCAAAATTTGACCTCAGATGTCCCTGAGATGTTCCCTCCCCTCAAAAGAAGCCATCGGTGAGTGACGACCTTTTGTAAAGTATTCGGAACCCTTCGATTTATTGTTTGACTTCCAAAGTTAATTCCAATGGATCATTTTAAAGCTTAAGTAATCTCTCTCTCTCTCTCTCTCTCTCTCTCTCTCTCTCTCTCTCTCTCTCTCTCTCTCTCTGGGCCGGAAGAACATCCAGAGACCCTGAAACAAAATCGAAGAAGAGGAATCAATATGAAGATATGAATGAAAGTGGAAGACCAAATTTACAAGTATTGGATTTTGATGAAAGATTATCAAGTGACTTACTTCTGTGTTTGTCTGCTGCCAACCTTATCTTGAGGTCTATCAGATTGGCCATGAGACTTGAGACGTATAAAAAGACATAAAAACTGGTCCCATAAAGATAAACACATTATGTAATTTGATAGAATCTCTTCAATTACTTTGAAATCAGGAGAATTCTCGGTTTACCCTTAGGTTAAATCAGCTTTCCCTAAGAGAGATTCCTCTACAAAATAAAGATCAAGATCAGACATTAATTTTTTCCTGAAGAAATATCTTCGTCTGTTTATCGTCAACACTAGATTAGGGAAGTTAACCTTCAGGATTCATCTCATTCCAGCCAAACGAGGAGAGCTTTGCAGTTTTCCAATTCTTTATTTTACATTTGATTGCAGTTAGGTGTAAGGAGAGAGAGAGAGAGAGAGAGAGAGAGAGAGAGAGAGAGAGAGAGAGAGAGAGAGAGAGAGAGAGAGATTCCTACCGTGCTTCCTTAGGGAGGAAGAAGGTTGGTATTTCTCAGTCTTATAAAACTTTATATACAACTTTGTCTTCTTTTTATATCTAAGGGAAAGTAATTTTACTTGCACAGGAAACAATGAATAATATAATACAAAATCTTAAATAACAAATATTCCTTTATTTCTCAGAAATGTTGTAGAGTTCTGTTGTATAATCGAAGGAATTTGGCAATTCAGAATAACTGCATAAATTATTCGACATCTGTCAAATTCTATTCCTTTTATATCTAAATGAACATCCCGGTAATATTTGAGGAATAGAAGAACTGTCAGTTTATTTTGGAAATCTGTTTTAAATCCTGATAATAATTCAAGTATTGTTTGAGAATGACTTTATTCTCTTCTTGTTTTCAAACGAAAATATCTCATCCCAAATGGTGAAGACCTGAACAACGCATGAAGAAGAAGAAGAAGAAGAAGACGAAGAAGAAGAAGAAGAAGAAGAAAGATCTTCCTTTTGATCAAAGGGAGAATTAAAAGACATAACTGTTTCATTGCATCGGTGTATATCTTCTTCTTCTGCAGTGACACCAAACAAAAGGGAAACACAAATCAAACGATCAATCATTTGTGTCATTCATTACAGTAATGAAAACATTTTATGTAATCAAAATAAAAATTTCCTTTTGTAATTAGTTTTTCTCAATTCATCGATGAATAAGTTATCGTTCATTTGTTCATTGATTACAGGACAGAAATTGTGAATTTAGAATTATATTTTGTAATTGATCATGACGAACCCATTCATTACATTACGAATTATAATAGGATATAAATAACATTGCATAGTACGCGTACATCAATATATGAAATCCCCCCTCTGCCAACTATGATAACCAGAATTACTATTACATTAACAAATAATACAATTAATTCTATGTTATTCCATTAATGGGTTCATAGTATAACCAAACACTCTATTGCACATATAATTCAATATTGGAATGTTACTTCTCTATCAGAAGAATAATTTTACTTTGCATGAAGGTCCTTCAAACGTTAGTTTCATTCTTCATAACATCAAGATTATGTTTGCAGTTACGATAAAATATATGAAATAAAGTACCAATGAAATGAATCTTTTATTTCACCATTCTTCTAACAGAGTATCAACAGAATTTTAATCCTCAATCAGGAAATCTCTTGGGATCTTTTTACTCTGCAGGAAGGTCCTCCAAACGATAGTTTCATCATTTCTAATATCGAAATTTTTTTTTAGAGATACGATATGAAATATATCAGATAAAGTACTGATGAAATGGATTCTTTATTTCACCATTCTTCTAACAGAGTAACACGAGAGAGAAACTGCTTTATTGTGTCATAAACCTAGTGAACAAAAGAAACTTGATAAATGACCGTAACAAAGGAAGATAATTAGATCACTAGTTCAACAAAGTTTTTAGTAAATCTTTAAAGTAATGAAGAATAGAGATTGATGAAGAGGGAATAAGAGGAAGGAAAAAGAAAGTCGATGTAAATATTTCATAATGACTTTTCAAAGAATGAATAAGTTATTAATAAGGGTGAAAGTATCTTACCTGTTCAAAAAATGTAATATATAAAAGATATTAATAACGTTGACCTTTGAGAAAAAGAAGAACGTGTTTTTTTTATGTGATTAATGAGTATAGAAGCATTTAATAATGTTGAAATGAGATGTGGAAAGCTACACCTTCTATGGATAACAAAAACATCACACTGGTTTTAATAAATAAATTTACTTTCCCCTTATCTTCCAGAGGAATCTGAATCCAGGAAAACGAAGAAAACAAGACGAGTAAATAAATACTAACAATGTCCAATGGAATTTTTTGGCAATTCCATCTAGTTAATGTCTACTCGAAAGTTATAAATGAGTAAATTGTTGATTAATCATTTTCTGATCTATGTTACTTTATTCGATACTTACAGTATATTAACGCTCATATTCTTTATGGATATATAATCCTGCTTACATATTCCTCGTAAATACATTAGACTATCAGGGGGTGAAGAAAGGCTCACTAATGTAATCCTTGGTCCAAATGAGGGCAAATCCTTCATAAAAAAACGCTAACAGTATTTCGTTATGGCAGAAAGGTGTCAACGTTATTTCGACCTATGTTGCTAAAAGACCCCTGAATTAAGTGCTGATGTTGGGCTTTCATGTTTCCTCACTTGGATGAAACAGTTTCCTTCTGATGTAGGCTCTTTTGTTAGTACTGAATTAATTTTCTCTTAATTGCTGGCGTCAATATTTTGGTTTCGTGATTTATTTATGGTGACCAGATAGGAAAACTTTATATATATATATATATATATATATATATATATATATATATATATATATATATATATATATATATATATATATATATATATATATATATATGTGTGTGTGTGTGTGTGTGTGTGTGTGTGTACTTTTCTAAGTTAGGATACTTAAATGTGGTGAAAGGGTTTTTGCCTTGCATTGATCAGCAAAGCTGTACTAGTCATTTTTCTCAATGGAAATGTTAAGGCATAGCCTGCGTATATAAACATATTGAGAGAGAAGTTAATCGAGACTAAATATTTTTCATATTGGCATTTGAGAGGAGCTGAGGCAAAGTTTCAAGTTGTTTTATTACTGAAACGGCGAAGAAAGTTACATCGTGAAATGTTCAAGCTTAGGAAAGTAGGTTTAAGATTAATCTGGGCCTTAACATTTGGACGTAGCGTAGCGTATCCTTGCGTGTATATCATAATATTTATCATATTCACATCAAGTTTACGTATTTCAAGTTTTAACTGGAAGGTGTTTACGTGTGAGACCACAACATCAATCACTGATGGACAATGATGAGCAAAATTGTTTTGCAATACACGTGCACTGTTGGTATGTCAGGCACCTTCGTAAAAGGGTTGTATGTGTGTGTGTGTGCAGAACTTTTCTCTATTTGTTATTCTTTGAGGTAATAATACTGAGATCATGTATTGGGATAGAATTTGTAAGAGAATTAGGAATCATATGTGTTCGCCTGTGTCTACGCACAAACAAATACACAAACAGATCAAGCAATGCATATGAATGAGGATAGAAGTAGAGCTGATAGGTCTAAGTCTCCACACAAAAGCATAACCCTCCACTTATACATTTAGTTATGCACAGATACAAATTCATAATAATATGCACACACACACACACACACACACACACACACACACACACACACATATATATATATATATATATATATATATATATATATATATATATATATATATATATATATATATATATATATATATAGCAAACAATTTCTGAGCTGACACTCTCATTGCCATAACTTTGGTCATTTGGTTCAAGAAAATTCCTCTGAACTCAATTTCCAAACAGGTAAAAAAGAAAAAAAAAAAAACTCCAGACCATCTTAGTAATAAGATGAAAACAAAAATGTTGCTGTCTGTTCACAATTAATTAAGGGAAATTCATGACATGGTAAAGAGGGGTATGGTCGATTCGCCGTCAGTCGGTTTCGCAGTCAATCACTTTCGCCCCCACCCGCTAAAGTCGATTCGCCGTCCTAATTGCACCCATACTTGGTGGAGTCTGTTCCCCGTTAACATAGGAGCCGTTTCGCCGTGAATATAGGAGTTGGTTTCCCCCTGTTATTAAGAAATGGACCAAGACCTGCAATTGGCAGCAGAATTTTTTTAATTATTTGTAAAATCATCATTCATATAATTAAGATCAAGATCACCTTTTATTCTATTCAATGTACAATAATTTACATTATTTTCGTAGAAGATAATAAATTTGAAATACACATTTGAGAATACATGGCACAACTAAAATAAATATATACAAATCACATTGTATAATAAATTTACTTAAATTACACAAAGACCGATGGAATAATTGAGTAGTTTGTTTACATTTTTTAGCTAGTTTAGGACAGTGGGGAATGCCTGGAACGAATGGATTTCTGATTGACTGTGGCAGGAGACAGTTGTTTGAGTGCTGGATATTATTTTATATTTTTCACCAGCGTGGAAGTGAATATTTATTTTAAAAGTACAATTTTTCATAAATGCTAAGAGTGATTCTGAATGATTCTGATTATCTTTTACGGAAATAATGTAAATTATTGTACATAGAATAGTATAAAATGTTATATTAATCTTAATTATATTAACGATGACTTTACAAACAATAAGAAGAAATTCTGCTGCCAATTCCACGTCTTGGTCCATTTCTTAATAACGGGGACGAAACAACTCCAATATTGACGGCGAAACGACTCCACAAAGCTTTAAATCTGAAGGTTGAGGGAGGTTCCCTTACCCCTTCAGAAATGGCGAAAGTCATTACTATTTGAGCTGAATCTTTCTGTTTTCCGATTCTAGAATGTCCCTACTCTCTCAAAAAATTACAAGGAATCATTTGACTTTGCATGAAGGTCCTTCAAACGATAGTTTCATTCTTCCTAACAATAAATGTTTGTTTGAAATTACGATAAAATATATGCGATAAAGTACCAATGAACTGAATCTTTTATTTCACCATTCTTCTAACAGAGTATCACGAGAGAGAAACTGCTTTGTTGTGTCATAAACCTAGTGAACAAAAGAAACTTGATAAATGACAGTAACAATGGTAGTTTATATATACATGCTTGTTTGGCAGCATTTCCTTTCCCTGATTTTGTCAACACCTTTTTAATAGTTAAATTATTTTTATATACCCCAACTAATTTACAACTTTTTAGGCAGGTGTCAAGTAATTTGTTGCCTGTTTGAGGAATGATAAGAAGACATTCATCAACTTTTAGAAATGGTACTCTTTCTTTTGCAACATAATATGTCTTCCTTGCTTTTAAGTGTGCCTTTTCGATAAACCCAGAATCATAGCCATGATTTTGAAAACCCTTTTAAGATAACTTATTTCAAATTCAAGAAATTCGTGGTCACAAACTTTATATGCCCTTAAAAATAAGTTAGAAATAACCCCCAATTTTGTAGTTCTTGTCATACACTGTAAATATGCTAAATGTATCCAAAAGTACCGTTTTAAAAAGCAAAGGAAATTATTAACTTGTTTCCATTGAATAGAAACATGTGAACTATTATGATATTAGGTAGGGTGAGAAATTCTCTCTCTCTCTCTCTCTCTCTCTCTCTCTCTCTCTCTCTTCTCTCTCTCTCTCTCTCTCTCTCTCTCTCTGAATTTTTCTTCTAATGAAACAAAAGTTAGTCACTGGAGACTTATTTCAATGTCATGTAGACAAATATTGAGAATGTGTCGAGTTTATAAAACTCCTCGTTACTGATCTGATGGGAAAGTGGCCGAAGTTAGTTGAGTTTTGTGAAGCAAAGTTAGAGATACGAGTTTTGGAAGATGAAGAAGAGTCGGGTTCCTTCACCTGAGAAGACCTACGGATAATAATGATGAGAATAACTTGAGTTACATCACTTATTTATGAAATACCAAACCTTTAAGACTTCCATCTTTTATTGACTATATCTTTGCTGCCCTATAAGACATCAGGGAATATTCTCTCTCTCTCTCTCTCTCTCTCTCTCTCTCTCTCTCTCTCTCTCTCTCTCTCTCTCTCTCTCTCTCTCTCTTTATGAACTTTCCATGCAAGACCAGTGAAAGAACTGTTAATTACTTTTTATTATTATCGTTAGTTGTGAACAGCCTCAATTTTTTTTTTCCAAAAGTGTCCCTGCCAACTCAACTTCTTTATCTCCAACACAGATAAAACTTATAATAATCACCGTTGTGCTCTTTCCAATTTGGAAAGTTTCTCAGCAATGGTGAAACTAAAAGATGTAAAGTTTTATTATCATATCTGAAAAAGACCAGTTAGTTTATTTCTCTTTAAAACCCATTCATTTAAAAATCCAACAGAAAGAACTTACCCTCGTAGCTGGAGAGTAAATTTATTACGATTACAAATTATATTACTGCTGCCATTATTATTATAATGTTGTTTTTTTTTACTATCATAATTAACGTCTTCATAATTTCTGTTGTTATCATTGAAAATGTACCAATCTATCAACTGTGGCGGACCACAAAAGTATCATAACCATTGAAGCAATGTTTCTTCATCGTGTTCTTCAAGGACATATCCTCTCTTGTTAATATGTCGTAAAATATCTCCTCC
The DNA here is from genome assembly GCF_036898095.1 of Palaemon carinicauda. Classification (NCBI taxonomy): domain Eukaryota; kingdom Metazoa; phylum Arthropoda; class Malacostraca; order Decapoda; family Palaemonidae; genus Palaemon; species Palaemon carinicauda. Next base: position 17,722,271 of record NC_090749.1, read on the forward strand.
ATCTTGATAAGAGGGTTTCAAAGATACCTAAATGTCCAAAAGCTTTCTTGCCAAGGACTGGTTGCAGTGTTAACTGGGTTCATTAGGAAAGACCATATTTCTGCATCATCCCTGGCTGTTGGGAGGCGCCAGTACTTGGGGCAGTTTTGACCTAGTCAAGGGATGGAACATGATATGGAGAGAGAGAGAGAGAGAGAGAGAGAGAGAGAGAGAGAGAGAGAGAGAGAGAGAGAGAGAGGGGGGGGGGGGGGGGGTCGTGCGTTGGTTAAGTAAAGACGACTCCAAACATTTAGGTCCGATTGTTTTTCTTAACTTTTAACATAAAATTGGGTCTTGTAAACAAAAAATAATTGTTTTAAGGTTATCTTTGTACTTCAGATCTCTGTAAGGTTTCGAGTTTACTTATAAAGTCAAATTCTCGTTTGGTTGTTCAAAGGGTTCTTCTCTCTGTTCTTTTTCCTCCCAGTGCGAGTTTAGAGAGAGAGAGAGAGAGAGAGAGAGAGAGAGAGAGAGAGAGAGAGAGAGAGAGAGAGAGAGAGAGAGTCATATGAAGGAAAAATTACTTCTTAGCAGGTTCCAAAATGGAGCCTTCAACCCCCAAAGCCCTCTTACTTATAGTGTCATAAATATCACTTCTTCTAGTTAAGATCCCTCCAGGTCATCCTAGACCCTTGATTTAAGATGATGATGTTATTTTCTTCTTCCTTCTTGACCTCGTGTATCTTAATTTCTAATGTTATGAAAGTGAGTAAAGAAGGCAGGAAATTTCAAAGTAGACATTATTTAAAGTATTACTAAGATTTATACTACAAAGAATAATATTTTAGGTTAAGGAAATAGACATTACATTCTGTACTACTTCCTGTTCATCATGTAACAGATTTCAGTTATAATGAAATGGTGTTTGTTTTTGAGAAATATTAACGAAGCAAAAGGTTCGTCTCACAAGTTTTCCTTTTTAATTACTCATTTTTATTTCATCCAGATTTCTAAACTCTTTTTTTTCCCAAGTCTTCTTTCTCCTTATAAGCATTCAATTGTTTGGTTTCGATTCTGGTCTTTTTTCCATTTCTTTGCTATATGTGATATTCAGGTTTAACACTTGTTGATACCGTACTTTGTTGGTGCTTTTCCACAATTTCCTTTTCTGGTTTTCTATTGGTTATCTCTTCCATAAATTAATTCCGTTCAAGAAACTGTTTCTATAGTATTGTTTCTAATCTCCCACTCTTGTTTTCATATGAGACTCATATCCCTTTCTTCTCTTAATTAACGTGACAATAGCTTTGCAGAAAATAATATTTTCCTAAATATCTGTTTTCTATCGTTTTCAGCTTTTCAGTGTCTTTACCTGTTAGACTTACTACTGTCTTTCAGTGGAGAATGAATGGTAAATGTGTTTTTCCGATCGTTGTATACAAAAGTGTGTCAAGTAAAACCCCTTTAGAATTTCCTCTTATTCTAGACTACATCTTTCCGGTGTCCTCATAACGCTGAATTGCCTTTTTGGTCATGACAAAGCTTTCCCTTCAAGACAATGATAACTTCATTTTGGGATGATATAACCTTTTCGTCTTATTTAATCATAATTCCGTAAATTTATACTTAGAATAGGAATTGCCTGACTTAGAACTAAACCTTGAAAAGTTTGTTTGATATCTGAGTGAGCTTGTATATTCATGATATTCGACAAAAGATAAAATGGGACAATAGATTTGGCAATTCGTTTCTTGTTTTTTTTAGGAAAATGATAGATAGGATTATAGAACCCGTTCTGAAATAAGGGAATCTCGATTCACACCAAAATAATAACAACAACATCAACAACAACAAAGAGGAGAGAAAGAGGTAAACTCAACATCAGATTCCTTCATCAGCTTCAAGTTACAACAGTGTCTAAGCAAAACATCTGTTGCTTAGCAATTCTAAAATCAATTAAATTGCCATTTTACGAATAGCACTCTCTCTCTCTCTCTCTCTCTCTCTCTCTCTCTCTCTCTCTCTCTCTCTCTCTCTCTCTCTCTCTCTCTATTTGGAACCTGATATTTCAAAGAATACCTTTCCACACTGATACATTCCATAGAAAAATCACAGTAACCACATTTTCGGTATGGCCGCGATACAGATTTACGTCGGCGACGTAAATTTCTCCTAGACTAATTCACTTATCTAAATTCAATTATCAGGGAATTTATCGGTCTGATATTTACTTTGTTTATTGCAATTTTCATGTTGATATCTGCTATAGAAAAGCCAAAGCAGAAGTTTTTATTTTTTTAATATGAGTGCAACGGTTATTTTTGGCGTCGTATCAAATGGCTCCTAAACTAATTTACATAATTTAAATGAAAATTTCATTGAATGTTATTAAATGTATTTTCTCTGATCCTTACAATTTTCATTTTAATATCTGCGATAGAAAAGCTTCAGCTGCCATTCATGAGCGGCCTTTAAAGCATTTAAAAGTATCTATACATACATACATGCATACATGCATACATACATAAATTCATACATACATACATAAAATGAAGTATTACTGAGAAGATCAAGATGTATAGATAAGAGAATAAAAATGTAAATTAATTATCGTGATAGTGAGCGACATTCAACGAGGGAAACTACAAGTTCCAAACATAATACCCGTCCAGAGTTGCAATTATTTAGTTGTTATACACAAAAAAAAAAAGAATAGTAATTAAATGGTTTGACTAACTCATAAAAAATATGCATCACTACTATTCTGCTTTATTAATTTATGGGTGATATTACACAATTTATTTCATCGATTCCTATAACTGGCCCTTTTCTAAGAAGCGTCTTGCAACTCCTGTTCCCTGAACACAAGAACAAACATCCTGCAAATGACAAAGATACAAAACAGATCAAAAAATCTGTTCAACCAATTGTTGCAAAATTCCTGCAATCAATACATTACTTATTTAGGAGACTACATTACGAGATAAATAATTATTTATGAATAAATGAGAGCCCAGATGTGACATTTATTTTGCAAATGTGGTCATAAATTTGTGAGCGTCATATAATTCATGAAACAAACGTTGGCTCTAAAAATGATGTGCTGTACTTCATGAATGTTTATAACCTTGTCATTTTATGATACAGGTAATAATGAACATTATTCGACCGGAAGTTCAATTGCCTTTAATTGTGAAGGATTCATTCCCGCACCAGAGGTGTCTCATTTCTTGCTAATGATATATAGTGATTGTAACTTAGTTTGATGTTATCCAAACGGTATCAGCTGATTGGATCATTAATCTCTTTCCACGCAAAGGAAACAGACTGGGATCAAATCAAACTTAATGTTTACTAAAAGGATGCGTCCGTGTTTTCTGGAACAAAACAAATCTCTTCTCATTCACTGGAGAAACAAAAAGCATAAGGAGTTTTCGACGGAGGAAAGACTTACTTGTTTTGGAGGGTCTGTGAAGTTTACAACTCCCCACACCTCCACCCCACACCCGCCGTCCTTATATTACAGGAAAGTCCTAATAACAGGAAAGTCCTTTGTTCAAGACGATGAAATTAGATAATACTTTTATAGTCCTCTAAGTAACCAATAGATGGCTTCAGAGAGGCCTTTTTGGCAGTTAAATACTGGACACACAGTATTTTAATCCCCAAAGTGATTAATTGTTTTTTCTTTTTTGTGAAAATTCCTTCATGAACATTCTATCAATAATTTCGTTCACGCCTGCTTCTATTATTCACGCTAAGAAAGACATTGTTAGTTGTCCTTCTTTAATCAAACGACTTCATAATGAGAGTGTTCCTAATGGCAGTATATTTGATGTCCCCTCTGCAATAATGTTCTATTTTTGTCCACTTGGTATTTATCCGGAAGATTCTACCCAAATTGTTAGAATCTCAATGTTGTTATACCTAACTTAAATATTAGCAAGAACACAGGAAAGATAAATGAGTATCATTTCCCTCATCGTATGTCAATTTCCGTATAGACTCATCTTCTAATCTAGATTTCAACTTTATGATAAAGCTTTCAGTACCAACAACTATAAAACAATGAAATCCATTTGAACAGATTGTTTTAGGAAAGGATTAACCTCAAACACATTAACATCTAAATAAAAAACTTATTAAATTTGCTAACATATCAATTAAAAGTCACTATTAACTTTTCTAAAATGTCTTTCCGTGTTGCGAGGATCAGAAAGTGTTTCTATTGTTGCACGCTGGATGATGTCAGGAGGGGCTATAGTATATCCCTTTGATGATACACTTCTCTCTCATCCTATTGACAGTAGAGTTCTCAACTGAAACATGAAATGTATAAAAGTCTTCCCTTCGTCAAATGAGGCAAATAAGTTATGCCAAAGGTGTTCTTTCGTTCTCTCTCGGTGTCTCAAAGGTTCTGCTGATGCTCACGTTCATCCAACTGCAGAGTTTATAACGAAGTGTTTCCGGATATATTACTGTCTACCTCTTCTAAAACGTATTTTGAATTTGTGTGTGTGCGTATGTCCCGGTGTAAATCGTGTGAGTTCTCATATTTCCTTTCTGTTACAGAAATAGATTAGATTTTCCAGCGAAGTGACAATCAATCTATTTCAAATTCATTTATAAATCATTTGTCTCCAGGCAAAAGACAATTCCAACCTGACAGAAACTAAAAAACTCAAATCCTCCGAGACAAAATTAATGATTTGTCTTAATATTATTATTGATAAGATATAAAACTATTTTCCATTTCTTCATTTTATTCAAAAATTTCCGTCTTATTGGCTGGTATAATGACTCAGGGGAATATATTCTATTCTATTTAATTTATGAAGACGAAACAAAAATAACTTCACTGAAAAAAATAAAAAGATATATTTCATCGAGACAGGAAGTTGTAGACATATTCGTTTCTGTCCCTTTGTCAAATACTTGACAAAGAAAATTGACAAAACAAATTGACAAAGCGAATAGACAAAGCAAATAGACAAAGCATGCCCTCCCGACATTGCACCCAGAGTAACTCCTCATCAAACCAAAACGACGACGACAGTAAACAACCATCATGGCTGCTGTGATCATAGCTAAGGAATCAATGTTAATTTCCTTTAATGGCTATATCAAGAATAAGAAATTCATTGCGCCTATATAATTCATAATTTGGGAATCTAATCAATATCACCTTCAAGTATCTTCTAATATTACTTTTCAAATATATTCCACTTGACCTCGGAATTTCTCTCGTTCACTAAAATCTCCTTCTGTTACCACGAAAGTCTCGTTATGTTTTGCTTCAGTAAGCAAGAGCAAAGACTCTATTCACTTCAATTATTGGTTATGAAATCTCTCTCTCTCTCTCTCTCTCTCTCTCTCTCTCTCTCTCTCTCTCTCTCTCTCTCTCTGGGGATTAGAATAGGGGATAATTAATCATAATAAACTTTGTGCAATGTTGATAAACGCAGAACAAAAGAATTCATCACTTTTATGAAAGACGAAATTGGAGAAGACAATAGGTAAAGGGATAATGAATGATGATGAAGGGGGAAAACAATACAGGTAAGAAGGAAAGTAAGAAACAACAAAACTTAGGTGAAACCAAGATCAACGAAAAAGGAAAAATAGAAAAACTGTTAAAACGGGGAAGAAATCTTCTCTCTCTCTCTCTCTCTCTCTCTCTCTCTCTCTCTCCTCTCTCTCTCTCTCTCTCTCTCTCTCTCTCTCTCTCTCTCTCTCTCTCTTGTCCTTCATCTTTCATTGATTATGTTTTGTGTTTCACGTCAAACTTTTCTTGATGATCTTTTTAAAGAGAGAGAGAGAGAGAGAGAGAGGAGAGAGAGAGAGAGAGAGAGAGAGAGATGTGGCCAAAAGAATCTATTTGACATCAGCCATCACCTCTTCAATGATAATGATGATAATTAAAAAAAAGTACATAAAATCCGTTTGTGGAAAAAGATTCATAAAGACTTTCAAGATATCTTTGAATTAATGGAATAGGATGATGCAATCAGTGCCAGCACTGATGCCGAGTTCATTGGTTTGCTTAAGCAGAGATTTCAAGTTATAAAGCAGACTGTTTTCTTTGTAATTTTCATTTTTATTTGGGAATAATTTGTTTTCATTAGCGAGAGAAGTTTAATTGATTTAATGTAATATTCATGATATCCAAAGTTAGATGCCTCATTGCTTCAGTTGATCTACGCCTTACGGAAAAATGAGACGAACTGTGTGCGAATAGATTGTGGTCGAACACTTGAGGAAAGTTAGAACCATTTATTTCTATTCAATCATAGAAATATTCTCTCTCTCTCTCTCTCTCTCTCTCTCTCTCTCTCTCTCTCTCTCTCTCTCTCTCTCTCTCTCTCTCCTCAAAGAGATTCCATATATCCATTATTATTATTATTATTATTATTATTATTATTATTATTATTATTATTATTATTATTATTATTATAAGCTAGCCTATAACCATAGTTGGGAAAGCAAGATATTATAAGTCGAAAGACTCCAACCGGGAAAATATCCCAGTGAGGAAAGGAAACAAGGAAATAGATAAACTATAAAGGAAGAATAAACAATCAAAATAAAATATTTCAAGAACAGTAACAATATTAATTATATCCTTCACATATAAAATATAAAAACTTCCGAAAAAACAAGATAGAACAGTATGCCCGAGTATACCCCCAAGCAAGAGAACTCTAATCAGCCGCTTCATGAATGATTTCTCGTCTCGAATGTGCATCAGTAAATAAAGCATATTAATGATGTTTGCATCATTTAATGCTTGGATTCTCAATGAAATATATCCTTCATTTGTGAAGCGAGGAGAGCAGCCAAACCTCATCCTAACGTAGCTTGGTAGAAACGGAATTTAATTGTTGTCTTTTTAAATGAACAAATTTACCAATGGAGTTGAATTACTATCATTATTATTATGAACGTTATTAGTATTACCACTTTTAGTATTTTCATCATTGTTATTATTATTCTCTGATGCCAAATAGGTAACAATGAACATCTAAATAACACCGAAAAGAACAGCAGGTAATCTACACGATTCATCTTACCGCTTCACCTGTGACATCCAGGTATTCTGAAAAGTAGATTTAAACAAAGTTTTATTTTGTGCAGATAGCTGGAATAAGACAAAGATCTCTGCAAGTGACTTCATCTAAAGACATCAACAGTTACAACTGATCTGTAAATTAAAACCAAAGAAGATTGTACGAGTTTTTATGGCTGGGCTGCTATCCATTAATAGCAAATGGGAGATTTGGAACAGAATCATAGCTAAATAAAGAAATGCTTTCTAGCCTTGTTTGAGATCTTCTGTTCCAGAGTAGATGACGTTACGAATGTGAACTTATGATGATGTTTTCTTTCTACCTTTCTCTTATCTTGTAAGCAAATGTCAATTTCAAATGGGCTGTGTGGTGGCCAAAAAGAAATAATCTTAAAAATTAAAGAGAATTTTAGCGCTTTCAAGGGGTGCTTCACTTAGTAAAACATATATACACCCACACAACCAAAACCACATACACACACACTCACACACACATCCATACACACACACGCATACACACACATGTATATATATATATATATATATATATATATATATATATATATATATATATATATATATATATATATATATATATATATATATATATATATATATATATATATATATGAAATTCTTTTCCATACTATTATCTGAAGCATAGTCAAACAGAACAACAAAAAGTCCCTTTTTTATTCGTCAAAGAAATGATAACGACCTTCAAGAGTCATTGTTTATCTGCAAGACATTCATTTGCAATTCCACAAAGAAACGTTTGATGACCTAGATATGATCCTAATGACCTTAGGAAAACGTTTCCTTTTAAGCCGTTGAGGATCAGACCCACTCTCAGAATGGATGACCCTAATTAAGAAATATTCTTTTGCAAGTCTTTCTTAATCAAGGGAGATTTGTGTAATAAACATAGGGGCAATTTCTGCAATATTTGATTCTAGGGATGATCTAATATTCTCCTTAGTATTCTTTTATCTACGTTTATTTTGATTATTTAAACACCATTTTGCAAAGTAATATGTCAAAGAAAAAGGATTTCTACTTGGGTAAAGTATTACCATATAATTGTGACCCGTTGTGATTTCAACAACAGACCACAAATATCACCAATACATTATCAATTGCTACACATTTCCTCATTATTCATATAACAGTATCTGCATATATGGGATTAACATTTCATGTGAATTAAACTATGATTATTACAAGGCCCAATAAACGTATTATCTATTACACGAGCGCCAATATCTAAAAACGTCCATTTCTCTTTGAATTTTACATGTGCCCTAATGTACTGAGTCTGTTGGAACCTTGTATATATATATATATATATATATATATATATATATATATATATATATATATATATATATATATATATATATATATGACCCGATTTAGGTCGTATTAAGGGGGGGTTCAACTTCACGTCTTGGGGAAACAAAGATAGAGACAATTGATGGCTAACACTATTATGAGAGAGGGTAGGATCATGCACCAATGATAGTCGAATTGTTAATTTTCCACAGCTGCTATATTCTATTTAAGCTACAAGGGCGACCCTTAATTAACATTACGTTACTTTACTAATAAAAAGTCCTCAGAGAAATGGTACTGGTTGGCACTCATTCTGGCACCCGTGACCTGAACGTATAGGTCTACACACTCACGCCTCCCAACCTTAACTGACTAAAAAACTATGGGCAGTTCAGCGCCCACCTTGGCCTTTCTATGGCCTGATCGATGATTGGTTGTTTTGACCGAAAGTCTTATGAAGAACCAATAGAGAGAGATTTTGGTGACGCTAACTTTTAACGAACATTTTCGAGTGCCTACAAGCCAAGCCGATAACGACATTCTCAAAGTGGCATCCCACGCCACATTATAACCGTCTTTCCTTTAACAAAGAAGACATCTGTTGACATTCACTTATTCCACAAAGTAACAACCTGACTGTGCTTAGCTCATCACTCCCTTCCCAAATTTTCACGTCCCGTAAAATTCACACTTATCAGATTTTTTTCTCAAACATTTTTTTTTTCTCTCTCTCTTTTTTTTTTCACTGAACACAATCTTTCTTTTTCCACGAGATGTTGCCTCTGAGTACCACTCTCTTCGGGAGCATGCAAACATTAAAATTAAATACCTAAACCAAATCAAAGGGTCTTTTTGGCGTGTTACAATTGCAAGTTACACAAAGATGAATATCACGCCCACAATAGATCATACAGAAACACAAAATCAGGTTTAAATACATCGTCATCGAAATTTGGAGCACAAAATCAGAAAAATAATAATGTTTCAAATGCAATAAAATTTCATATGTACCAACAATCATCACATACACAAATTAAAGAAAATGATAAAAATCAAGAGAAATCAAAATGAATAACTTACAATCCCCGCACTCTTTGATACATTTATCATTATAAGGAAACCATTTCTAACCATCCGTCACACTGCAACAAAGAGCAAACTCAAACAGTGAACAATAATAAAAAGAAAAACATACTTATTAATAACCGAGCAATATTATTTCTCCTGAAAAACAAAAACATAAGTAATGATGTTCAATTTTCAACCCATGATTAATAATTACCTGTAATAGCACTGAAAACCTCCACAGAAAAATGATATTCTTTAAATACAGTATAACACAAACAATGGAAAACCATACATAAAACCATTGGTAATAGCAAAATTGGTACCAACACAAAATAATGAAATTTGAATTATTTCCAACATAACATAAATGCAACAGAAATTTCCCAGTATGATAAATGACATACTCGTGATATGCTTAGAACAAAACCAAAAAAAACGAAACAAATTTTAATTCATCTTTCCACAAAACACTCGGAATGAACATACGTAAAAGAAACCTAAGTTTTATGACCTCAATCACCTCGTGGTAGACATTATCTCAAGACCCACGTTTTCTCGTACTCTCTCGTGCTTGGAGGACGGCACGGACAGTCGCTTGTGCCTCCTCTTCACCTTCCTCTCCCAGGTAGCCAGGTAGCCCGGGGTAAGGTGGCACCGGCTTATTCAGATACCACACCAAGTTGTCCTCCCGGACCGGGCGCATGTGAGAAAGGTGATACTCGCCTTTGGTCCCGGTCCGGATGTGTTGGATGACCGCCGTATCGGCTTTAATTTCTTTTACACGATACGGTCCAACATATGCGGCTTCCAGTTTATGCTTCCTCGGTTGCAACCTTCTTAGATAGATTCTGTCCCCTATCTGTATAGGAGACGTGCGCGTTCGGAAACGCTGATCGTATTTCGTCTGATACTTCTCATTGGCCCTCAGCAAGTACTTTTGGGTTATCTGAAACACTCTCCGAGCCAAATTACACATCATCACCCGATATTGTTCTGTGTTGTATAATGGCAGGGTGTGGGGGTCCATGATAACGGTATACGGCAACACAGGGTCCTGCGCATATAGTATAAAAAACGGTGTATCCCTAATAGAGCTATTATATGCCGTATTTAGGGCGAACTCCGCCCACGGCAACATTTCCACCCACTGGTTTGGATTGTCCCCCACAAGATACCTTAAGATATTTGTCACCTCTCGGTTATGGGACTCGACGAGCCCATTTGCTGATGGCCGATAAGAGGCGATCGTGAAATGATTTATGTTCATGATCTGGGTTACCCCCTTACACACTTCATTCACAAACTCTCGACCATTGTCACTTATCAATGTACGTGGACATCCGTACCTCACTATGAAGGAGCACAACGCCTTCGCAACCGACACTGCGGTTTTGTCCACCATTGCATACGTGTGTGTGAAGCGTGTGAATGCATCTACAAACACACACACGTACTTAAACTGCCCGTCACCGGGGGGAAATGGACCCAAAACGTCCATATGCACTCTATTAAACTTAACAGGCACTATTGACCATGTTCTGGCCTTCGGGATCACATGGTTGTGGTTCCGCATAGTGTTACACACATGGCACTTATTAATAAACCTAACAATGTCTTTTTTCATCCCTATCCAAAAAAATGACTCTCTGGCCCTTCTCAAGGCTCTCTCTATACCTACATGTCCTGCGTAAGGACTTACATGAATTACATGGATGGCTTTCTCTATCAAAGAGGAAGGGAGAACAACGCGAGATCGGATATCTCCCGGTCTCTTTTCATGCTTATAGAATAGGATATCGTCTTCGATGAAGAACTCATCTCGTCGCATGCGCAAGAAATCCGGGAGTTTGCTACTCGCATCTCTCACGCACCTCTTGACCTGTTCGATCCAAGGTTCAGATTTTTGTCCTGCAACGAGCTCACCCACACTCCAGCCACACAAATCGATCACACACTCATTCACGGGGCATTCTCTCTGAATTCCCCCCGTGGAACTTCCAACATCCACCTTCTCCGGACAGCCCTCGTCCTCTCTCTCTCTCACACTAGAGTTGCCAAGTTCTTCCCGTTTTCTATGCGCTCCTCCCACAGGTGTATTTGACCCCGAACTCTCCTGTTGTTTTCCCTTCCGCCTTGCCGACCTGGTTGTTACAGCCGCTATGGCGGTCCTGGAGAGAGCGTCTGCTACTTTATTTGACTTCCCCGAAATATGCTCGAAATTTGCAATATCAAACTCTAACAACCGCTCAATCCACCGAGCTTGCCGAGTATTTAATTCCCCTTTTTTAAACAAGTCTCGCAACGGCCGATGATCTGTATTTATTTTAATTTTATGCCCAAGCAAGAAGTAGCGGTGTCTCTCCAGCATCCATAGAATTGCCAATGCCTCCCTATCGAAGGTACTGTACCTAACCTCTGGTCCCTTTAAAGCCCGTGAAGCGAAACAAATAGGCCTCTCATTCCCTTCATCATCAACCTGAGAAATGACTCCGCCGATCGCGATCTGACTCGCGTCGGTCGTTACTAAAAAGGGCCGATCGAACCTTGGATAAGCCAGAAGTTCGTCGCTCGTGAGTGCATTCTTTAATGTCTGAAAAGCAGTTTTTTCTCTTTCTCCCCACTGAAATTCAGGCCGCTTCCTCAATGAATCTAGCGGTCGTGCTATGTGACCGAAGTTCTGTATAAACTTACGGTAATAGCCAGCGAGCCCGAGAAAACTGGCTACTTCCTTAGCGTTTCTTGGCTCTGGGAATTCCTTGATTGCAGCTACTTTATCGGCACAAGGCCTTAGGCCTTCGGGCGTTACTATGTGCCCCAAAAATTCTACCTCTTGTTGAAAAAATTTACATTTGTCTAAATTAATCTTCATCCCCTGACGTCTCAAAGCTTCTAACACTTGTATAAGATTTTTTTCATGCTCGTCTGCCGTAGCCCCAATTACAATTATATCATCCAAATAGACAAAAACACTATGTCCTAGCAATGAAGCTAATACAGACATCATCACACGAGAAAAATGGGCAGGAGCATTCTTTAATCCGAAAGGAAGATAATTATACTCAAGCAACTGATCATTTGCTATAAAGGCCGTCTTTTCTTTACTCTCTTCAGCTAAGGGAATTTGGTGATATCCGGACTTTAAATCTAAAGTAGAAAAAAACCTGCTTTCCCTGACTTTAAGTAACAGTTCCTCGATAGAGGGCAAAGGGTATGCATTATCCTTGGTAACAGCATTTATCCTCCTATAATCTACGCATAATCGAAAAGAACCATCCTTCTTACGAACCATTACAATTGGAGAAGCCCAGGGGGACTCGCTTTCTCGAATCGTACCTTGCTCTTTTAATTTATTTATTTCTCTTTCAATTGCCTCTACATGACAGACGGGAGTCCTATAAGGTTTAGAACGAATTGGGGGGTGGCTGCCAGTCTCGATGTTAAATGGAAACTTAGTAATTCTCCCTGGGGTTTCATCTCCAACTGCAATTACGTCCTCAAAATTCTCTACAATATCTCCTACTCTCTTATAATAATTAATTGGTGTCGCTCCAATAGCTGTTTGACGGAGCTTTCTCAGCCTTTCCGGACCGGGACCTTGACCATGGAAAGATAAGGTCGCCAGTGTCCGTTCGGCTGTCACAAATGAACATAACTCAAGGTCGCAGACCGACTCAGTGCCTAAGCGGAACCACTGGGTACTTACATTCATAAAGGGAATTTCAACCTTTCCTTCGGTAACGGTGGAGACCCCTGGATACATGAAATCCTGCCACTTTTGATGTGGTTTCACGTATACGAGGTCACCTTCGCGCATTTCCGGTGCGGGTGCCACTGATAGGGAGTAGAGGGAGGAGGGGGGGATTGATTCACCTGCCTCCGGCCCGGCAGGAACCGCCCCTGCTGTCCCCTTAGCAGTGAGGGCGACCCTGACTTGTGGCCGAGTTTCCCCCATAACTGGTATCTCTGTCTCTTCTCCTGGTCCCACTTTCCACCTCACTTCCAGCCCCTCCCCATCGGGGCCCCGTATTGTCATTTGTTTCTCCTTGATGAAATCGATTCCCAGGATAATGGGAATATCCCCCATATTTAATGTCGGAATGACATAGAAGGCATGGGTCACTTCTCGACCTTGAAGGATGAATCTCTGTCTAACGATACGTCGGGTCATCAGTTTGTGACCCCCAGCTGTGTACAACACCAGGTACTCCTTCGATGTTTGTATGGCATCCGTCGCCAAATGTTCTTCCATAAGGGAGACACTGGCCCCGGAATCAAGCAGAGCGCGTTGGATACCCGATCCCAGCTCTACTCTAAGAACGGGGACCGCATTCCTGCTTGCATGTGTGGGAGCGGCGGTGGGAGGCGGCTGCTCTACCTCCCGAACCCGCTCTGGCACTCCCGGGGAAGTCGCGCTCGCTGACCCGGGGGTATCCCTTACTGCTGGCTGGGGTACTGACTGTCCTCCCCCGACGTCACACTGGGGGGTGACGTTTGACTCCTTGGCTCTTCTGTCTTCGGTACTGGCGGTTCGGACAGACGGCCCGCGGGACCGTTGGTGCCCCTCCCGCGTTGTCTTCCCCTTCCTCTGGTTGGTGAAGGGGGAACGTGATCCCTTGAGCCGACGCCGTTTTTTGGACAGCTGTTCAGTAGGTGGTCTGTGGCATGGCATCCAAAACACCGCCGCTGCTCGACGGTGGGGCATACAGCTCGGAGGTGCCCCCTTCCCCCACAGTTCCAACAACTGCCATTCACTGCATCCCCACTTCTCGGACCCCTGCCTCTTCGAGGTCCACTGCTACGGGTACCCCGCCCCTGGGAGGCTGTCAAAGCCGGCTGGGTGTCGGGCTGCCTCACCGCCTGGGCTGCAGCTATCGTGGATGTCGGCCACTGGTTCGCCCCTTCCCCCGCTCGTCGTTCCCTGTATACGCGCAGCGCTGCCTGTACGGTAGGAAGGACATCGTACAAGGACTGCCCGGGAACTTGTAGGGCGGCCGTGACTGACAAGGGGAGCGCTTCCATCAGTTTCTGTTTGCAGTATCTTTCTCGCCATCCTGGGTCCTTACAGCTTTCCGGAGCGAAACTATTTAAATCTCTAGACATCCGTGCGACGAAACACGAGAGGGATTCTCCTGCCCGCAAGGTTGGCTGGTACTTCTGCCACAGGGTCGTCTTCTCAGTTTCAGCGAGGCCAAACCGTTTCAAGAGTTCGTTTTTGAAGGACTCCCAGTCCGTTGGCCGACCCATCCATCCTAGTAACTTGTCGGCTGCTGCCCCGGTTATCTTCTGGGTGGCCAGTATAATCCGATGTCTATCGGACCATCCTGCAGTAGCCTCCTCTACCACCGCCAAGAAGGCTTCAATCGAAAAGTATCCCTCAGCGGGTTGGGAATCATTGAACTCGACAATCGGAATCGTTGGTACCAAAAGATCACGCGCTCGCACTGGTTCTATTGAAGGTCCCGCGTCAATTTCCGACCGAGTTGAGGTTGTAATGTCACTTCTATTGTTCTGATCTTTCTGCATGTATCTACGTATTTCCGCCAATTCGCGCATGAGTGTTTGTATGAGTATTGGTGCGCCTGTTCCCAAATTCTCTTCCCCGAGTACCGATTCTACAATAGCTGCGGCATTCCTTTCCCCTCCCTCTCTGTTTTCGTCACCTCCACTGAGTGTTTGTATGAGTATTGGTGCGCCTGTTCCCAAATTCTCTTCCCCGAGTACCGATTCTACAATAGCTGCGTCATTCCTTTCCCCTCCCTCTCTGTTTTCGTCACCTCCACTCGACGTCGAACTTCTCGTGTTAACCATTGTCACTAGTCTCTTTTGTTTCCACTTTTTCAAAAATCTCACGTCGGCTAAAATCACTTAGCACAGACGCTAATTTGTTAATTACCCCACAACACCTGACACCATTTAATATGACCCGATTTAGGTCGTATTAAGGGGGGGTTCAACTTCACGTCTTGGGGAAACAAAGATAGAGACAATTGATGGCTAACACTATTATGAGAGAGGGTAGGATCATGCACCAATGATAGTCGAATTGTTAATTTTCCACAGCTGCTATATTCTATTTAAGCTACAAGGGCGACCCTTAATTAACATTACGTTACTTTACTAATAAAAAGTCCTCAGAGAAATGGTACTGGTTGGCACTCATTCTGGCACCCGTGACCTGAACGTATAGGTCTACACACTCACGCCTCCCAACCTTAACTGACTAAAAAACTATGGGCAGTTCAGCGCCCACCTTGGCCTTTCTATGGCCTGATCGATGATTGGTTGTTTTGACCGAAAGTCTTATGAAGAACCAATAGAGAGAGATTTTGGTGACGCTAACTTTTAACGAACATTTTCGAGTGCCTACAAGCCAAGCCGATAACGACATTCTCAAAGTGGCATCCCACGCCACATTATAACCGTCTTTCCTTTAACAAAGAAGACATCTGTTGACATTCACTTATTCCACAAAGTAACAACCTGACTGTGCTTAGCTCATATATATATATATATATATATATATATATGTGTGTGTATATATATCTATATATAGATATATATATATATATATATATATATATATATATATATATATATATATATATATATATATATATATATATATATATATTTATATATATATATATATATATATATATATATATATATATATATATATATATATATATATATAATATATATATATATATATATATATATATATATATATATATATATATATATATATATATATATATATATATACACACACACACATATATATATATATATATATATATATATATATATATATATATATATATATATATAGGCCTATATGAGAGAGAGAGAGAGAGAGAGAGAGAGAGAGAGAGAGAGAGAGAGAGAGAGAGAGAGTTGATGCGTACAGTTCTAACTAATTTGCGTAAGTATTCTATGACCTTATTTCCTTTTTGGAATCAGTAAAGTCAAAGTTTTCTTCGTGGCTAAATCAACTCCAGCCACTTCCTTATGACTCTCCAGAAGATGCTGAACAAATCCTCATCTCCGGAAGGTGTGACTCAGGTGCCTCAGTCTTATTCATTCATTCTCATTTCAGATAGGTTTTTTGAATCTAAGAGAATCTTTAGAATCGACACAAAATCATGCTTAATAATTGAGACATTTAAAATGAATAAGATAGACATATCAACACTCGATTCATCTCTGAAGAATTCATTATGACATTTGGATCTCACGATTCCTTAAAACAATTCCTCATGACCTCAATTATTGTGTCAACGACCCATTAAGGTCATCAGCCTTAATTAAGATATTAAATGACCTGGTTAAGATAATGAGGTATCGTTTAGATTCTCTTTCCTGAAGTCAAGATTTCCCTGAGGATTCATTTCATCCTAATGGAGGAACAATACGAACTTATTAAGATGATGGATTATGACAAAAGTCTTGATGTCATCATTAATTCGATAAAAGCATTCTGCATTCATCTATATTATTATTATCATTATTATTATTATTATTATTATTATTATTGTTATTATGGTCATTATTACTTGCTAAGCTACAACCCTAGTTGGAAAAGCAAGATGCTATAAGCCCAAGGGCTCCAACGAGGATAAATAGCCCAGTGAGGGAAGGAAATAAGGAGATGAATAAATGATGAGAATAAATTAATAATATATTCTAAAAACGGTAACAGCGTCAAAACAGATATGTCCTATTTCAACTATTAACAACGTCAAAAACAGATATGTCATATATAAACTATAAAAAGACTCATGTCAGCCAGGTCAATAAAAAAACATTTGCACCAACATTGAACTTTTGAAGTTCTACTGATTCAACTACCCGATTAGGAAGATCATTCCACAATTTGGTAACAGCTGGAATAAAACTTCTAGAATACTTTGTAGTATTGAGCTTCATGATGAAGAAGGCCTGGCTATTAGAATTAACTGCCTGCCTAGTGTAACGAACAGGATAGAATTGTCCAGGGAGATCTGAATGTGAAGGATGGTCAGAGTTATGACAAATCTTATGCAACATGCATAATGAACTAATTGAACGACAGTGCCAAAGATTAATATCTAGATTAGGAATAAGAAATTTAATAGACCGTAAGTATCTGTACAACAAATTAAGATGAGAATCAGCAGCTGAACACCAGACAGGAGAAAAATACTCAAAACAAGGTAGAATGAAAGAATTAAAACACTTCTTCAGAATAGATTGATCAACGAAAATCTTAAAAAAGTTTTTCAATAAGCCAACTTTTTTTTTGCATTTGAAGAAGACACAGACCTAAAGTGTTTCTTAAAAGTAAATTTGCCATCGAGAATCCCACCTAAAATTTTAAAAGAGTCATATAAATTTAAAGAATCATTATCAATACTGAGATCTGGATGTTGAGGCACCACCGTCCATGACCTACTTACAATCATACTTTGAGTTTTGTTAGGATTCAACTTCATACCCCATAATTTGCACCATGCACTAACTCTAGCAAGATCCCTATTATGGGATTCAAAAACTCCAGATCTACATCCAGATGGAATTGATGCAAAGAGAGTAGCATCATCTGCCTATGTAACAAACTTGTTTTCGAGGCCAAACTACATTTCATGTGTATTTAAGTTGAAAAGTAATGAGCCAGGAACGCTAAATATCACTTTCTATACTCACTAAGGTGCCCATCAACAACATCTATTACTTAAAATATTAATAATGGTGCCATGTCAAGATCCATCCACTTTGGGTTTCAATACTAACAAGTGGCTTATGATTAACATGATTAAATATGACGAATGCAACAAATATTATACAATAATTACTCTTTCCCCTTAAGGTCAAGTGTAGTGTAGTATCAGAGTAAGAGTAGTAGGATTACATAGATGTAGGAGATGGCAAGATGGTGATATAAGTAACTTTGCAGTCTGAACCAGCGACGAGTTTCTTCACGGGGAAAGAATTTGTCATAGGATTCATTAGATATTCTCAACCCTTTATTTTTTAAGGGTCTCCAATAATAGTAGATGAAGTGCAAATTAATAAAATAATTGTTACCGTTTATGGTTGTTGTTGTTGTTGGAGTATTATAGCCAACACTTGTTGTTGGCACGGGCCTTTCCCTTGGTTGGCCCGTAGATAATCTGTAAAATTATAAGGTGATTACATTATTGGAAATTTGAAAGGTTTTTAGTAGTAGAAAAAGATGTGGACAGGGTAAGGATGATGGTGGTAGTAGTAGAAGGCCATCATTTCTCGGATAGTGGTAGTTTGAAAATTGGGGTG
This sequence comes from Palaemon carinicauda, assembly GCF_036898095.1. Lineage (NCBI taxonomy): Eukaryota > Metazoa > Arthropoda > Malacostraca > Decapoda > Palaemonidae > Palaemon > Palaemon carinicauda. The sequence goes on from NC_090749.1 coordinate 17,741,010, forward strand.
TAAGGCTTTTGAAGGATAGAGAAAGGGATGCAGGTGGGGTTGTCCAACCCTTTACTCCCTAGGGTCCCTGCGGAGAGTTTTTAGTGGTAGATTAGTTGAGAAGTTACAGAGGATGATGTGAATAGAGCCTTACAAATGAGGGGATGAGATGGTGCAATGAAACGATGAGGTCTTTACCTTGGTGGAGGTAGTGTTGAAAGCAACTGTGAGTGTGTGTCTGGAACTTAAACTTGATCAGGCTCTTTCCAAAATTTTTTTTTTCTTCATCTACCACTATTTATGTAAATTATTACTAATTCTTCCTAAATGATATAAAAAATTCCATTCAAAGTTATCAAAAATAATTATAAAAACAAAAGCGTATCTTTAAACGGTCAAAAAACCCAAACTCTTTTAAAATACATCATTATGTTGATAAAATATGTTTTTATCTTACCCAAACTCGTCCGGAATTTGCCTAATATTAAACGTTCACTGAGATTGGAGGGAGCCTTTCTTGTTCCATCTGTAATCAATAGGTAAAGAAACTGAATGATAGAGTAGAAACGTGAAAACTTTATTCTCGTTGACTCTAATGGAGATTGATTAATGCAATTTTCCATAGATTTTGCAAAAATAGAAGAACTCGCAACACAGTTTTCTTTCGTTTCCTGTCTTGACTTTCGAGGGGGACTAAATGATATCTAATTCTATACCATCACTTTATCTTAGTCTATATGTTAATGAATGTTGCATTTTTTAATCCTTCTTATTCTATAATGACCTTTGGTCTTTTTCTAGTTAGGTTTGAGGGAAAACACGAAGATCTGGTCTTCTATTCTGTTGTAAGAGAGGAAAGATAGCGAGTTGTGGAAAACTATAGCAATAATAGATTATTTTCTTCCTTATTCACATTGGCAATTTAGATAAATTGAGAGAGAGAGAGAGAGAGAGAGAGAGAGAGAGAGAGAGAGAGAGAGAGAGAGAGAGAGAGAGAGAGAGAGAGAGAGAGAGAGAGAATTTTACTATAAAATATAGGCATTTAAAGCAAAGCAATGAAGGAAAAAAGACAATAGAAAGGAAACAAAGAAGTTAACTTGAGAATATTTTCCTTCGACCTATGATGGAAGGAAGACAAAGGAAACTCCACCTCGAATGACTGTGAGTCACTGATCAGACACAGTCACTCTCTACATATATAGTTCCCCTGACTGACATTAGCCCGGAAAGTCCCACCTCGGACAGTAAGCCACTCACTGATCAGGCACAACTCTCCTGCACGTATAGTTTTCCTGACATTTGCTCGTTTATAAGTGAGTCTTTTGGTACAGTGGCAGCGTCATATTGACTTAGATGGAAAGGCCAGCATTCGATTCTCCCAACAGACGAGGGAAATAAGTTTTGTTGCTGCTCTTATTAATAATAGCTTATCATTAGTTGGAAATTCGTAATTTACACAGCTAAGTATAATGAATTATAAAATTAATAATTTATTGTTTCATTATACCTGTTTTCTTTCTTACTATTTCGTTTGAGTTTAATCTTTACTTCTGCCAACCTTTCCAACCTTTGGTATTGCAATCTCCTGATTTTCCAGATAATTAAATCTTTGCTTAATATACAGATTGGTAACAGTAATTACAAAAAGCAAAATTATAACATCCAAGTTTGAACTTCTAAAGTTTCAATGACTAAACTCTTAGACTTAAAAGGAACATTCAATTATTTAGTTGCTGTTTTCACTAAAACTTCTTTCAAAATTGAGGTTATGCAAAACCAAAGAAAACTGAACCATTGTGGAAGCGTTCACTATAAATCCCAAACTGATTGTTTGCCTAAACATTGAGTTCCTTACTCAGATATTATTCATATGTTGTGAGAAGAAGAAGAATAAGAAGAAGAAGAAGAAGAAGAAGATATAAGTTCAGTGCTGGGTCAAAAATGGACTGCATGCTCAGGTACACTGATATCAAGGTGTCAAAGATTTTCACATACTGCCCTAACTAGGTTATGGCCCCTTGGTCAGAGTTGAGGTCTTGGTGTATCTTCGTCAAGTGATGCTCTGAGGACAGCAGAGAAGTTTGGAGTAAATTGTGGAGTGTAAACATTTAACAGAAAACAAAGTTACATTTGCATAAATTCTCTCTATTAATGGAGGTAACATGGGTTCGGTCTGCATGTTGACTATCTGAGTGGAAGGAGCGCACCCTAGGATAAACCTCATTACTCTATTTTGGAACAGTTCTAGAGGTTGTAACACCTGTCTGGGTAATTGAATTAAAGTTGGAGATAAATAGACAACAACTGACCTTAGGAAGAGGAAATAGAGGTTTTAGCCATGGGGATAGATTTACCTGTGGCCCTGGTGGCAAGCCACTTGATGAGAGTGAACCGAGGCTCCAGTCGATCAAGAAGGTTTTGCACCATGGGGTGAATTCGTTGTCGCACAGATATAGCAGGGGTAATCCTGACTGGTGAACCTTGATATGTATACTGTGTGCAGTGAGGTATAATATTCCCACCCATAATGAACACTGGCAGGTCTCGGAGATTCTGCGCAGAGAAGACTCTGCTTTTTTATCTGGGGAGAGTATGAGGCCACAGGAGGTACAGGACCTGTAGAAGTCTTGAAGGACACGCTGAAGGTCTCGATGGGTAGTGGAGTGGATACAGACATCATCAGCATAGCAGGTTACAGTGGTTCCAGGGATAGCAGCGAGGAGAAACAGTACACGGTGCATAAGTATATTAAAAAGAAAAAGGCTCAATACACCGCCCTGAGGTGTGACATGCTCAAATTTTTCATAGGAGCTACATACACCCTTAAAGAAAACACGTGATTTTCTATTACTGAGATAACTGTTTATCCACTTCAGAAGGTTTCCTCTGACACCAAATTCGACAAGCTGATCAAGAATTATATCTCTGTTGGCTATATCAAAAGCACTTTTGAGGTCTAGGAAGGCAACTACACTCTTAGAGGACAATCGGGAGTAGAGTTCAGCTAAACAGTGAAGAGTACTCCTCTGTGGAAGAAAGCCATACAAATGGGGAGAAAGTTTTTCTTGTAACTGGTACATTAGTCTGGTTAGTAATATACGCTCAAACACATTACTAAAACATGAGGTAAGGGAGATAGGCCGGTATTTATCAGTTCCATGCTTTGGTATAAAAAAATTGTGCCAATGGTCCCGGCAGCAGGTACATATCCATGTTGGTAGCAAAGATTATACAATTGTAGAAGAGGATTTCCATGAACCTTCAGGAGGAGACAAAGCACTTGTTAAGTAAGGCCATCATCTTCAAGAGCAGAATTTTTATTTCCCATACCAGCACGTCACAGCTCATCCTCGGTGATCAGCTCTTTGTCCTCCTCGTATGATTCCAACAATGCAGCCATCAGACGAAGATTGCGTAAATTGCTCTGGGAAGAAAGTGCTTCTTGGATTTGTACAGGGAGATTACTGGACCGTGACTGGGTTGACCAATTAGTGATGAGATCCTCTGTGCATATGCTTGTGGACTGTGATGAAGTGCACATGTGGTTTTTTCTTGACAGTCCTTTAGATGAGAAGCCACATGGTCCAAATGCTAGTCTGGTGGTTAATTAGATCAGTGTATATATACCATGACTCAGTGTAGACACACTTCTGGAGAGCATCCCTCGCCTGCTGATATTGAAGTAGATGATTGGTGTCGGTTATGTCTGAAAGGCAAGACCAGCATTGGCTGCAACTCTCTCTCTGCTTGCTTAATGAGTTCATCCAAGGTCCAAGCATGGGAAACAAGATGACTTTTAATGGGATGTCTGACAATATATAGTTGATAGAAGTCATGGGTAGCTTTCACCAAAGAATTATTTAGGTGTTTTGGAGAGTGTTTATCAAAGGTAGGTAGGACATAGGAGATATATGAAACATATGTTGGGCAGTACTTGGGTGGGATGTTGATGCGGGTACAATGATAGTGGTCACTTGGATGAGTCTGTATTGCGTATTCTAAACATAAGGCAACATGGTCAGAAAAGAGCGAGGGAACAGAATGACAGGAGACATGTGATGCCACGAGCCCAGATGTAAGAATATGATCAAAAGTGCCCCCGTCCACCCCCCCCCATGGATGTGTGTAGCACCACCTGTATCCCATCTGGTTAAATGGTAACGATGGATGTAGTTGAGCAGAGGAACTCCACTGCGGTTGGGGATCGGAGAGACATCACCTAGATCTGGGTGTCTGGCATTGAAATCACCCATGTAGATCATGCCATGGTTTGTAGGTGTAGGAAGTGCTGAGAGGTTAATTAAGCCAGGAGCAGAGTAAAAATTGCATAATCGAATATGACCATCACCTATCTTAGCCTGAAAAAGTTGGAAGGTCATGATGAGCGAAGGAGTTGATGAGGGAGAGTAGAGTGGATGTAAGTAATAAGACCATTCCTGAAATGATGTACATATGAAACATAACCGGAGAGTGTTGGAGCTTCATCACCTGGCTTATCACTGCCAGAGAAGGCTTCTTGAATAAATATTACTTATGGGTGATGGTAATAAACATATGTCATGAGTGTAGTGAGTCTGGAGTATTGTATAACTTCAAGGGCATTCCATGAAAGGACATGTAGTTGCATGAGTCTAGCGAAGTTTACCCTTAACGCTGCGAGCGACAGGTCGAGCACGTACTGGAGAAGCAGCACTGTTAGATGGTGCACCAAGTGTAGGAGGCTGGGCTGGCAGGAGGCCACCAACCCTTTCAAGACAAGAGGCAACAGTGTTTAGCTTCTCAGTATGTGAGACAACAGAGGTCATGAGAACTTGTTGTGCCTTGACTAGTGTGTCGAGGTTACTTGTAGTGGTACCCTGCTGAATGATCAAGCTATCAAAGAGTGTCGTTAGTGCTGTACAGTGCGATTCCAAGACAGCAACAGCCTTACGAAGTTTTGAAATTTCAGCTGATTCAGGAGGGCATAACGAGGAGGTTGACACTGGTTGTGGTGGTGGAGTCAGTGGAAGTGACTGCGTGGAACATCCATGCGAAACATTAAGTCCTGCTTCACCACAACGAGGGCATTTCCAATGCACAGTCTCTGGAGTTGATGCTGATACTGACAATGATGTGGAAGCATTAGTAACAGGTTTACGGTATGGACAGGTGCGTGTGGAATGGGCTGCAGCACACCAGGCACACTTAGGTAAGGCAGAGCAATATAGGGAGATATGGCCAGTACCCCAGCAGTTAAAACAGTTGGGCTGATCCTCCTTCATTCTGCGTAATTCACAAGGAAGTAGGCAAGGGAAGAAGGAAAACTCATAAACAGATGGTGGTGGTTCTAGTAGACTCCATGTGATGACAATGCGATTAATAGGGTTCCCATTTTGAAGAAATCTTCATGCACTGTATACACCAGGTAGTTCCTTAGCAAGGTTAGGGTCTGCTTCAATAGAGTAACGAGTAATGAGATATGTTAAATACTTACGGGGTCTTTCTATTGAGTCTTGAATATTCAGGCTTATGGACAGAAATTCACCACCTTTCACCCTGCCAATGATGTCCTCATGACTCCTTGCAATATATACAAATTTAGATATGATAGCAGACATCTTTACCTCTGCTAGCTCCTTATCAAGATTGAAGGTTCTGTTTACTTCACTCAGCCATCGTAGAGGTTTCCTAAGAGCTACGGGTGACAAAAGATGGAGGAAAGGCGGGTGGCAGTTGCAACAAATGGAAAGGTTCGTTCATCTTCTCTCTCTCTCTCTCTCTCTCTCTCTCTCTCTCTCTCTCTCTCTCTCTCTCTCTCTCTCTCTCTCTATATATATATATATATATATATATATATATATATATATATATATGTGTGTGTGTGTGTGTGTGTGTGTGTGTGTTAGTGTGTGTGTGTGTGTGTTTCTTCGTTCATAAACACTAGCTTCCAATGACATAATTCTTATCGTTATAGTTCAAAACGACCATTGGTTTACAACTCGGAAACAATACATACTTATTTGGTTCTTGTTTTTGCTTTTATCTTAGGTGATAAGGGCATTGCCTTATTGTTGGCCGAAACGGAGGGGGGGGGGGGGGGATTCCAAGTAATAATTTGGTAATGAAACGATAACTCATGTTCTAATTGTACTCATATCAACCTACAATTATACTTATGCTTGCCATATAGGACCAACTGTTTCGAAATGTTTGTATGTGTGTATGAATAACTATGGAAGAAATGACTTTATACATGATTGTTCCAGCAAATATCGTATATGCTTACATGTTCATATATGACCTTGTCTACAAATCAATGCGTTTTACGATGTTTGATGTTACGCTTTATTTGTGTTCAATTAGTCCTTGAATATCAAAGCATTTTGGGATTTAATTCTTCGGAGGTTTAAAGGATTTTCAGAATAAAAGCATCAGTCTCATTTCATTTTAATTAAAATTCTAATTGCCCAACTGTTTTGGGGGGATATTGGCTTAGGCAAACAGTCAGTAAATTAATGTCCTCTTTTAATAATAATCTATGACTCTAGGAAATGCTACAAAACTATACGACTCATTCAGTGTTCCACAGCCATTGAGTAAGGATGCGGTAGTGACATGGCTATCTGTTTGTTTTCCTATGGAAAATAAACTCTTATACATAAATTTCGAAGACTTCTTATACGTTTTATTTTGTATAATCCTATGGTGGAAAAATAACAATGACATGTCTGAAAAAAAAAAAAAAAAAAAAAAAAACAGGAAATAATCCTGACTTTCCTTCGAGGGACATCTGGACTCCAAATCAAATTATTGGAAGGTCAATCCAGTTGGGGAGGGGAAATTCAATTGCAAACCTCTTTGCCAAGAAGAATTTCCCAGTAGACACAAATAGACTCCTATTTAGGTCTTAGCTTCGAAATAAATTCTGTTGTTGGGACTGGTTCTCTTTTTCAAAAGATAGATATAGCAATAATAACGAGACACTTTCGTTGCCAAAAAGTTACTATTCTTGAAGCTGTGAATATTAACTCGGAAAGAGGGTACCATATGTGTGTGCGTATGTATAGGTTTGAGAGAGAGAGAGAGAGAGAGAGAGAGAGAGAGAGAGAGAGAGAGAGAGAGAGAGAGAAAGAGAGAACCAACAAATAAATAAAAATGTTCGTTGAAATTTGGGTTTCTTCTCAACACTTACATGATAAACATTCAGAGAGAGAGGGAGAGAGAGATCGGGGATCATATTTACTTTGTATTACGTGGTGTTTGATTACCGAGTGTCTTTTTCCATTACTTCGTTGAGGGGATGGGGTTGCGAGGCTCATACTGAGGACTGTTAGAAGGATTTGGATATTTTGTACGAGAGGCTTCCTGGGCGTTAATCAAAGGTGACCCCACATCGAGGCAACAATGAAAGTTTAGTATAAAACAAATTAAAAGTCAAAGAAAATGTATTTAACAAATGCTCCAATATATTTTCGAATTAGTCCCACTTTTTTTTACATCCATACAAATTGTTTTGTCCCATATAAATATATAGAATTTTTGTTGCCCTATTTCCCATGATTTAATAAATGAGTGAGAAGATTTTCTATAATTTTAAGCAATAAATTAAATTGTAGAAGACTGACTACAAAGTATTTCTCCAAGGTTCTTCCCTAATTAGTTTTTTGCATAGAGTATATTATCAGGAAAGCTCAGACGATAAATAAAATGAATATCGGGGATTAAATTTCCGAAAAATTACATAAAACATAAAGGAATTATATTTTCTTACTCCAAATGGAGACACCGAGTACCCTCCTTATCATTGATAACCAGAAAGAAAGAAAGAAATTAGTTTATTGGCATCATCACTGAGTAGTTTCATTTCAAAACAGTTATCCACAAATAAAGATAAGGAATGTTACATGATTCCACTTTCCGTTAGTCTATGGAAAACTTCCTTACACACTGCACAACTATGTGGCCTCAGAGGTAAAGTATGGGATCCATAAAGGCTTATTCAGACTCTGATGACAGTTGTGCTATTGGAAACGTCTCTGCCTAGCGATCTGCTGGACTGGGATTTGAGACCTGCTTAAACTCAGTAGTTTCTTGAATTGTCTGCAAAGTCACCATCATTGTGAGCTAAAGATGGGTTTTTTAGGGGGATTCTATAGGTCTACCTGTTGAGTCATCAGTAGCCATTGCCTGGACCTCCCTGGTCCTAGCTTGAGTAGAAAGGGTCTTAATTTGGGCGCTAATCATATGTATATAAGGTCAGTCTCCAGGGCATTGTTCTACTCGCTAGGGCATTGTCACTGATCCTTGTCTTTGCCATTCATGAGCGGCCTTTAAACATTTAAGAAAGGATATGTATGTTTTCCCTCTCACTATAAACCTTCACGAGAGATAATTATGTCTTTTCCTTCAAGAATCAACTACATATCTTGATTAATGTGTCTTTAAATCTTCTGTCTTCGAATGATGGAGAGGAAATAACCAACGGTGTCAAATGAGCTTCCTTCCTTGTGATAACGACAATCCCATTACAATTATTGTAGTAAAATTAAAGGTTTCTTTTGATTCAATCTATCCTTATCCTTCTTAGGCTTTATCAACCGAATTACTCTTCCTGTTATGTAACTCAGGACAAAAGATTCCTATTCAAATGGTTTTACACACAAACCTTCTCCTTTCTGTGTCTCCGTCTGTTCATTAAAACTTGAAGTGGAATGGAAGGGAGAGGAGAACTCAGAGTTAATTGAGTGGAGACACACTCAATTCGTCAGACTATTGGTAATTGTCTCGTCTCTGCATAAGGAGAATTTTATTCCAACAAAGCTTTGGAAAACACAAACATACAGATACAAAGACAGACAGACAGACATACACGCACTCGCACAAAAATATACATATGCAACAACAACAATATCTCAGTGGCGTCCAAGAATCGAAGACAGAATTTCTTTCAGATTAATACTATGCCTGATGCTATTAGAAATATAGATCCTGTCACACAAACGACCCCTTTATTGTAGAGAACCGGAAGGAAATAAGTTATACACACACACACACAAACACACACACACACACACACAAACACACACACACACACACACACACACATATATATATATATATATATATATATATATATATATATATATATATATATATATAAATTATTACTTGCCAAGCTACGATCCTAGTTGGAAAAGCAGGATGCTATAAGCCCAGGGGCCCCAACAGGGAAAATAGTCTAGTGAGGAAAGGAAACAAGGAAAAATAATATATATATATATATATATATATATATATATATATATATATATATATATATATATATATATATATATATATATGTGTGTGTGTGTGTGTGTGTGTGTATAGCCTATATGCATATATCCTTATCATCACCTCCTCTTACACCTATTGATGCAAAGGGCCTCAGTTAGGTTTTTCCAGTTGTCTCTATCTTGAACTTTTAAATCAATACTTCTCCATTCATCGTCTCCTACTTCACGCTTCATAGTCTTCAGCCATGTAGGTTTGGGTCTTCCAACTCTTCTAGTGCCTTGTGGAGCCCAGTTAAAAGTTTGGTGAACTAATCTCTCTTGGGAGTGCGAAGAGTATGCCCAAACCATCTCCATCTACCCCTCACCATGATCTTATCCACATATGGCACTTGTGTGATCTCTCTTATAGTTTTATTTCTAATCCTGTCCTTCCATTTAACTCCTAATATCCTTCTGAAGCTTTGTTCTTAAATCTACTAAATCTCTTGGAAATTGTTTCATTGTCATACCATGACTCATGTCCATACAGTAACACCGATCTCACTTAACTGGTATTAGTCTGATTTTTACATGTATTTTCAGGGCGATTTCATTTTCAAATTCTACTTAACATAGCCATTGTCTGATTGATTTGTTTTTTCAATCTTCCACTAAACTTTAACTCTAAAGACCCAGTATTGGATACACACACACATACACACACACACACATATATATATATATATATATATATATATATATATATATATATATATATATATATATATATATATATATATATATATATATATATATATATATAATGCAGCCGTTTCTACTCCACTGCTGGTCAAAGGCCTCATACACGCCCTTATTCATGTCTGGGTTGTGGACAATTTTCATCACCACACTAGCCAACTGCGGATTGGTGATGGTGGGAGAATTTTGTCTTATAGCTCACAGGAAGCCAACCTAGTATTGGTGACCCAGACAAATGAAAAATTAAGTTTTTTTTTTTTCTTTTTTTTTTGACAGATTTTGATTTCAAAACCTACAGTACGAAACAAGACATTTCAAATTATATCATTTTTAAAACATCAAGAGGAAAATTGCAGATAAAATCATTGAGATAAAATTATAGATGATTGATTTTATTCAAATGTAAAAAGAGAAATTGTAAAGGTGTTTTCATTCATGAATTAGCTAAAAGATGAATATTCTTCTGTTTCATATTTCACTAGACATGTTTTTAAAAATACCTTCAAGATTTAATTCGTTCACAAGTGATTAGAGAAATCACAGACATCTTTACATATTTTCTATAATAATTCATATTTTCTTCCGGATAGCATTGACTAAAATTTATTTTATATAACAAAATTTTAAAGTTCAAATGATGCTTGTATGTTAGGTGATCATTCTAGCACGTCTTTAAATTACTCTATTGAAATACGTTTATTTTCTATATAATTTATCAGTATATTGATATATTAAGCCTTTAGTTTACAATTACAATGTATAAAGTAACTGATACAATAGTATATATAAAAAACATTTTACATTGTATTGAAGACTGCTAGGAAAATTTGCTTCTTATTTTGGGGGTAAACTAGATGGTTGTTACATTCAGAGATTACGCAAGGAAGTGAGCTGCATTGAGAGTACATACTCTGGAATGATAATATTTTTAATAACATGTCCGTCGGTTTACTCAATGCGCGAGTGAATTGAGTACACGCGTTTTAAATTAATGTTTTGTCAACCCTTCAGTTAAGAGGGTTTTCAATAATATCAGACAGTTTTCACAGAAATCCGGTAACCTACAATCCAAGCAATTTGATCACCCTCTTTTTAAAATTCTGATTTCTCTTTCTATAATTATGTATGTAAATTTTTATCAAATTTTCCACATGATATGAAGATTTTCATTTAAATTTATTTAAAATAAATAAAAACACAAAACAAAATTCCTAAAACGTTAAAAAATCCAAAATATTCGAAAACATATCATTATGATGATAAAATATCTTTTCATATTAACCGTTCACTGAGATTGAAGGAAGCCTTTCCTGCTCTATCAGTATTTTAATAAGTAAAGAAACTGAAAGTTAGAATACAAACGTGAAAACTTTACTTTCGTTAACTATAATGGAGATTAATTTATGTAATTTTCTATAAATTTTGCAGAAAATAGGACTCGCAACACAGTTTTCTTTCGTTTCTGTCTTGACTATCGAGGGGGACTAAATGAAATCTAATTCTATATCATCCATTTATCTAAGTTTATATGTTATGAAATGTTGCATTTTTAATCCTTTTAATTCTATAATGACCTTTGATATATTTCTAATTATGTTTCAGGGGAAACAGGAAGATCTGCTCTTCTATTCTGTTGTAAGATTTCATAAAAAAAAATGGCTATATATATGAAAAGTATCTCTCAAATTTTAAATATTAGGATTTAGAGGGAGAAAGAAAAGATAGCAAATTGTGAAAAACTATAGTAATTATAGATTATTTTCTTCCTTATTTACAGTGGCAATTCCATTAGATTAAGAGAGAGAGAGAGAGAGAGAGAGAGAGAGAGAGAGAGAGAGAGAGAGAGAGAGAGAGAGGGAGAATTATGGACAACAAATGGTTCTGTTCGCTATTTTTGTTTTTTCCGTAGGTTATGTATGATGCTTATATAAGTAGCCTACCAACAGTATTCTTGTAGCTCCAGGTAAAACCAATTCCAAAGAAAATCCTACCGTTTGCCATGAAAAATTAAATATATACAAAAGAGTTAAGTGGCATTCATTGGTTGTCGACACCAAAAATTCTAGGTAATCAAATCTATAAATAAGTACAGAAACGTAAACAATTACAAGCTTGAATAATTGAGGTAAGTAAATTACCGAGTTACATAAACATAAATCAGTCAGTTTAAACATCCAATGTTGCATTACCGTTTGGAACAGAAAGCAATACAGCAACTCTTTTCACTAATCATTGGTATTTTGCATAGCTAAAACACACACACCAGAGCTCAAGAACACCTTCAGGGTAGAACTTTCTAGCTAAAAATGCTTGGTTATAGATTTGCCTTTGTTCGTTAAAGGATGCCAGAAATATCGAGCCCTAATACACCTTTGTCTATCAAATTAGGGACTTGATCATTCTCC
>NC_090749.1:17753885-17756385 GCF_036898095.1 Palaemon carinicauda
ACATTTACAATCTAACAGTTTAGGGCATATACGTATAGTATATTTACATAAATATGTTTCTATCACACACACACACACACACACACACATATATATATATATATATACATATATATATATATATATATATATATATATATATATATATATATATATATATATATATATATATATATATATATATATATAGTGTATTTACAAGTGAAATTATTACTATTTATCTAAATGTGTTTTTAAATAAAAAATATATGTGTTCGTGAATACTTTTTTAATATAAGTTTTAAATCCTATTTTATTCACATTAAGCATATTTATCATTCTACTTTTAATATATTTAAGTAATTACTGGTCAGTACTTGTAAATCTTAAGTATCTTCCCATCCATTTAAATCCCTGTAATAAAATCCGCTGTTATAACCATTGCCGTATTTTTTTTTAACAGAGAGAATACACTGATCGTAGAACAATCTCCGAACTATCACAATACCGCATCGTGCATGTATAACGTAGTGCACAACTATGTAATATGTCATTGTAATAACAACTGTAACATAGATGAGTCTAAAAACATTAATAAATCATTATTATTTATTGTCTGGCATATGGATTTGATATCAATAACATGTCAAGTTTGTAATGATACCAACTCCCATAACATATCGTTCATGTCACCACCACCAGGTTTCATCACGAAAAATAAATAGTGAATTTAAACCTGTTGTGTAAAATTTGCAAAATATCAGTCGCTGGAGAGAGAGAGAGAGAGAGAGAGAGAGAGAGAGAGAGGAGAGAGAGAGAGGACTTGTGTCAACCTATTTAACATAAATATTTTTTTGCAAGTTTGAACTTCTAAAGTTAGGTGATTTATCTGCTTGGCTAGGAAGATCATTCCACATCCTGGTCATAGCTGGAATACTGTGTAGTATTGAGCCTGATGATGGAGTAGGCCTGACTATTAGAATTAATGGCATACCTAGTATTACATGTCTGATGGTAATGTTTGGAAAGATCTGAATGCAAAGGATGGTCCCAGTTATGAAAATTTTTTAAGCATCATACATGAAGTACTAACTGAATGACAGTGCCAGAGATCAATATCTTGATCAGAAATTAGAAATTTATTAGTCCGTAAGTCCCTGTCCAACAAATTAAGATTGAAAACAGACAGGAGAACAATACTCGAACCAAGGCAGAGTGAAAGAATTAAAACACTTCTTCAGAAAAGATTGGTCACCATAAATCTTAATAGATTTCCAATAAGCCAATATTATGTGCAGTTAAAGAAAGAACGGACTGAATGTATTTATCAAAAGTAAATTTGCTGTAAGGAATCACACCTCAAATTTCAAATGAATTGTATATTGTAAAAAAAAAAAAAAAAAAAAAAAAAAAAAAAAAAAAAACAATATCAATGCAGAGATTTGGATGTTAAGGAGCCAATGTCCTCGATAAACTTACAGTCATACTTTGTGTTTGGTTAGGATTCAACTTCATACTCCATGACTTTCGCTTGATTTCTATTACGGGATCCAGCAACCATTAATGTACATTCAGGAGATGAAATCAATATAAGAATAATTCCTTTGGTTAACTGACTGTAAACATTTCCTTTTCCTTTATCAAGAGCCAGTGACTTCCTTGAGACCCTCTTGGTTCCTTTTCCTGTTCCTTCAAGACTCGAGGGAATATTTTACTTTGAGAAAAAAATTTCTATTCTTTTATTTATTTTGTTGTGATTTTAGTTTATCTTTATCAAACGTGAATAAAGTGTTGTTGTTTTCCTCTATCCATGTGTAGCATGACCCTTTCCCCATGAGCCTTTTCCATTAAATAATCACATTAAATAATGTGTGCCACAAAATATTTCCTATTCAAGGGATGACTAAATCTTAAATGTTATCCTTTCATAGTATCTTGAATATAAGGAATGTTCTTTATATAAACGAGTTCTTCATTTGTGTCAACTAGAAATTGTCAGTTGAAAGATCTCCAGACGGAAGAGAAGATTGCCAGTGGGGAATTTCTCTTTGAGAAAAAAAATAGTCTTTTCGGAATCCATAGAAACCACGAACATTTAGTTTCATTTAACATCTGGTGACGACTGATTTTGCCGTCCATTAACACATGAGTTTTATCATGGCTAAAACTGATGAAAACTTAACATCTAGGTTTTTCATAATGGCCTCTACACGTTGATGGAGTGGCTGTGGCTGTAACTAGAATTTAAGCTACAGAGAGAGAGAGAGAGAGAGAGAGAGAGAGAGAGAGAGAGAGAGAGAGAGAGATTTGATCAGTAGATTTGAACCATTGGTTACTTCAAAATCTGGTAAATGAAGATTATTATTAAGTATTGAGCACAAGAAACTTAATAAATGCTATAACACGTTCATTAAAAGTCGCCATTAAAGAATGGAATGGAAAACAAAGTTGTTTGAATATTAATTGATTACAACCAATGTCTTTTGGATCTATCAGGGAAGAGAACAGTCCAGTCACGGAG
>NC_090749.1:17766385-17851385 GCF_036898095.1 Palaemon carinicauda
GTGATGGTTTTTTCTTTTGTGAATTTTAACATGGAATATAGTGAAAAAAAATCTTTATATTAATCTTAGGTATAACGTTAATATCAATTCTCTTTTTCAGTTTCCAAATTGGTTCCCTTTCTGTAAAGTTTATAAGAAAGAATAGTCGGAACAGAATAAAGATAGACGTGAACAAAAAGGACAATTTCACCTGTAAAAAGAAGTTAGTTATTACTCACATGAAATAGAAATATATATATGACATAAACCAACAAAAATAATTATCTCGTTTTTCCTTATTATCTATCTGCTGATAGAATGATAAGAGAATATTGATAATTGCATCTTTGATTCAAGTTCTGCAAATATTCCTCACTAGCATTAGCTTGAACAAGTGACTGTCTCAGCCAAACTAGAAATGAGGAAAAAAAATACCAATATTACCTATGTTTGGTGACGTCATTCTTTACGTTGCTGAAAATATATTATTTGATTTGAATAAAAACTTTCCTTTTGCTGGTTCTCACACAGAGTATATTTATTTCATTAAAAGTTTGATAGAAAATGATTTCAGTATATAAAATGGTTTGAATTTTAATTTCGACGTTGCTGATAACCAATATATGTATTACATTGATAAATTATATTATCTAGATTTCATTACTTTAATTGAGGGAAAGTATGTGACCGAAATATTACTTTGTACATAAAAGTATTATAAAACGACTAATGCTTTTGCCCATAGAATCTGCCATTGATGTTAGAATGTTTATGATCATGATATAAAACCTTTGGATTCCACACAATAAGACAAGTTTTTCTTGTTTTTATTTGTCTGGTAATCAAGTGAATCTCAGAAATGTGATCTTAGTGATAGTGGGACACAATGAAAAAGACCCAGAGTATCCGGAAAAAGGTCAGGTAATACCAAAAGTCAATTTAGTAAAAAGGAAGAAAAGTGAAAACGAACTAAAATGACAACGATTCCTAACGAGGAAATATGAATGAGCCGAAAATGAGTCTTCAATGCAGTTTGCATTAAATCCTCAACATTGCTTTAGTCATATCGACATCATTGGAATCTAGGCAATGTGAACTTAAATTATCATTGGTGAGTCTCTCTCTCTCTCTCTCTCTCTCTCTCTCTCTCTCTCTCTCTCTCTCTCTCTCTCTCATTTACAAAGAGTGAAGAAAATAAATGCAAAATGTTGAATGAAAAGATCTAATGACCAAATGGTTATAAACCTCTGTTCGGTGGAATCATCCGTTGTTGAAATCTATCAGCCTTGATGCTTCTTTCTTTCTTTCTTCTACCCACTTCCCTCTTCCTTTCTTCCTCATCCTCCAATTTGGTTTATTTTCTTTCTTTTCTTTTTCATCTTTCAGTTTGTCCTCCATATTTCTAGAACAGCCTATCTTCTATAAAATCAAATCGGGCCAAATGTTGCCATCTAATCTCTATATCCACTTCCCTCCCTCAATGACCCCTTCTGCATTTAGATTTTGCATCCCCCTCCCCCTCCCCTCACCTTCCCCCTCCCTCCTCCTGCCTTCCCCTTCCCTCCCCTTCCCCAGTCTCCCTCACTTAACCCATTCACCAAAATCAATATCTTTACACCACTGGTTCAATTTAAACCCACTTTAAGCTCAGGCTGAAGCCAGCTCTGCTGGAGTATGTAAACTCAATATTCAAAAGTGGATCCCAAGACCACTTAAGGAAGACTCAAAGCTCTCATCGAAAGTAATTCCTTTTAAAGTGACCAAACATCCTTAAAGATAATATAGATCTTTTTCTGTAATCATGATCGAATCTTTTTAAAACTAAGAGAACAAAGTTGTCTATATAAAAACAGAGAGAGAGAGAGGAGAGAGAGAGAGAGAGAGAGAGAGAGAGAGAGAGAGAGAGAGAGAGAGAGAGAATGATCACTTCCATCTGCTATGCTTAATAAATGAAGAGGCGATGGCTACAATAAGATGGAGTGCAACCCCTTCAACTGCATCAGAACATTTATAATAAAACACAATCTCATTTTTCATACAACCATAAAAGAGACTTTTCTAAATGTTAATGTCGTGCTTACACATAAAGGCACATCCATTTATACTATATTCTTATGGGCTCGAGCCATGTAGCCCTGATGGAAGTTCCTCTAGAGGGCTTTCTACTTGGGATATTTCCTGCAAGTGATATACCGGAGAATTTTACCTGTAGAGGTATAACAGGGTTCTTACACTTGGAGCGAATATACCGAAAGATATCGAGTATACACAAGGGACGTGTTTTAAAGAACCACGGCGATCCTTCCCCGAATAGAGTTAACATTGTGTTGAAGGATATGGGATAGTATTGGATACGTGGAAGACCCATTACAACCCCGATCCTTGTGTATTACTGTAAACTTGTCGTTCGCCCTTCCTTCTTGCAGCGTCATCTTGATTGCCTTACTTTGGGTGTTTTCTGTTTACTGTCTCATTAATACCTTGATTATTTTGATTTATCATTATTCCATCATTATCATTATTGTTATTATTATTATCGATAGTAGGGGTGATACTACTAGTAGTAATAGTTTGCAGTAGACTCACAATTGCTTTCCGAAAGATGACCAGAAGAAGGAAAACCTTTCAAAATCCCTTCTTGATAACACCCCTTTCGGCAACCCATTTAGTTGGCGCAGAAGATCTGGTTCCTTCACTCCCTCTGACCCTTTCATTATCCAAACATCTCTGTATCAGTGTCAAATGGCAATCGGAGGGTGATGTAATTATCTGATATATATCACGTGAAATGAACGTGAAAAAGGTTTCCTTCTCTAAATTGATTTCTGCTTCATCCAGATATGGTGATACAGAGAAAAAGCCAGTCTTGAAAGTTTTTCCTTAATATCTCTCGTGGTCAGGTGATCTGATGATGTATCTCTATCTAATTCCAATCAAAAGGAAAATGATAGCAACTCGATAATAATCGAAAAAAAGGGTTTATTTTTTATTACAAGTAAGATCTACATTTTCAAGTTAGTAAAAATTATTTTCCTTACTTGTCGAATGTGACTCAAAGAAGCATTGATAATCTGATCCATTTCCTTAACCAATATTTTTCTATTCCTCATATTTAATTTTCGACGTTATTCACCTGCATATCTAACTAACTGCAAACATCCCAATGTTTTTCTTCTCGTCTTTGTGGAAGAATATCTTTACTCCTTAATGCTGGTGAAAGATTGGTTCCCCAGTCTTTTTCCAAACCCTATTCACTAGCTGAGCTGTTTAGAGTTCCATTAATCATCCATTGGAACAAAGGGACTTTGATCACATGCAGTTAAGTAAAGCATCTTTCAACTGTCACCTTCTTTCGGGATTTGTGATGATAAAAAATATTTCTACCAAAGGGATTTTGTTATCTGATGGAAGTGAGAGAGAGAGAGAGAGAGAGAGAGAGAGAGAGAGAGAGAGAGAGAGAGAGAGAGAGGTGAGAGATGGGAGATATTGATGGATAGATGGAGACAGATACTGAGGTAGAGTATATGTTTGATGAAAACTGACAAAAAATGTCTTGGTTAGGCTTTCTCCCGTCAGTTAAATAATATTGTTTTGGTATAAAGACTAATAAGCCATCATTACGAGTAATAAAAATAACAATAAAAAATATTCTAAAAAAAGTAAGCCCGATAATGGGGATGACATATATAAATATATATATATATATATATATATATATATATATATATATATATATATATATATATATATATATATATATATATATATACATATATATAAACATAAATATATATATATATATATATATATATATATATATATATATATATATATATACATATATATATATATATATATATATATATATATATATATATATATATATAAAAATATATATATATATATATATATATATACATATATATATATATATATATATATATATATATATATATATATATATATATATATATATATATACACAGATATATATATATAAATATATATATATGTATATATATATATATATATATATATATATATACAGTATATATATATATATATATATATATATATATATATATATATATATGTGTGTGTGTGTGTATGTGTGTGTGTGTATATATGTGTGTGTATAGGTAGTAAGTTGGCTAGGACACCAGTCACCCATTGAATACTGCCCAGAGACAGTTATGGGGTCTTTTGACTGGCCAAATTACTACATTGGATCCTTCTCTCTGGTTTCGGTTCATTTTTCATTTGCGTACAAACACACACGCACTCACACATTGAATAGTCTGGCCTATTTTTTTACTTATCCTCCTCTGGCCTCATACACCTGACAACACTGAGATTACCAAACAGTTCTTTTTCACCCAAAGGGCTACTGCACTGTAATTGTCCAGTGGCATCTTTCCTTTTGGTAAGGGTAGAATGGACTCTAGCTATTGTAAAGAGCTCTTTTAGGAAAAAACACTCCAAAATCAAACCATTGTCCTTTAGACATGGCTAGTGCCGTAGCCTCTTTACCATGGTCTTCCTCTTCTTGGGTTAGAGTTCTCTTGCTTGAGGGTACACTCGGCCACACAATTCTATCTGATTTGTCTGCCTCTTGTTTTGTTAAAGTGTTTATGGTTTATACAGGAGTTATTTATTTTAGTGTTGTTACTCTTCTTAAAAATCTAATTTTTCCTGGTTTCATTTCCTCACTGGGCTATTTTCTATGTTGGAGCCCCTGGGCTTATATCATTTAGCTTTTCCAACTAGGGTTGTAGCTTAGCAAATAATAATAATAATAATAATAATAATAATATCTAAGAAAGGAACTTATTGTTTAGACAAACAACCAGTTTGTGGCTTATAGTGAATGCTTCTACAATGGTTCAGTTGTCTTTTGTTTGGCCGGTGCCAACAAGAACTGTTGGCTATAATCCACAACAACATTGCTTAATCTCAGTTTTAGAGAAGTTTTAGTGAAAACAGTAACCACATTATTGAACGTTCCTCTAAAGTTTAGGAGTTAATTTATTGATACTTTGGAAGTTCAAACTTGGATGGTATAATATTGTACTTCGTAAATATTGTTTGTTGAGAGAAGATTCAATTATCTGGAGAATCAGGAGATTACAAAACCAAAGGTTGGAAAGGATGGCAGAAGTAAAGATTAAATTGAATCAAAACAGTAATAAAGAATACAGGTAAAATAAAGCAATAAAACTGCCATTTTATTGTTTATTATAGTTGGCTGTGTAGCTTACGAACTTCCATCCAATCTTAGTTGCATCTGGTCAACGATAAAAGTATTATTGATAAGAGCAGAAACAAAACTTATTCCCTCGTTTGTTGGGAGAATCGAACTCTGGTCTTTCCGCGTGAGTCAAAATGACGTTGCCACCATACCACAAACGCCCTCTTGAATTAAAGAATGTCAGGGGATTCATATCTGCAAGAAAGTTTTGCCTGATCAGCGAGTGACAGTCAGAGATGGAACTTTCCCGGCCAATATCAGTCAGAGTGACTGTGTAATGATGTACTCTTGAACAGCCTTGCCTATTGTTACCTTTTAAGATTTGTTTGTGTTTTTATAATTATTCGTTAAGAAATTGATTGCATTTTTTGTGAAAAATTTACGAAAAAATGGTGATATTTTATATATATAATTTAAGAAAAAGCATTTAAAGTTTTAGAAAGAGTGGGATAAAGATTATCCAACCATTTGTGTTATGATATTTCTTTTGGTTGTCTTGACAATTGTTATTGCGTACCCATTATGGTATACAATGCATACATCATATTGTATATGTTAATTCCTGATTCTCTGAATTTCTCTCTCACCAACGCGAGTGGGAGAGTCTTCATAGTGCCTGCAGTGGCCAGTTGGCAGTGTGATTATTCATTGACAAAGTTGGTATTGACGTATTTTAATATTATTATCAGTGTTGCCAGGTACGGAGATTTATCCCTAGATTTGGGGATTTTGGGTGTCTTAAGGGGGATATTCTGTACAAATTTCTGAGGAAGAAACAATGATTGTAAACATTGATATTGTTGCAATTAGTTTTTTTGCACTTATATGAAGTATAGTGAGTAATTTCTGTATTAGCAAAGCCTACATGATCAGAAGAAAACATATTTTTGGAAATGGGAATTTTTTGGTTTGAGGGGATTTTTATCATGAGTTTTGGGGATTTTTAGACTAACCCATATGGCAACACTATGATGAACATTCAATGAAAAAAGCTCGTACCAGCGGTGGATTGAAGACAAATCTTTGAGACACAGAGTTTAAAACTAAGGATTAATATGCAACAAGAAGAAAATCTGGTTTGAACACTTATTTTTGAGTGGAAAATTATGTTTTCTTAGAGAGAGAGAAACCACTTCGTTCTTCTGGATGGTACAAGTTGTTCTGACTTCCAACCCCCAACCCGGGCCCATTCCACCTAATTACTTACTAGGAGTTTAACCATTGTTTCCCAAGATACCTCGATCCCTTTCATATTCAAATATATTCAATTAAATGTATTCAACCGAATAAGTACGTAATAGTTGAATAAATTAAAAGAAATAGTGATCTTATCATAAAGCGTTTATAGTTGTAATAAGCATAGACAAAATAATTAAGATGAAACCAAAAAGTTTTCTTCAAACGTAAATTTTGATACAAGATCATATTAATTTCTTGCTAATGTTTTCATAATAGTGAAAACCATCTTAATTTATTGTGATGTAATGACTGATAAGTAATTTTACATTTCATACTTGATTTGTTCTCCATCTTTGTAGCATTGAATCAGAAAAAGGCAAACATATTATTCATTTTATTCTTACAGCATTTATAAGAGATATTGAGCAATGCTTGGTTCTGGAACAAAAGGGTTGATGGATATCCAGAAAATAATTATGAATTTACATAATTGAGCTTTTTGTGAATGAAATCTGAAATAAAAGGAAGGAAAACCATAATATTAATTGCAAAACAGCTTTCGTTTCATTATTACTTACTAAATGTTAAAAAGCAATTGATATATATATATATATATATATATATATATATATATATATATATATATATATATATATATATATATATATATATCCCAAAGAGAACTAGATTTGACTGGGATTTCCTTATTTTGTCTTGATTTCAATCCAGGTAATTGTAGGGCAAGTGGCAACAATTGGGTTCCTTCCTTCAGTGTATGATGCGTCTCCAATTGATCTACTTTTAAGGAATAATATCTACTGTACTTGTTAGTTTAAGAAAAACCTTATTAAGATTCCTTTTGAATGAAACCTCTCGCCTACATCGATGTAGTCGGTTACTACAAATCGGCTTCATTATTAGTAATAGATATAAATTCTCTCTTTTGTTGTTTACAATTGATTATAAACTGAATCTCTTTTCTTTCCTCTCAGTCTCTTGAAACCTTCAAGTTGACTCCAGAGGGAAAATGAATGCCTCTTATTTTGTCTCACACCATATCAAAAGGAATCACTTAGTTCTTGTCGGTTAGAGACATTTATGTTAACAGCTCTAATGTGAAATTATTTCATAATAAATATACTTATTTTAATGCTGTCCTTCAAGATATAAATCAAATTAAAAATCTATCCCTAAGAAACGTGTTGCATCTCTCAGGTTTGTTGAATATGAGAGTGTTGGTGCTCAACTTCTCCAAGCCAGGAATTCTGAAATTGGAGCTGGGAGGTTTTCCTGGAATCATTTCCTACTCATTAATTCTAATTCTAAATTTTGAATGTCCTTTGAACTAGATCAGACACCATTGACTTGTGGAATCATGAAATTTTGGATCTTTGTAAATTCATTCGAAGTATTTGGTCAAGTCGTCCATATATCTCATAAAATGGCTATTTTGGAGAATGATTAAGTCCCTACTTTGTTAGGCAAAGAGATGTATTAGGACGTAATATTTGTGGTATCCTTTAACAAACAAAGGCAATTCTATAACCAAGCATTTTTAGCCAGAAAATATTACCCTGAAGGTGTTCTTGAGCTCTGGTATGGGCGTTTTAGTTATGCAAAATACCAATGATTAGTAAAAAGGGTCACTGTGTTTTTTTCTGTTCCAAATGGTAATGCAACATTGGATGTTTAAACTGACTGATTTGTGTATAAATAACTCCTTAATTTGATTACCTCATTAATTTTAGCTTGTAATTACTTACATTTATGGACCTATTTGCAAGTTCTTCTATTTTCTTCAAAATCTATAGAAAATTGCATAAATTAATCATCATTATAGTCAAACGAAAATAAAGTTTTCACGTTTGTATTCTATCATTCAGTTTCTTTACTTATTAAATTCTGATGAAACATGAAAGGCTTCCTCCAATCTCAGTGAACGTTCACTTAGTATTACGCAAATTCCTGACGAGTAAGATCAGATGGAAAATATTCTATCATCATAATGTTGTGTTTTCGAAAATTTGGGCTATTTTACATTTTAAGAATTATTTATTGTGTTTATAATTATTTTTGATAAATATTAATCAAAATCTCTGTATCATCTGGAAGGTTCAGTAAAAAATTACATAAATAGTTATAGAAAAAGAAATCAGAATTTTAAAAAGAGGAGGATCAAGTTGCTTGGATTAAAGGTTATTGTGTTCACCTTTTAGATATAACTTCGTTATTATTATTGAATACCCTCTTGACTGCAGGGTTGACAAAACATTGATTCTAAACGTGATAGCTCAGTTCTCTCACATATTGGGTAAGTCGAAGATGTTAAATATATTATCTTTCCAGAGTATATACTCGTAATGCTCAGCTCACTACTTTGTGTAATATATAATTGTAAAAACCATCTAATTTACCCCATAATAAGAAGAAATGTAAAATATGTTTTATGTATACTTTTTTATCAAATAGTTTATATATATATATATATATATATATATATATATATATATATATATATATATATATATATATATATATATATATATATATATATATATAAAACTTCTTTTTTACCGTTATCTCCAAATAAAGGGGTCGTTTGCCTGACAGGATCCATATTTCTGATAGTATCAGGCATAGCATTAATGTAACAGAAATTCTGTCTTCGGTTCTTGGACGCCAAGGAGATATTGTAGCTGTTTTATATGTGTATTTGTGTGTGTGTGTATGTCTGTCTGTCTGTCTTTGTATTTGTATGTTTCTGTTTTCCAGGGCTTTGTTGAAATGAAATTCTCCTTATTCAGAGACGAGACAATTACCAACAGTCTGACGAATGAGTGTGTCTCCACTCAATCAACTCTGAGTTCTCCTCTCCCTTCCATTCCACTTCATGTTTTAATGAACAGACAGAGACACAGAAAGGAGAAGGTTTGTGTGTAAAACCATTTGAACAGGAATTTATTGTTCTGAGTTACATAAGAGGAAGAGTAATTCGGTTGATAAAGCCTAAGAAGGATAAGGATAGATCGAATCAAAAGAAGCCTTTAATACTATTCAATACTTTAAATGTGATTCTCGTTATCACAAGGAAGGAAGCTCACTTGACACCGTTGGTTATTTCCTCTCCATCATTCGAAGACAGAAGATTTAAAGACACATCAATCAAGATATGTAGTTGATACTCGAAGGAAAAGACATAATTATCTCTCGTGAAGGTTTATAGCGAGAGGGAAAACATACATATCCTCTCTTATATGTTTAAAGGCCGCTCATGAATAGCAAAGACAAGGAACAATGACAATGCCCTAGCGAGTAGAACAATGCCCTGGAAACTAACCTTATATACATATGATTAGTGCCCAAATTCAGACCCTTTCTACTCAAGCTAAGACCAGGGAGGGCCAGGCAATGGCTACTGATGACTAAACAGGTAGACCTATAGGCTCCCCCAAACACCCCATCCTTAGCTCACAATGATGGTGACTTTGCAGACAATACAAGAAACTACCGAGTTTAAGCAGGTCTCAAATCCCAGTCCAGCAGATCGCTAGGCAGAGACGTTTCCAATAGCACAACTGTCATCAGAGTCTGAATAAGCCTTTATGGATCCCATACTTTACCTCTGAGGCCACATAGTTGTGCAGTGAGTAAGGAAGTTTTCCATAGACTAACGGAAAGTGGTAATCAAACACCACATAGTAAATACGATCCCCGATCTCTCTCTCTCTCTCTCTCTCTCTCTCTCTCTCTCTCTCTCTCTGGATGTTTATCATGTAGGTGTTGAGAAGAAACCCACATTTCAACGAACATTTCTATTTATTTGTAGGTTCTCTCTCTCTCTCTCTCTCTCTCTCTCTCTCTCTCTCTCTCTCTCTCTCTCTCTCTCTAAAACCCATAAATACGCGCACACATATGGTACCCTCCTTTCCAAGTTAATATTCAGTTTCAAGAATAGTAACTTTTTGGCAATAAGAGTGTTCCGCTATTATTGCTATATATCTTTATTTAAAAAGAGAACCAGTCCCAGCAACAGAATTTATTGAAGTCTATATGTGTCTACTGGGATATTCTTCTTGGCAAAGAGGTTTGCAATTGAATCACCCCTCCCCAATTGGATTGACCTTCCAACAATTTGATTTGTTGGTTCTTGGAGTCCAGATGTCCTTCGAAGGAGAGTCAGGCTTATTTCCTCTGGTTTTTTCGGACATGTCATTGTTATTTGTCCACCATAGCATTATATAAAAGAAAACGTATAAGAAATCTTGGAAATTTATATATAAGAGTTTATTTCCCATAAGAAAACAAACAGCCATGTCACTAACACATCCTTACTCAATGACTTTAGAATACTGAATGAGTCATATAGTTTTGTAGCATTTCCTAGAGTCATAGATTATTGTTAAAAAGAGACATGAATTTACTGACTGTCCACCTGTGCCAATATCCCCCCAAAACAGTATGGCAATTGGAATTTTAGTTCAAATGACATGAGAATGACGCTTTTATTCTGAAAATCATTTAAACCTCCGAAGAATTAAATCCCAAAATGCTTTGATATTCAAGGACCAATTGAACAAAAATAAAGCGTAACATCAAACATCGTAAAACGCATTGATTTGTAGACATGGTCATAAATGAACATGCAAGCATATATGGTATTTGCTGGAACAATCATGTATAAAGTCATTTCCTCCATAGTTATACATTCACACATGAATAAATTCATTTCAAAACAGTTGGTCCTATAACGCAAGCATAAGTATAATTGTTGGTTGATATGAGTACAATTAAAACATGAGTAATCATTTCATTACTAGGTTATTCCTAGAAATCCCCCCCCCCCCTCACCCTCAATGCCCTTATCACCTAAGATAAAAGCAAAAACAAGAACCAGATAAGTATGTATTGTTTCCGAGTTGTAAACCAATGGTCGTTTTGAACTATAACGATATCAACCGGTCAAGGTTTTGGATTATGTCATTGGAAACAAGGGTTTATGAACAAAGAAAAAAACAGAGAGAGAGAGAGAGAGAGAGAGAGAGAGACCTCTTAGGAAACCTCTCAGGAAACATGTATATTATGGTATAACGTTTTTCCCAAGAGATCATCCGTCCTCCCCACCAAAAAACTCCAGTTTTTATGTCTGTTCTATTGTTATCATATAAAATATCTGACCACACACCTTTATGTTGTTGACTTCTGCTGTGATAATTTCTTTATTCCTTCAAACATAAAGATAAAATTTCCATGTTTTAATCACATCAATTTTACTTTTGTTATCATTAAAAACAGTGTTCACATTGAGTGTTTATATTTCCTGCTGTTGCTAATAGTTATTTGTTGTTTATACTTTCATTTCTTTAATGGCATTTCTCTTTCATTGTTTCACCTTTTTTATAATTATTTTAGTTTTTATGTCCCATTATCTTCAATTGCTCAATTCTTCTGTGATTTGCGGATTTTTCTATTCAAACGAACGTAAAATCTTATATATTTGATGGCTCTAACAGCCCACAGTACCAGAGATGTTATTTTCTCGTTAGGGTCATGGTGGTCTATTGAAAACGTCACTGCGTGGCAATCCACTAGACTAGGGTTTGAGTCCAGCTTGTACAAACTGTGTGTCACACGATCGTACATAGTAACGACATTTATATATATATATATATATATATATATATATATATATATATATATATATATATATATATATATATATATATTATGCTTTGCATCTTCGCTCTCCCCTCGCACTGACAGGGACCTGAATAAACATGTCTGATTTTCTCACCGTTAACTGTTAACAGAACCGGTTGTCGGTTGAACAGGAAACAGCTTGTTATATGTTATGGCCTTCTTGCCCGAAATTGATGTATATATAACCTGTTGTTCTGTAATAAAGTTACTCAGTTGCTTTCATCCTGCTTTTGAGTCACAAAATTCTCTCGTCCCGTCACATTGGTGAACCCGGAGTGACCCGCTCTTCCCGCCTTCCACCCCCTCACTGTTACTATGACGGCCTCAAAACATACATTTTGCAGCAGTACTCGCCATTGCCAGCCGCCTGTATAGCAAAGCTTTTTCAGCTCTCTCAACAACCGTTGGGGGCCCAAAGGGTTTCGCTTGCCCTTAGGGAAGTGACCAGTTTCGCTCGCCTGCAACCTGACGCAGACGGCTCTCCTCGTGATGTGAACCTACCGTTTACCCGAAGCTGTACGCGCTGCCATACCCGATGTTTATAGTTTAGCCATAAAGGATTTAATGACCAAAGCCGGTGCCCTTATGGAGAGACTCTTCATGACCTTCAAGACCTCCATCATCGCCTCCACTCCAGACGAAGAGGACACCTATTCAACGTCAACCGAAGCTCACGTAAATGTAGTAGGACACACACGCCTATGCATGCCGTAGGACACACACGCCTATGATTGCCTAAGACACACACACCTATGAATGCCATAGTACACACATGCCTACCCCGTGACGAGCCGGAGCGGTGACAAAGCCACCCATCATCCACCACTCGCTCGCCCCCCCTACCAACGACTTCTACAGCCACTCATTGCCGCCCATCGGCGGCAGTTTGCTACTAGCACTCCAGATTCGGGGCTGCCGCAAAGAAATGTACAGTATGTCATTTTTAGGGGGGGGGGGAGCCATGTACCAACCGTGTGTCACACGATTGTACATAGCAATGACCTTTTTTTTTGTTTTTTATATATATTATACTTTGTATATTCACTCTCCCCTGGCACTGACAGGGACCTGAATAAACATGTCTGATTTTCTCACCGTTAACTGTAAACGGAACCGGTTGTCGATTGAACAGGAAACAGCCTGATATACGTTATGGCCTTCTTGCCCAAAATTGATGTTTATATAAGCCAATGTTCTGTAATATAGTTACTCAGTTGCTTTTTCCCTGCTTTTAAGTCACAACCTTCTCTTGGCTCGTCACCCGCTCAACCTCAATAAATTCTTTTAGTGTCCTCATCCTCATCATCCTTGTGAGCTAAGGATGGGTGCTTTTGGGGAGCCTGCTGAGTCCT
The DNA here is from genome assembly GCF_036898095.1 of Palaemon carinicauda. Lineage (NCBI taxonomy): Eukaryota > Metazoa > Arthropoda > Malacostraca > Decapoda > Palaemonidae > Palaemon > Palaemon carinicauda. The sequence goes on from NC_090749.1 coordinate 17,779,841, forward strand.
TAGCAGCCATTGCCAGGCCCTCCCTGGTCCCAGCTTGGCTAGGGAGGGGACTTGGGCACTGATCATGATGTATATATGGTCAATCTCAAGATCATTGTTATTCTAACAAGGGCAATGTCACTGTCCCTTGTCTCTGCCATTCATGATCGGCATTTAAACCCTAAACTAAAAGGAGTAGAAATCATTAATGTCGTTGGCATCAGGATGGGATAACCTCACTAATGAGTCTACAACCCTTTAATGGGTGTCCCTCTTCTCTATATCCATCGCATCAGCCTTCTAGAGAAAAATTTATAAAGTAGTATCACTTACTGATATAAGACTCTCAGTGTGGACAATGCTATGTTTTATATGATACACTGATACTGACATTTACACACAGATATTATCATGTGTGTTTTATACAAGTTACGATGCAATTATGGAAGTGGGTTTATAATTCCAAAAGACATAATTACACGAATACTTGTTTTGTCTCTATAACTAAACAAGCGCCATACTTATTTTATTCGCGACAAATATCCCATAGACAAACACATGCACATGCAATGAAGGCTGGATTCAGAGAGAGTCACAATCACAGACGTTGATGATATTTCTTGTAATGAGAACTGCAGAGTCTTCCTCTTGTCTTCTTCTATCAATCTTGGTTCTTATTGTTTTCGATTTGCGATTAATTCTTTGAACGTTCCTATGGACCACAAAGCAAGTTGGCAAGGTAGAGAGAGAGAGAGAGAGAGAGAGAGAGAGAGAGAGAGAGAGAGAGAGCTAATTACCTTTAGTTTATTTAATGAGATTGAATTATCTGAGAGGGATTTAGTAAGGAGACATGTTATCCAGCGAGTATTCCTCGTTTGAGTGAAGGAAGGATCGCAGGATATTATAGTTTGTGACTGAGAAACGTCTCTCTTTAGTGATTCCTCTATGACCAATGAAGGGATACCATAATTGACAATTGATGTCAAAGTCTGATTGATATTTATTGCATATCAAAGGAATCAAGAAACACTTTGTAAATTCGAGGAGGGGATTTAACCATCTTTTACTTTTGATATTATTATGCAAAGTACTTTCATAAATATTGTTTTATAATCCTTTTTTTCTAGTTCATTAGAAGTTTTATCTGTTTCAGTAACTATCCTTTTGATTTAGAAATAAAAAGAGGCTTCAGAAAATGAATGTATTCTACCTGCACAGAGGATGAGGTTGCAAACTCCCCCCCCCCCCCCCAACATACCTTCATTGCCGCTTTCCCAAAATGAAAAGGATTTAGTCATCATCAGTTGTTTTTGTTTATTTCCTTCATCAATAAGATTCTCTTAGAGAATTTATGTTGATCTTGTAAACACGTAACAGTTCATTTATTGCTTTTTCCTTTAGAGTTGTGTCTACGTGGAGGATGGTAAGCTGAAGGAGGGGTCATAATAAACACCCCTCCCCCCCCCACCACCAAACAACCAGTTATACCATAACACACACACACACACACACACACAAGAAGTATCAGATTAAACGTATAAGAAATAACTCTCTCTCTCTCTCTCTCTCTCTCTCTCTCTCTCTCTCTCTCTGAAGCGAAGCGTAAATTCTGAGAGCAAATGAAAGAAACGACAGTTATATATCCATATCTCTTTGCTTCATATTTGAACACTTACATAATTAGAAAACCAATACATACATACATAAATAAGTAAAACGTACGAGTATACACACATGCATCCATAAGTTAAAAGAATGTATACGTGGATGCGTGCTTGCAATCCGTTTGCCTTGAAAAGCTGTTGTTTAGAAAGAGTTTGTTGACGTTTTCTTCTGCTGACTTGCAGCGAACTCTGACATCTTGAAGAAAAAGAAGAAGAAGAAGAAGAAGAGAGAGAGAGAGAGAGAGAGAGAGAGAGAGAGAGAGAGAGAGACCCACGGGGTTATGTCAGTCACCCAGATGTCATATTAGTTATTTAGCAATGTTTGCATTAACATAAAATTTAACCTGCTGATAAAAACCATTGCAAATTTCCATAAGAGAGAGAGAGAGAGAGAGAGAGAGAGAGAGAGAGAGAGAGAGAGAGAAAAGAGAGAGAAAAAAAATTAAAGTCTCTCTCTCTCTCTCTCTCTCTCTCTCTCTCTCTCTCTCTCTGATAGCCATCGTAGTACACTGTTGTTCATACACTAGTGATCTGGGATGCATATTACTGAACATTCCTAATAACACTATTAAGAGGCCGTCCGTTATGCCCTGCATTTTTTTCTTAATGATTCATAATTAAACACCGAAAGTCCGTCAAGGGAACTTGGCCCAAAAACTGTTCGAAGGCAAGTTGCCTCAACACCCGAAACTTCAGTGAATCCCGAAGACAGTTGTTGTTAGCAAAGAGTCATCTTTTACAAACTTCTATTTGAAGAAAGACAAGAAACAATATAGATACGGATTTTTTTTGTTTCTGCATTGTGGTTTAATTCTTGTGATTGGTGTTGTTTTTATTGTTTTTGTTTATGTATTTAGAGCATAAAATTTAAAGAAAAATAAGAACTGGGAGACGGTAGAGTCTGTGAGGACCACATCGGTCCAATTTTCGGATAAAGGCACCAGTAATGAACCCGGGCTGGACGACGGTGAAACTGAACATTGAGTTTATTACATGAAGCCCAATAGTATTAGGCTTCACATGTATGCTCCTTGCCTCTTGAAAGAGAGCAAGCTATAGTAATTTTATTCCTTCCCATCTTAATGACAAACCTCTCTCTCTCTCTCTCTCTCTCTCTCTCTCTCTCTCTCTTTCTCTCTTTCTCTCTCTCTCATTTTTCATTTTCTTTCTCCTCAAGGTAAAACATCATATGTTACCATCGTATTTAAATATTTAAGTAAATTACTCGAAACTGTATATATAATGAATTAAATTATTTACAACTTGGAAAATTTTAGACACAAAAACAAACATTTTATGAGGCTACAAGATGTTTAATATCATCAGATAATCATCTGAAGAAGAAGAAGAAGAAGAAGAAGTAGAAACCTCATTTCTGAGGGTACGTAAATCCATTGTGTATTGCCCAGGGTCCTTTCTTCAACACAGGAAGAGAATGCCTTTACTCTCTCTCTCTCTCTCTCTCTCTCTCTCTCTCCCTCTCTCTCGATGAAATATTGCGTCATTAGATCTAAATCTTTTACTTTGTTTTTCTGCTCAGGGAACCAGTTGTCCAGAAGAAAGAAGGAAGGAGATAAAAGGAAAGAAGTATAAAGTTAGGGAGGATGAAAGAGCAGAAGAGACAAATGAGAGTAATGGCAGTATTCATGACCTCACTTCAGTACCATTCATTCATTTAGTCGGGGGCGACCAACACCAACTACAAAAGGGGGACAATGTCCCAAGCAAATGTGATAAACAAATTAAGAGAAAAATGATTTTATCTCGACATTATTCAGCATAATTACCAAGATTCCTTTGCTTTGTTTGTCAAAGTGATGGATTCAGAACTTGTTCGAAAAGGAAACGGAATATACTTTTGAAACAAAGTTTTGAATGAAAATATTTACAGATACTCTCTCTCTCTCTCTCTCTCTCTCTCTCTCTCTCTCTCTCTCTCTCCTTAATACCATGTGTAGGTAGTCCCCTTCATAAGTTATTCTTATTATTATCATTATTTGCTAAGCTAGAACCCTTGTTGGAAAAGCAGGATGCTATAAGCCCAGGGGCTCCAACAGGGAAAATATCTCCTATATAAACTATAAAAACTTTATCAAAATAAGTGGAAGAAAAATAAGATAGAATAGTGTGCCCGAGTGTACCCTAAAGCAAGAAAACTCCAACCCAAGACAGTGGAAGACCATGGTACAGAGCCTATGGCACTACCCAACATTAAAGAGCAATTGTTTGATTTTGGAGTGTCCTTCTCCTAAACGAGCTGCTTACTATATCTAAAGAGTTTCTTCTACCCTTACCAAGAGGAAAGTCGTCAGTGGAAAAGGACAGTGCTGTAGTTAAACCCTTAAGTGAAGAAGAATTGTTTGGTAATCTCATTGTTGTCATATGTATGAGGACAGAGGAGAATATATAAAGAATAGGCTAGACTATTCGGTGTGTGTGTGTGTGTGTGTGTGTGCACGCGCGCAGGCAAAAGGAAAGAAATGAACCGTTATCAGAGAGAAGGATCCAATGAAGTACTGCCTGGCCAGTCAAAGGACTCCATAACTCTCAAGCGGTAGTATCTCATTGGGTGGCTGGTGTCACGGTCAACTTACTGCATGGCATATATATATATATATATAGTATAAATTTCTATGTACATAATATATATATATATATATATATGTGTGTGTGTGTGTGTGTCTGTGTGTGTGTTTGTTGCAAGCAGTTATCTAGCGCATACATGGCTAAGTACTTTCAACTCAACTTGACCCTTCAGGAGATTTGATTAAAGCTCTGTTTCCCAAAAACTTGGAATCCTTACTAAGGGTCATCACAGTCCCAAAAAGAAAGCTTCAGAATTCCCACAAGAGATAAAGTCGATCTATGCAAAGTGAAATAAATCAAGACGAGAAGAATTGTATTGCCACTGAAACATCCAACGAGAGAAAGTGGGGTCTGGAACGAGCAGCAACTACTGTCACTAGTCAGTCCAAGAAGACAACAATGAAACCACATGAATTTCAGTGTGGGAATGGGTAACAACGACCCCATGAATAGTTTGGTAACAGTGGTAATAGGTCACAATGAGACCCTGGGATCACTAGAGAGAGAGAGAGAGAGAGAGAGAGAGAGAGAGAGAGAGAGAGAATCACATGAATAATCAACTAATAAACAAAACGGAAATTTTGATTTTTAATGTAAGAAAATTGGGGCAAAGAAGTTGCAAATTTCCTTCGGGTATCGCTGTGTTTGAGAAGGCGGAGGACCTCAAAGACACCTACTGAGCCCATTATAAAATTCCTATTCCAAAATGATCAGCCTACAAAGACTCTTGCAAAACATGAATACAATGAGGGTTTAACTCTTGGCCTAAATTACGCTTATTTCTTTATTTGTGAGTTAATAAGAGAATAGATAATAACGTTGCTCTTCAACATCTCCTTTGAATTACACTAAACAAGAAACTTTAGGGCGTTCGATCGTTAGGAAGGCTTGTCCCAAAATCGTCTTTTATTACTTGAATGAATGTTGCATGAATACCAAACTAGATTTGTTCTTAATAGCACTGAAAGCTAAATTATACTTCACAATACAAACTCTGCTGTATAAAGTAAGATGTCTAATAGCCTTTTCACAGTGTAAGTAAATCTAAAAGTATAGTTTTTTAATGAGTTAGCCTATATAATTAGCATACTTTAATGGTACTGAATTAAGACACTCGTTAAGGCATTTTGTTTATAATCTTCGTAATTTTGGATTCATTGATATTTTCTTCTGACTACAAAGGTATTTTCTTCGTAAGGCAAATTTTAAAGCTTCTCTTCAACTCTCGTATCAGACTAAAGGCCGGAAGCTGAACGAGTCTAACAGGCAGTTCACTGTTATGACATTTGCCCGTCTTATTTGAATGCCTAAGCCTTAACGGGGTCACTGCCATTTCCTTTGCACCAAAACCTAACTTTTCATTGCACTATGATGATGCAAAAGGGTAACTTTGTATGATTTATATTTTGCAAAGGAATTCAATTAAACCTTTCGGACTAAATTCGCTCAGTCTCAAGCGAGATCATAAATCACTTTCGGAAAAAAGACACACTTGAATATCGTTGTTAATAATACATTTCAGTACATTATCCTCCTTATGCTTATTTTTTTTTTCTTGATTATTGCTCTGAAGGTCATTTCAAGTTACAGAAAATTTATTTTGCACTGAGGGCCACAAGGAGTTATGTGGTCACGGCTTCTGCCAAACTGTGATGGTGATCCAGACATGTTCAAACTATAAAAAGGATCCTCCTACCTCATGCTTTTTTCTCATGCTTTGTTGAGAGAGAGAGAGAGAGAGAGAGGAGAGAGAGAGAGAGAGAGAGAGAGGGAATGGTTCTAGAGTAGCCTACCATTATCAGTATAAATATTCATATTTATTAAACAAATTTCTCCTTTTAACTCCTTTTAGAAAAGAGTCTTTGTCGGAAACGCGTTTTGCAATAACTAATATTTCATAGTTTCTTTGCCAAATACTTTTTAAACTTGCGATGAAGACTGAAAAGTAGACTTTGTCTCCTTTTTTTTTTTTTTTTTTTTACATGTAAATGAGCTTCCAATGATATTATGGTATGAGGAGCAGCAATGAGTTTGTGAATAAATGTTTGAAGAGAGAAACCTTCGGAATTCCAAAGAGGTGCTTGACTTGGAGGAAGTAATTCACTGGTGTCAGTTTTAGATAATTTATTTGTGATTCTTAACTGGAATATAATAAGTATGATTTCTGCTCACTTCTGAAATTCTTCCTCTGAAACTTATAATGAGTTTGTGTTAGCATTTAATTGAAGCTACATAATGTGAAACGTTGGTTCTCCTTACAGAAGAGTTTTGTAATGCTATTCGGAGAGCGCTGCTGTAGAAAGTAACATTTCTTTAGACTCATTTAGTTATCTTTGTTTAGTAGTACACAACTTGTGTGTATTTATCTTATCTAGTTATTTAAGCTTTGTCTCTGTGTATATCTGTGCTTGTTCTCGATGGACCTGTGACTTCTGAAGGGGACGATGGAGGAGTCTTCGGGAGACAGTTCACAATTGTAGGTGTTCCAATATTGTATCTTTAATATATCTATCCCTATATTTATTCTATTTACATTACAAGTATATTTATCTCATAATTGAGTATAGATAATGAAAAGAGAAAAGGAAGGAGGAAAAGCTGATCCGTGAAAATGTAATCTTGATTTTCTCTTCCTAAGATGGATTCCTCGAACAGTTGAGTTTCAACCTCAATGATTGAATGTCTTGTGTTTGATCCCCACTTCTGAAGAGATGGCTATTAGTTGACTGTAGTGCATTGGAGAGAGAGAGAGAGAGAGAGAGAGAGAGAGAGAGAGAGAGAATAACTATTCAATGATGGTAAGGAAACTGGTCATGAATATTAGGCATAAAATAAATATCTATAGCGGAAATATTTATTGTATCCTTATTAATAGATTCTTTGTACAATAATGTTCCTCATTTTCAAATATCATATGTGCAATACAGCGTATTGTTCACTTAATATGAACCAACTGATAAGATAATATCGAAATATGGAGAAAAATTAAGGTTATTATAGTTGGCAAGGGAAAATTTCGTAATTGGTCAAGGCATGCAAACAAATGCAATTGTAGTATTATTAATTGCAATGTAATAAATATGTTCGTCATGATCACTGGTAAACTATGCCATGTATTCACAATTCCTCTCCTGAAATGATTGACTCAACAGCTGTGAATTCTATTCCCCCAAAAAAGAACGGGATAAAAGTAATAGATAGATTTTATTCAGTATTGAAAAGTAGGTCAAGGTCACTTAAACTGGATCTATGGCATATTCTTACCATAGGCTACCCTATGATAATTATTTCAGAATTCTTGCGGAAAAAAAAACGCACGGAAATAATAATAATAATAATAATAATAATAATAATAATAATAATAATAATAATAATAATAGCATTCCCCTAAAAGGGAATCCTAATAATAATACCAAAAACAATAGCATTCCCCTAAAATGGAATAATAATAATAATAATAATAATAATAATAATAATAATAATAATTAATATCAGAATTTCTTCAAAGTCTCTCCTTTTACTTTTTGCAATTGAAGCATTTCATTACATTGATGTGACATAGCTGCAATCTGTCTCTTTGCAAAGCATAATAAAAGCTTCTGTTGGGAAACAGAGACAAACCTCTCTCTCTCTCTCTCTCTCTCTCTCTCTCTCTCTCTCTCTCTCCAGCAATATTGCTCAGATATAAGTATTCCAAAGATTGACGACAACAAGACGTGGTACTGATAACTCAGTTGAGGAAATCAAAACTATTCTGATATGAAAAAAAAAAAGAAAAAAAAAACTTTGCTGTCACCATTTTGTAACAAATGTTGTTGTTTTTATTTTAAGTATTTCATGAAATAATTAAGTCCATGAAAAGTTATTTTATTCAACTCGTTGATATAATCTTCATAAAGGTTACAAAAATTGACCGCACAATCAGATAAACAAACAACAAGTGGCAAACTTGGAAAAAATGAAGGTAAATAAACAGGAGAGAGAGAGAGAGAGAGAGAGAGAGAGAGAGAGAGAGAGAGAGGTAAAAAGAAAAAGAAAGAAGATTTGAGGTGACCAAGAGGTGCCATCAATGGAGATGTGGTAATGGACTGATGGGAGTGCGTTGGGGATGTTGTCCCAGGGGTGGGGGTGTTGGAGGGTGGGTAATGAGTGGGTGTGATTCTAAAATGGAAGACAATATCCATAAGAGAGAAAAACAGTTGTTCATTTTCGGTTTCCTGACATTAAAATTCTATTTGCTTCTAAAGTGTTTCATTGTATTATAAGAGACTCTATGGATGGAATATGCAGTACACACACACACATACAGAGAGAGAGAGAGAGAGAGAGAGAGAGAGAGAGAGAGAGACTTTTGCTTAACACTCTGCTTCCCTCATTTCTACTGTACATTTCTTTCCTATAATTTACGAGAATTGGAAACCGTTTTAGCTTTTTTACACAAATATTATTTCATTGTTCTCATTCTTATTATTTATACTGATGTGTTCAAGCAATATTTTAAATAGGTGTTTTCTTATTCAAATGAAAATAACTATTCCAGTTATCTATATCTAATTCATCTCCCTAAACAGAAGTATTTTCAACTCCAAATCTTCCACCTCTCAAATATGATAACAACAGATCCTAACAATAGCTACCAATATTTCGATTGCATTCAATCATATTATTATTGGGCCTATTCATATAATATCCAATGTAATAATTGGATATAAATAGAGGGACAATTATGATATCAAACAATTATGCATTTAACCTTTTACCTGATACAAAGCCGATGAAATTCTACAAAATATCATTTGTGTCATTTGGAATGTGTTTGCCCTGATGTGTCAGGAAGTAATGTGTTGTCAGTAATTGGACTATTTGGATGAGCGCTGCAAGGAAAGCCATGTATTATTATTATTATTATTATTATTATTATTATTATTATTATTATTATTATTATTATTATTATTATTAGCGAAGCTACAACCTTAGTTAGAAAAGCAGGATACTATAAGCCCAGTGAGGAAAGGAAATGAGGAAATTTCAAGGCGAATAAACAAACAGTCAGTGAGTCTCTAAGTTTTGTTCAACAAGAGAAGGAGAAGAAGAAGATTCAGTTGTTCATAAATATGTTTGATGCAAAACCCGAGGGTCTAGTGGCAACGACACTCAATCCTCCATCGAAAGAGACTGAGTTCGATTCCAGGATGAAGGAGGATGGATTCTATATTGCTTATTCTTCATTATGATTCATCATTCATGAATTTCAGTGGTATTTGTAATCATTATTCATTCCTGAAATGCTACTGGGAATTAGTATTTGGCAGATGTATATATTCCGCATCCAGCTGTCTTTGACGTTATGATAATTAGACATAGAACGCCTTCGCAAAGACATTTCTCTCTCTCTCTCTCTCTCTCTCTCTCTCTCTGTCTGTCTTTCAAGAGATAAGATAAAATTGCGAAACAATCTATAATCTATCGATCAACCATTCTGTCTGACCAATTATCGAAGAAGAACTGCTGTGTGAGTTCAGGTAAAATATTCAAATATTGAAAAAAAAAAATCCGTTAACTATTATCCTCTTAACTATTACGAATTCCAATTCTGAACTTCCAATGAAGTAGAATGAAGTTGATCCTCTCTCTCGCATACGAAGGTCAACTTCCATTGCAAATGTTTGGGAAAAGGACGGAACATTTAAGAAAAAATAGATAGCAATTGAAGGGAAGAGAGAGAGAGAGAGAGAGAGAGAGAGAGAGAGAGAGAGAGAGAGAGAGGGGGGGGGGGGCAAGATGATTTCATATGTGTGATGCTTCATAATTATCAAAATAGGTGTCATTGACCGCTACCAACACAATCGACTAACTACACTTTACATAACTTAGAAACGACCTTTCAAACCTCCATAAGTAAAGATATTAAGTTGTTGTTTTGCATCCACCGGACATTTAATCATTACAGTCAAAGCTCAGGTTTCATGTTACACATCCAAAGATGATCTTCGAAATATAGAATAAAATTTATCTACTACTTTTGCCTGGTTTTGTTCTTTTGTGAGAACAGAATTCACAGCTGTTGAGGCTTTCATTTCAGGACAGAAATTGTGAATACAAGGGATGGTTTACCAGTGATCATGACGAACATATATATTTCATTGCAAATTATAATAGGAAATACATTACATTAGTTTGCATGCATTGACCAATTACGAAATATCCCTTTGCCAACTATGATAATCAGAATAGCTTTTATATTAACAAATAATACAATTATTTCGATTTTATTGCATCAGTTGGTTCATAGTAAGTCAATAAAACGCTCTAGGCTTTTGCATATAATCTTTTTTTTTTTTTTTTCAAATTGAACAATATAATTGCACAGAATCTATTAATAATGCTGAAATTCATATTTTCTGGTATAAATTTCATAATTTCATTATATGTCTAATATTCATGACCTGTTTCCTTATCTTCATTAAATATTCATTCATTATATTCTCTCTCTCTCTCTCTCTCTCTCTCTCTCTCTCTCTCTCTCTCTCTCTCAAGTCGTAATATGGAAAACACTGAATAATACCTATTCATTCCCATTTGATTTAAATTGTACCAAGTCACACAAATAATAAAAAAAAAAAACGATGATAAACTACAAATAAACAATGACAGTTTTCTTTTCATCAGGAGACGAGATCTAATTTCAAAGCTAATATGAATCCTTCATGTATTTCCCAGGGTCGACATATCTTTCCTTTAGTAAATACAATACAATTACCTGTAAAGATAACTGTAGTAATTATAACACAACAGTCATCTCATCAAAGAGAAGAAATTTAATAGGATTATTAGTTTAATCCTTGTAATAGTTTTAATCTTCTAATCTTTTCTGATCATCTCTACATCATTTGAACAAACACACGAAGACGAGTAGACAATTGAATTGGAAAGGTTTTTGTGTAATTAATGTAACCCAATTCCTCCAAACAAACCTTCTTCAGAAGTCATATCCAAAATCTTTCCCCTCTCGATACCTTCTAAAATATGGTGAAGATTCAATTCTAATTTTTCATCTCTCCTTCTCTTTTGTGACTTATAATCTTTCAATTTATACCTTACTCTTTTTATCAATTCATCGATATCTCAATTATCTCTTGGACTGGGTAAGAGAGCAAAAGCCTTGTAATTACGGTTCGGTTACAAAGAAATCAGAATAATTCCATTTTGAGTTTCGTTGGCTCCTGGACCTCCACTATATGGTAGATTGCTTTTTCTTCTTTCATTTGTTCTTTACTTTATCTACTTTATACAATAGATAAGTTTTCTTCCTAAATTTCAATGGAACTTGTATATGCCATAACTGTTCTGTGATATAATGTTATCGTTTATGCTTCATGTTATTAAAACGGCTCTGCTAAGATCTTATGAAATTAGTCATTTTCATACACATTGTGCATACAACTGAAACAAGTTAAAATACTAAAGAGACAGAAATGATTAAATATTTAAATCTATAAAAAAAAAGAAAAAATAGAATGAAAGTTTTCTTCCTGACCGTTCTATGAAACAAATCCCTTTGTCATCCTGACTTCCCTAAACAATTGATAGTTGTAGTGGAACCATCTGGGAATCTCAACGTCTGTTGTAGTCCCAAAATGAAGGTGTTTGAAGCATGGCACCTGCGAATGGAGGCTGAGACAGATAGATATGATTAGTCCGTGCATAGAGAGAGAGAGAGAGAGAGAGAGAGAGAGAGAGAGAGAGTAACTAGTGTGGCGAATGTTCTGCATTAGGAACTCAAAAGATTCTTTATTCATTGGTGTTGCCTGACGGCAGTTAGGGAGCTGATTTAACTATTCAGTAAAATTGTAGCGAGGTAGTTTAATAATCCTCTCTCTCTCTCTCTCTCTCTCTCTCTCTCTCTCTCTGTCATGCAAAAGCCATTTTATTGTTCCAAGTAATCCTGCAACACATGAGTGATCGAGGGATCCAGGCTTCGTTCCGCAAATGTGTCAATATTCGTTTGATTGATGGAAGGCAAAACTGTCTTGTCTGAGAGAAGATATATTAAAAACAAGATTTTCATTTCTGCAGCAATTGAGATATTGACTTATATCGGAAAAAATGGCTTACGAATACATTTCCTATTTTAGGTAGCATAATGAAAAGAAGATGGAATGAAGATTGTGAAAGAAAAGGGAGGCAAATGGAAACAGGAAATCAAGTGAAAGTTCTTTTCTTTCAAGAGGCAACAAAATTCCTTGCAAAGGAAATTTTACACTCAGTGGTCTAAAAAGATAAATTTTTCTAACAATTTATATTTTCAGATTATCCAATAGATTGCATTTCATAAAATGGAAATATTCTGTATAAGATTCCCTGTTCCAGTGATAATAACATGTCTTTACATACACTAATAGAAAAATCCGTCTTTTTAATCGGAAATTCACTGTTCTCAAGCGTATTGCAGTAAAATACAGGCGACCGTAATTTGACATTACTTTGTTATTGTCTTTTACTGGTTGGTGACCTTAATATTACTCCTTTACGTAAATATAACCGTTTTATAAAACGGTAAAAATCCTGGATTAAATGTTGCCAGACATTTACCGTTTTTATATTGCAAATTTTTAACAGCGTACATATGAATTACAATTCTTTTATGTGTATATATATATATATATATATATATACTGTATGTTTGTGTATCATTTGTACATTCAAATTACTCCATGTAGTGATTTCTTAACAGTGTGGAAACTGGGCTGCCCATACTACATCCAAATTTTGCCTGTAAAAATTACCATTGAAAGAAAATACATTATTGGTTGAATATAGTTTAATTAAAATAATTGTTTCCTTAATCCAAAGCAGGAACTATTTTTCACTTAAGAAAGTTAAAACATTTCCCGGGACCTTTGAAGAATCATTATGATTCCATGTCCAAACTTTGGAGTTTTATATCATTTACGGAAATATTTAACCTATTCAATATCTGAATAAAGTCCTCTGAATGTTAAACGGGTGTGGAAGAAAAAGTCCATCGAAAGGGAGACAGCAAGTCCGCCAATCATTTTGATACGTTATAGACGAAGTTGGACGCAAGGGAATAGAAAGTCCTTAAAAATAGGGTAAGGACAGGTTTATTATTTTTAACTTTTCCAAGAACTTAATGTCTTTTATATTGTTGTATATTTTCCCAATAAATCTAAAACAATTGTAGCGCAATTGTATTACGTGGATCTTTGGTTAATTTCTCATACGTGGTGTCATCTTGCAAAGGTTGTTGAGCTTTGTTGATGATACACAGCTCTTCTCTTTATTAAGAATAACGACCCTGCCGTCTTTATAAGATTCGGTTATGATGAAGTTTTCTGATTTATATAATAGGAAAAAGAGTTTTGTGCAGCCTTATATAGGGAGAGGGTTTTTACCTTTATTTCGGTCAACAAAAACCCTTTAAAGACAAATTTTAACTTTTCATCATTATTTCATAGAAATTGTTTTATGGAATGCCACCAAATAATCAAATTTACTTTCATATTTTGGTTTCCTGGTAATAGAAACTCCCATGTTTAGTCGGTTATCTGCTCATGAACTCTGAGTGGATGATTTGATAAGTTTATAACGTTATTCTCTGCTCCAAAGTTATTCCAAATAATATTTCGTTTGAATCTATCTAATCTATTTAGTAATTTCTTGGAGTGAGTCTCATTATTATTAATGGCACCTGTTAGTTGGCCTACATACCAGGAAAGATCTACATACATACCATCATACAGACAATGAAGATGAAGAGAATTAGCCACTTCGCTTCATAGGAATCTCTCTCTCTCTCTCTCTCTCTCTCTCTCTCTCTCTCTCTCTCAATCCTTTATTCTGATCCCCACAAATCCCGACAGGTGACAGATGAAAGATGCTTTATTTAACAGCAGGTGATCAAAGTCTCTTCGTTCCAACGAATGATTGGTGCAACTCAAAACAGCTCAGCTTGTGGCTAGTGTTGGGAAAAAAGATGGGCAAACAATCTTTTATCATTAAGGAGGAAAGATGTTCTTCCACAGAGACAAAAACACTTTTTGGATTTTTATAATCAATTAGATATGAAAGTGAATAGTGTACAAAATAGAATCTAAAAGAATAAATCGATATTGGTTAAGGAAATGGATCAGATTATCAATGCTTCTTTGAGTCACATTCAACAGGAAATGAAAATCTTATTTAACTGACCTGAAAATGCAGATCTTACTTGTAATAAAAGAAGAATCCCCTTTTTCACGTATTATGAGGTCGTTATCATTTTCTTATGGTTGAAATTAGATAGAGATACATCATCAAATGACCTGAACACGAGAGATATAAAGGAAAACTTTTAAGACTTACTTGGCCTCTGTATCGCCATATCTGGAAGAAGCAGGACTCAATTAAGAGAAGGAAACCTTTCTCACCTTAATTTCAATTGCAATAATCATATCAACCTCTGATTGCCATCTGACAATGCTAGAGAGATGTTTGGATAATGAAAGTGTCTGAGGGAGTGAAGGAACCAGATCCTTCTATCCCAAGATGGTTGCAGAAAGGGATGTCATCACGGAAGGAATCTGCAGGGGCTTTCTTCTTCCTTTCTTCTTTCTTTTTCTTCTTCTTCTTCTTCTTCTTCTTCTTCTTCCTCTTCTTCTTCTTCTTCTTCTTCTTCTTTTTTAATTGTGAGTCTCCTGCTAAACTAGTACTAGTGGCACCCCTACTGTCGATGATAATGATAACAATAATGTTAATACCAATAATGATAAGGGTAAATCAAAATAAGCGAGGTATTAATGAAACATAGTATAAATCGACGTGTCTTTGTGTGTAAGCACAATATTAACATTTAGATAAACCTCCCTTATGGGTGTATGAAAAAAGAGATTTTTTCCATCATAACTGTTATGGTGCGGTTGAAGTGGGGGGGGGGTGCACTCCATCTTCCAGCAGCCATCGCATCTTCATCTATTGATCATAGCATATGGAAGTGATCAATTCTCTCTCTCTCTCTCTCTCTCTCTCTCTCTCTCTCTCTCTCTCCCAAGCTGTGCTTTTCTAAAGACAATTTTGTTCTCTTAGCTTTACAAGTGGCCTTAGGCCCCAGTTTTGAATATTAAGTTTGTATACTCCAGCAGATCCCGCTAAGCCTCTGCTTAAAGTTAGATAGAACAGAACCAGTAGCCTAATTATAGGGATTTAGGTAAAAGAGTTAAGTGAGAGAGATCGGGGAGGGGAAGGGCTAGGGAAGGATTGGGGAGGGAGAGGGAAAGGGAGGGATGCCGAATCTCGATTATAAGGCCCAGCCATCGCTTGCACTGAAGAATTTGCAGAAGGGATCAGGGAGGGAGGGAAATAGATATATGGCCTGATTTGATATTGAAATAACCAACAGCCTCCGAAACCCACAGGGGTAAAACGTATTCTTCGCTCATCGCCTATATATCAAGGATAGTGGCCTGTGTGGTTCTTTAAAAATCTATCCTTGACCTAAATTTGGTCATATTTAGGTGTCACCCATCTTTGTAGAAAGTCTTCAAGAAAAGAGAGCGCTATGAAGCAGATTGAAGGTTAGGATACAAGATTTCGGTTCCCAGCCAGAGAGCGTGCCACGAAGGCGTGTGAGGTTATAGGAATGCATTAGCACCACCAGGGTCAGAGTTCAAGTAATAACCCACGCTGCTAACTCAGCATTTTTTGTTAATGTAGACAAACATGACTCAGATAAGATCTTCACGACGGACAACATGACCCTCTTTCAAAACGATCATTTGAAGAGATTGACCCTACGGAAAATAATACTGTAAAAACCATCGTTGTTAAACATTTAACACCAGAATAGAGAGAAGAAGAACTTCAATGCACAATTGAAGGGAAAGATGACTGGGCTAATGTAGATGATGTGATGCAAATCCCAAATGATTCCCATTATGAAAGTAAAGTCTGAATCACCTAAAATGGCAAAGAGAACCATAGAAGGTCTCTTCATAGCCTACCAATACATCCCAAGTCAATATATTGAACAAGTAATATTTATGAAATTGACATTTTGCTTTAAATGCTATTCTTAGGAGCATTTGTTTAAGGAACGTTCCAATGATAAAAACTCCGAAATATGCCCTGAATGCACATCATATAACCATATATATATATATATATATATATATAAATATATGATAAATTTTTCATATCTAAACGCTATTTTTTTCATATTCTGGCAAGGGAATCTAGACATTAATGTATTAGAATATTTAAAATATCTATATATACACAAATATACTCATAAAGTATATATATATATATATATATATATGTATATATATATATATATATGTTTATATATATATATATATATATATTATATATATATATATATATATACTGTATATATATATATATATATATAATGTATATATATATATATATATATCTATATATATATATATATATACATTATATATATATACTGTACATATATATATATATATAATATATAAATATATATATATATATATATATATTTATATATATATATATATATGTAAGTATATATATATATATATATATAATGGATTTTGAGCGAAGCGAAAAATCTATTTTTAGGTGAGATAGCCATGTCGTCCTGATGGAAGTTCCTTTAGGATAGCTTCCTAGGGTATATTTGACCACGGTGATATTCCTAGAGAATTTTACCTTAAGGTATCCAGAATTTTAACTCTTGGATCGAATATCTCTAAATAAATCTAAAATGGGATATCACATAATATCAGAGGACATATTCTTGACACGACACATAGCTATCATCACCCTGAACAGAATTAACACTTCGAGGGGTCAAAGTGGAAATAAAACGAAAAGCGAAAATGGAAGGAGAGCCGTTAATAAGGTACCTCTCCTATCTTGTTTCGAGTGTGTACACAATGCCGCCGATGGAGCCATCTTTATTCCTTGTAGCGATACACGAGGTGCTATAGATACTGCATTATAGGGAGGGGTCCTATAGCCCTTTTATATTAAAAAGGAAGGGCGGGTCCATCCGGACGACATGGCTATCTCACCCAAAAATAGATTTTTCGCTTCGCTCAAAATCCGTTTTTTGGGCTCAGGCCATGTCGTCCTGATGGAAGTATACCAGAGCATTACTGTATCTGTGGATTCTTAAATCATGCCATACCCTCAAGAAAGTATTTCCTGTTCTGCATAGACCTAGAGGCCTATGATGTTACCTTTATACATCATTTCACCTAAGCATAAACTATGTTAGTGCTTCCGGACCCCTACAGGGAAGAGTCATACTAGACTCTGGGAAAAGTCTCGAGGAGTACATATACCTATGGATGACAAACATACAAGCCAGTATAGTGGTCTCACTCTATACGTTATAAAGCAAAGTTTGTATAAGAACCACCAATGTCAGTATGAAATACCGACAATTCCCCCGGTGTGCCTGTTCCTATCAATGGATCAGACAAAGGATTATATTAATGTAGGAATAATACTGCGTATCACCACTATCCCTTTAGAGTATGAAATCTTTTCTTCTTGAAGAAAGAATACATTAATGAATGTTTGCTTGTAGCAAAGAAGAATCTTAAGACTATTCATGTTAAAATAATTCATAGTTTTAAGTGTAATGCTAATACATTTTTTAATGAAAATTATATGGGTGAATAAGACGCAAGGTTCACTAAGAACTAATTTATTGACAATCAATAAAATATATAGGTCAATCGACAATTATAAGAAATATAATATGTGGAAGAGCACATAATCAAGCATAAGGATAACAGTAGAACAGAAAGTATTGTTTCATCTGAAAAGGAAACGTATATGCGCCACTTTTAATATCAAAATATTAACACTGTATCACAGTCTGTATTACTGTTCAATTACACTAGCGTTACAAACGCTTGGCACATGTGTCCGCACTATGCTTGGTTCACCTTTATCTATGGAACAGTTCATGACGCCTTAGTGGCCCAGCAATTAGTCTGTAGAAACAGTCCGTGACTACACACCCAACTCTGAATTAATCGTCCCAATTAATTTCACTGTTCCTCGAAGATTTAAAAAGCAGGTTTAGAAACACTACCTGCATCTACCACAGAACTCTTCAGTTCCTCCACTTGCTTCGCCTAGTGTTCAGAGAATACTCCGGATGAGTTCCATTCAATGTGTAAGCGAAGATTCTAATCCAAATTATAAAGGAAATTTATGGAAGAGGTAACTTTTCTCGGCTTATGACCTGCGGGTGTACTGTCTGAATCCGGTCTGCGAGCAAAATAGGTGATTTTCGCCATTAGTTGCTTCAGAGATAAATTTGAGGCTCAGGTTTCTCCCCTAAACAACTGGCCTCCCCTAAAGTCTGAAGTTCTTCGAAGATAGACCTTTAGGCACTCTGCTGGACACAGAGGGCAGATTCTCCAGGGACCCCGCTTCTTAGTGGGTAGGCTCATTCTTGGAGAGAAACGTTGAAGAATGATAAACAGAAGACTGTCTCTAGATATCCCGAGTCTTTTCTTCACCGTCAAGGAGAGAAAATCATGAGATTTAGGCTCCGGGTTTTCTGTGATGAGGCGAAGACAGTCGACTTCTGAACTCGCTGAAACAAAACTGGATCAGGTAGCGGCACGAACTTCAGTCGCAGTTCTAATGCCAGAGGGAACCAGACGCTGTTTGGCCACTTGTGAGCCACTATTGCCGCTTTCCCTTTGAAAGATCTCAGTTTATCGAGGACTCTCAGAAGAAGGTTGTGCGGAGGGAACAGGTAAATCCTGGACCATCTATTCCAGTCAAGGGACATAGAGTCCACTGCTTCCGCCAGAGGGTCCTCGTACGGGGACACATAACGATGTAACTTCTTATTGTCCTTTGTCGCAAAGAGGTCTATCTGCAGTTCTGGGACTTGACTTAAGATGAAAGAGAATGATCCTGCGTCTAGGGACCATTCTGACTCTATTGGTGTGAACCAGGATAGAGCGTCCGCCGTCACGTTGCGAACCCCTTGAAGGTGAACTGCTGAAAAGTGCCATCTCTTCTTTTCCGCTAGCCGGAAGATGGCCAACATCACTTGGTTGATTTGAGGTGACCTCGACCCTTGTCGATTCAGGCATCTCACTATCACCTCGCTTTCTAGGACCAATCTTATGTGGATCGAGTGGCGAGGGGATATCTTTTTTAGTGTAAGAAGTACTGCCATGGCTTCTAGGAAGTTTATATGAAACTTCTTGAAGAGGTTGGACCAAGCTCCTTGGGCTTTCTTTCGGTGAGAATGACCTCCCCACCCTTGCTTTGAAGCGTCTGTATGAATAGTCATTGAAGGGGGAGCTAGCTGAAGGAGTACCGATATCTTCAGTTTTTTGGCTTTGGACCCGGATTGAGAAGCGTTCGTAGACGAGTCGGTATTGGTCTTACCAGATCTCTTGCGCGTTTGATACATATCTTCTCCAAACTCCGGTTGCCTCCTTTAGCTGTGCTCTTAGCACAGGGTCTGTTACTGAAGCGAACTGAAGAGAGCCCAGCACTCTCTCCTGTTTGTGTCTTGATATCCTTTTGGATTCTAGCAGTCTCTTGACAGACCCTGCTATTTCTTTCCTCTTCTTCACAGGAATTGAAAGCTGTTGTGACTGTAAGTTCCAGTAGATTACCAGCCATTGGAACTTTTGAAATGGAGAAAGTCCAGAATTTTCGATGTTGATCTTGAATCCCTGATGTTCCAGGAACTGGATCACCTTTTTGGAGGCTTGCATGCGTTCTGTCCTGGATGCTGCCCATACTAGCCAGTCGTCCAAGTAGGCTACTACTTAGATTCCCTTTAGACGTAACTGCTGGACAGCTGTGTTCGCAAGCTTCATGAAAATTCTTGGAGCTATGTTTAGCCTGAATGGCATGGCTCTGAAAGCATAAAGTCTTCCTTGTAGCTTGAAGCCTAGGTAGGAGGAGAGGTGACGACTGATTGGAACGTGCCAATAAGGATCTGACAAGTCTATAGAGACGGTGAATGCCCGTTTGGGCAATAGGATCCTTATGTGTTGAAGTGTCAGCATCCTGAACTTGTAGTTCACTATGAACTTGTTGAGTGGCGACAAGTCCAGAATGACTCTGAGTTTCTCTGAGTCCTTCTTTGGAACCCAAAACAGCCTTCCTTGGAAATTGATGGACTTTACCCTTCGAATTACTCTTTTCTTCAAGAGTTCTCGAACATATTCTTCCAGAACGGGGGTAGAGTGTTGGAAGAACCGAGTGAACGGAGGTGGAGTGCCGTACCGACTCCAACCCAGTCCATTCTTGATTAGGCTGTAGGCCTAGGGATCGAAGGTAAAGCGATCACGAAAAAGATGAAGTCTCCCTCCTACCGGAAGCATCTCACTCCTGCTGTTGTGGACCAGAGGCCTTGCCTCCCTGACCGTGCCCTCCCCTGAATCCCCTTCCACTTGAAGGGCGTCTAGATGAGCCTCTGGCTGTTCCTCTAGACCTTGGCCGAAAGGTTGTTTTCCTGCCCTTCAAACGCTGGGTTGAACGCCGGTGACTGAGTTGTCACCGCTTGAGGTACCAGTTGATATGTGGTTGGAAGTTGTGCCCCCTATTTGGGGCACTGCGGTCGCCGGAAGTTGTTGTTGTTGCTGCCGATAAGGTTTGGCTGGCCGAGAGGATAGCCTAGGCTGCTTTGTCTTCCTTTTAGGTTGGGGACCCTCATCCGGGGAGGACTTTCTTTTAAGAGTTAGGCCCCACTTTTGAAGAAGGTTCCTATTCTCCGTGGCGGCCTTATCCACTACTTCTTTGACCACTTCTTCAGGGAAGAGGTCCTTACCCCATACACAAGAGGAGATCAGTTTCCTCGTTTCGTGCCTTACTGTAGCTGAGGCGAACACGAACTCTCTACAAGCTCTCCTAGCCTTGATGAAACTGTAGAGATCCTTTGTTACAGTGGCCAAATTGGTTTTGGCCACTACCATGACCATCTCATGGATCTTGGGATCGCTTGCCATCGTCTCCAGAGTCGTATGTAAGGACATTGACGCAGCAAGTCTCTCTTTTGTCTCTTGCTCCCTGTGCAAAAGAAAATCGGACAGCTTTGGGAGGTCCTCACCGAACTGACGTCCGGCAATGTCACCCTCCAACTTCCCGACTGAGAAGGTGAGGTGAACGTCCTTCCAGTCTTTCTGGTCCATGGGTAAGGTGAGGGACAACAGCTTACATTCTTCCAAGGTGGGATATGGTTTCCCTGCCTCAACCGCCTTCAAGGCAGCCTTGTATCCCTTCTCCATGAAGGGAAAAGCTCTGGTAGGAGAAGCCACAAAGGAAGGATGCTTCTTACTCAGAGCTGGAATCTTTGAGTTTATGAAGCCCCTCTCCTTCATCGAAGCTCATTAGTAAGGCCTGTGCCTTACTAGGGTAAAAAACTATTACCCTCCTTCGGCTCCGTCTCCTCCTTTGAGGCTGGCTCCTTCCTAAGACGGACATAGCAGTCCGTGTAAGAGTCCTTGTTGGGCCAGAATTCCACTTCTTCCAAGGGAATCGAACCCAACTTCTCTGAAATGACAATCTTCCCTGTTGTCATAGACATGTGCTCGGCATACCTCCAAGGATTGGCATCCGAGCAAAAAGGAAGGTCCTTCACGTTAAGCTTCTTCTGGGGCCCACGTGATGCTGCAAGTCTCCTCATCTCCAACTTCATTGCAGCTTCCTTTTCTTCATTCTTCTTTTGCATCTGTTGAATCATTTCAACGATGGAAGAGAGAGTCTTTCCCAGATCTTCTGGGATAGCAGACGATGTTGAGAGAACAGGTTCAGGGGCCAGAACCGATATAACCGACACCTCGTCGATTTCGTCTTCCTCAGTATAAGGAGCCCGGGTCAGCTCCTCTTCTTGGCCTTCTGCCAGAACGTCCTTTTCCGTGTACTCGGACACCTCAGATATCCTATCGTCCAGTTGGATGTCTTGTAGGGCGGCCGAGACTTTAGAATCTACCGGAATCTGAACTAACAGGATCTCCACATGAGGCTGAGGGATCACTGCATCCGCCAATGCCTTAGGAAAAAGGTAAGCCCTCATCTTCTCGCTTGGAAGATAGGGGCCTGAAGTATTTTTCTAGAAACCCCTCACCCAGATTCGTAACTTTTCCATTGCTGCGTCCCTTGACTCCACTGTCTTAGGTTTGTGAAATGCCTCGGTAATCAGGTTGGTACATATTGAACATACCTGTGGGTCCCAATACCGGAGATCCTCCTTGGAGACTGCGCATGCTGCGTGCCTCCTGCACCTGTCATGTCCGCAAAAGTTCTTGCTGCGGATCTTGCAGAACATACTCCCGCACTTCGGGTCATCCTCCTGTAAAGAGAAGAAATTCCATGAGTATCAAGTAAAGATATATCACTGGATAGCTAAAGTAAATATATAGCTTATAGCATTCAAGCTAGAAAGGAAAGAAGGAAAGACACATACTTGTATTTCCTGCCCAGCCCATTGCTGTAACCTTCCAGATAATAAAACTAAGGTTACGTCTCATTCTAGAATAACCTTCATTATATTTTCCACAGGAATATGTGGGTGTAGCTCACACCATAATCAATAATTTTAATATACTGGATAATCAATAAAGAAAGAGCTTACTTTCCTTATTCTGTACGGTCTCAACAAAAGGCTGCACAAAGCAACACCAAGTATGTTGGAAGAACTAGTGTTACAACATATTGTATCCTATAATTTTCTTCATGCAGTATATGCTATACTGTAAAAATACAATATAATATCCTGCCTGCCTGCACGTGCTGACCGGCAGGTACCTTAATTTAGTTCAAAGGCATGCTACCTTCAGACTACTGGGTGGCAGCTCACTGGTTCAGTGTGTGTGCCGGCCGGCAACTAAAAAATTTACAGCACCCGGCTGCCGGCTGCTAATCGTAGCAGCCGGCAGACCTTAGAGAGTGCTTCTATTGCCGGCCGGCAATGTTATACTACCCTTGCCGGCCGACAATAAAACCAGAACCAGAGAACTTCCACCGGCCCGGCTGCCGGTTATTCAAGCCGGCAGTCGGGCTTGAGGTACACAACACTAACAAGAAAACAGAATGAATGTAAGGATATAAGATGGCACTGTCTTACAGCCTTCCATCCAGAAAGAGTGAACATAAGGAAGGGGAGAATATGAAATTCAGGCTTCCTTCTATCCATTGCCAGCCGGGGTCTACCAACCGACATGGATGTAAGACCAAGGGAGGTCTGGGGATCACTCTATAAAGATAGGCCTCTGCTGGCTGGTACGATCTTGCCGGCCGGCAGAGGATTGAGTCAGTTCCACATCTTAACCTATTCTAGGTAAAAATGTAGAACGACGGCCAAGAGTTGTAATAGCTAGGCTATTACCAGGATAGGGGGAAAAGGGAAAGAGGGTCCTACAAACTTTGCTCTAGCATGAGATAAACCCCAGTGGCCAAGAAAACTCATCCTAGCCTAGGGTTTATCTAAGAGAAGGAGGCCAGCAACACTTGCCACCTCCCTAAGTACCAAAACAAAGTTTGATGTTGCTGTTCACAGGAAATGAAGAATCTCATTCTACAAACCGAGAACAGCAACACTGGACTAGTATGCTAGATCACTAGAAGAAGGAATCATCTCGTACAGAAACCTTCAGAAGTGATATAGGGAGCCTGAACCTCCTAAGTCTGTACCTAACCTAGCAAAGGAATCTCATTCTCTATGCCAGGGAGATACAGAACCTAAACTAATTACTCTGATGTTCTTCCCAAACCTGAAACCAGATACTCTGGATGCAGGGTTAGAACCGAAATATCCTAATATAGTTATACCTGAATATTATTCAGATAAAACCACTAGGATAAAGCCTCAGGCTTAGTCAGAGGGAACAAGGGATTGAACTTATTCACCACAGGAGAAAAGAACAATCGGGGAGTGTGCGAAAGTATACTAAAGCCCCATAGGCTACTATTCTAGGCGCGGTGAGAATCGATTACCTAAATCACCGAAACTCTCTTGTATACAATCTTGGAAAATAAATATTCAACAAAGTCTTATATGCATAAAAAAGCCTATAGCCTCAATAAATTTAAAACACTCGGAAATCTGTATATCATGCATTAAAGTACAGGGCCAGACTTCTAGGCTACGAAGCCTAGCGTAGGCCAGAATCGGTTACCTCAATTGCCGAAACTGAATTACTAACGGCATCATATAATTAATTCCTATCTGTAAAGCTAAATAGCTAGATTTATTAAAGCATAAGGACCAGGAACATCGCTCTGGCTAACTAAATGACTCATGCATAGCGAGCGACAGTGTCCAGGACGCCTCCGGTAGGCAACAGCTCTTGTTTACGTTAATATTGCATCCAATTTAATTCAAAGCACCAAGAGTTTACATTTATACGTAAAGATAATACTCAACTTTCCAGAGGCAGAAGAGGCTAGAAAAAGCATCATAACGTTGAATAACTCCAAGATTTACGAGAGAAACACAAGGAAAACATTGAGTAGTAGAGCTACGCGACAAGGAATAAAGATGGCACCATCGGCGGCATTGTGTACACACTCGAAACGAGATAGGAGAGGTACCTTATTAACGGCTCTCCTTTCATTCTCGCTTTTCGTTTTCTTGCTACTTTGACTCCTCGAAGTGTTAATTCTGTTCGGGGTAATGATAGCTATGTGGCGTGTCAAGAATATGTCCTCTGATATTACGTGATATCCCATTTTAGATTTATTTACGGATATTCGCTCCAGGAGTTAGAATTCTGGATACCTTAAGATAAAATTCTCTGGGAATATCACCGTAGTTAAATATACCCTAGGAAGCTACCCTAAAGGAACTTCCATCAGGATGACATGCCCTGAGCCCAAATATATATATATATATATATATATACTAGTGTAAGCGACCCATCAAAAAGGACAGCTAAATATTTAGACAGCCATACACACATCTCACAGAGATTCAACCCATCCCTTACTCTCTCCTTTTGCCAGTTACAATAAGGCAGTTGAGGTTTCCAAGTGTACCTCTATTTGTAACCCCTCTCACGAGGGTATGACTACTCACTCTTTTATAAAAGATGCTTATCAAAGTAATTAAATCAACAGCAAACAAATATTATGGTCGATATAGGACGATATTGAGGCAAGGTAAATCGCCCATTACTCTCTCTCTCTCTCTCTCTCTCTCTCTCTCTCTCTCTCTCTCTCATAATATCCATTTTCCTTTCCTTCTCTCCCATTTCGTCTCATACTATCTCTTAGCAATTACCACCTCGAGGAGATCTTAATTGAAGAACTCTCTCTCTCTCTCTCTCTCTCTCTCTCTCTCTCTCTCAATTTCGTCTCTTACTATCTCTTAGCAATTTCCTCCTCGAGGAGATTTTAATGGAAAAACTCTCTCTCTCTCTCTCTCTCTCTCTCTCTCTCTCTCTCTGAGTGTGATAGCAGTTCCTTCCTTTCGCTCTTCAACCATCTTGAGAAATTCCCTATTCTATTTACCGGAAAAATTACGAATATTCTTGTGATGTTTTCACGATAAAAAACAGAATTCATCATTATAAACTATCATTTTTTTCTGTATTTTATGTTTTTTTATTAATTTTATTATTGTCTTCTGTATTATTTGTGTAGGTTTTCCCTGCTAGAGGGCTTGGGCTTATACATCACTTCTTTCCCAACTATGGTTGTAGCTTTAGCTCTGATAGTAATTGTGAGTCTTCTGTAGTTTTATATGGAATTTCACTACCCGTTTGTATGACCCGATAGGATTTTAATGTTTATTATTGATGATGGAGTTGATTGCTGTGTTTGATAACTATTGCCACCCACCGATTTATGTACAAACAAACATACAAATGTATCATAGGTTTTCAATGTGAATTGGCAGAGACTGATATTAAAACTGTCCTTTCGACAGTTTCTCGAAGAAGCAAAATGCTTTTATATATGAATTCTCTTTTATAATTACTACAGAAAAAGCACAGCTAATATTTATCTTATAAAATTTCACACCAGGATGGTCGGGAAATATATGCAGTGAAGGCTTAAAAGTTTAAAAGCTACTTACTCATGACTAGCAGAGATAAGGGACAGTGACATTGCCCTATCAAGCAGGACAATATCCTAGAGACTGACCATGTATACATACATATGATCAGCGCCCAACCTAGCACTATGGAGGGCCAGGCAATGGCTACTGGTGACTCAGCAGATAGACCTATACTCTTCCCCAAACACTCCATCCTTAGCTCACAAGGATGGCGAGGTTGCATCGACGAAAGAAAGTAAAACGTTTGAGCGTGACTCGAACCCCAGTCTGGCGTTCAGCAGTCAGGGACGTTACCACATCGACCACCACAACCCGTATTTGCTCTTCCGTATAATGTAAAGAAAACATTTGCCTCAAAAATGGCAAATTGATACCCGAAAGGATTTATCGATACAATTCCCATGAAATTTTTATTGATAAACTTTCTGTAAAACAATGATGTATGTTAGTGTCCCTCGTTTATCGTATCACTTTTAACACTATAATAACTGTGTAATGTCTATAATTTAGTTTTTGAATAAACAACAATCCACTAATCATGGCTTCTCTCTCTCTCTCTCCTCTCTCTCTCTCTCTCTCTCTCTCTCTCTCTCTCTCTTTCTCTCTCTCCTGACTCAAGTATGCTGACATAGTCTTGGCTTACTCACACCAACACACACACTTCCTCAACACAAACATTCGTTTACAGGGATACTAAACAGACTCAATTTTGTCTCTTTTTCAACAAGATTTTCGAAAACTCTATATACATTTTATTTTTGTTATGCACGAAAAACCATAGTTCCCTATAATAGTTCTTTCATAATCATATTTTGAGAGAGAGAGAGAGAGAGAGGAGAGAGAGAGAGAGAGAGAGTGAGAGAGAGAGAGAGAGAGAGAGTATAAATGCGGACTGCGTGTTTTGGCCCACCTATCACTTATATCTAAGAGACCTAATCATCCTCTATAAAGACAGGATGAAAAGCAAGATGACTTATTCACCTCTCTCGGACAACGTCTTAACAAGGAGTAATTCGTACTTCTTCTACCACATCTAAACAGAGAGATATTTATAACACTTGTTTGTTATTCAGACTTATCTTTGCAATGAAACTCAAATTCAAAATGCTTTATAAACGAGAATTTCGCCTCTGAAATGATGCATCGAATTTCAGTGCGAATAAAGAAAACAATCACAGTGTCGCTTAATTTGGTCCAACAAGAGAAGGAAAAGAAGATTCGGTGTGTTCATAAATATGTTTGATGAAAAACACACAACTCTTATCAATCTCAAGGTCTAGTGGTCGTGACACCCAATCCTCCAAGGAGAGAGACTGCGTTCGATTCATGGGTGAAAGAAGGAAATTGGGTTCTTTATTTCTTATTCTTCATCTTTAATTCATCCTTCACGAATTTCAGTGATATTTCTAATCATCATTGTTCATGAATTGCTTCTGGGAATTAGTATTTGTCCAGATACATATATATATATATATATATATATATATATATATATATATATATATATATAATATATATATATATACTATATATATATCTGCATCTGTCCTTTTGACGTTATGATAATTAAACATTGAACAACTTCGTGAATGAGGGATTATACAATGACCCTTTTTGTGTAGGTCTTGGATTATACACTCCAGATAACAATGAGTCTCTCTCTCTCTCTCTCTCTCTCTCTCTCTCTATCTCTCTCTCTCTCTCTCTCTCTCTCTCTCTCTCCAACAAATAATATAAGAAATGCCAAACAACCTATAACATATCAATCAACCATAAAAATAATCCAAGTTTAAAACATTCCGGCAATCATTATTTTCTTGAAAACGTATTAATGACTTTGTTAAGCTTATGACTATTGTCACTCACAAATATTATCCTGAATTATGGAAATAAAGAAGTTTTGTTTTACTAAAAATTCACATTGACGTATCCCGCCCCCCCCCCCCCCCCCCCCCCCCACCACTCTACCCACGTCACAAGGACACCGTTAACATTTCACGGTCGTAGATTACAAAGTATGATAATCTAGTTGTATTACTTATTCAAATGTCTTTACTGTTGAAAGTTGATGTTACGTAAACAAGATTTACATAATATAAGTAATGGTACGTAAGCAAGATTTAGATAATATAAGTACTGGCACGTGCACAAAGATTTAGATAATAATAAGTAATGGTACGTAAACAAGATTTAGATGATATAATTAATGGGTAAGTAAACAAGATTTAGATAATATAAGTAATGGCAGACGTGCACAAGATTATATAATATAAGTAATGGTACGTAAACAAGATTTAGATGATATAATTAATGGTAAGTAAAACAAGATTTAGATAATATAAGTAATGGCACGTGCACAAAGATTTAGATAATATAAGTAATGGTACGTAAACAAGATTTAGATGATATAATTAATGGTAAGTAAACAAGATTTAGATAATATAAGTAATGGTACGTAAACAAGATTTAGATAATATAAGTAATGGTACGTAAACAAGATTTAGATAATATAATCAATGGTAAGTAAACAAGGATTTGGATAATATAAGTAATGGTACGTAAACAAGTTTTAAATAATATGAGACACTGGAATGAAAACAAACAAATGTCTAAAGACAAAAGTAAAGTTGTTTTGCCAAATGATCAAAAGATCATTTGATTTAATATACCTTAGCAGAAATTATGCTCTGAATTATAATATTACTTATAAGTGAAAATGGAGCATTGATGAAAAATCAAATCTGAATAAGGATTTATTCCAAAATGGAGGAAAAGTGACTCGAAACATCAAGCATTTATTTTTAGATAAGCAAGCAAACAATCTCCTCTGGCGGACTTGACCTAGAAGACCTCTCTTCATGTTGATATTAAAGTTAAGGTTATTACAATGAAACATTTTGCATCTTTAG
The DNA here is from genome assembly GCF_036898095.1 of Palaemon carinicauda. NCBI lineage: Eukaryota > Metazoa > Arthropoda > Malacostraca > Decapoda > Palaemonidae > Palaemon > Palaemon carinicauda. The sequence continues at coordinate 17,809,021 of NC_090749.1, forward strand.
TTTTATCTTTACTTATTCACAATTCTAACTGAATTTGTCCCAACTGATCGACGCCATATTATTTCTTTCATATCCCCTCAAACGATTCCAGGGACTCCGACAAGGTAAAATCATTCTTGCAAAACTTGTCCCTTCACGATGCCCACAGGCTGACTCTTTTTCTGAGAGGGGGGGGGGGGGTGGATGAAGCCCTTATCTTGAATTCCTTATATTTGAATGGGATAACAATTGATATAAGAGACATAAACATGACGTGTGACTGTCGTCGTGTTCAGCCAATTATTCATATATTCTATAGAAGTGTGTTGTCTATGTTGGATTAGAATATTTGCATATAGAGTATGACTCTGTATTCATTAAAAAAAAAAAACTCCATGATACAGTTCTGAGTCACAAATAAATATAATGAAAAAACACAACCAATATTTCTACTCGATTAAAAAAAAAATATTTTATACAAAGAAGTACTGTGACCTGGTAACCCATCCTCTCTCTCTCTCTCTCTCTCTCTCTCTCTCTCTCTCTCTCTCTCTCTCTCTCTGAAAAAAAGAATCATGCAAAGATTAGCAAAAGCTTATTTACAGTTAATTAGGTTTTACCATTTTCTCTGTCTTTGAATGACTGCAATTTGAAGGCAGAACTTTTTGGATTCATTTCTAATGACGATCGAATTCGCATCCAAATTTCGCAAGATAATTTTTAAAGGGAAAGTTTGGTCACAATGAGAATTGAATCTGAAAGACCAAGTTTCTCATTAAATAAATGATATGAGCGGAAACGATGTTTAAACTTTCAATTAGAGAGAAGATAAATAAGGAATTTCAAGATGTTAGCTCTCTCTCTCTCTCTCTCTCTCTCTCTCTCTCTCTCTCTCTCTCATCCAGAAAGAGAGAGAGAGAGAGAGAGAGAGTGAGAGAGAGAGAGAGAGAGAGAGAGAGAGAGAGAGAGAGAGGGGGGGGGGCAATGTTTCTGGTTATGGAGCTAGTTACAAATCTTCTTCTTTTCTGGATCTAAGAGTAAAGAAGATCACAGCAAATACTGACATGTTTTGTTTCAAGAGGACTGAAGAGCATTTGATCTTACGTAGGCTACACACTATTGGAGTACAAAGTATCAGAGAAAAATATGCCAACTGTGTTTATAAGAACGCCAGATGCCGTTGAGGGCGGAGCATAAGAGAAAAGTTGAAAAAGACTTCGCCTCATAAACTTACCTCTTCTCAAGCAACAACAATTAAACGAATGAAAAGAAGAACCTAAATAGAGACCAATGAAATTCTACTCTCCTTTCTGAATATTGCTCTCCCTTGAGAAGTCAGAAGTGTTTGTTGTCAGATCCAGTCCCCGTCTGTCTTAACTTGAAGAAGAAGAAGGAGAAGAAGAAGAATAAGAAGAAGAATAAAGAGGAGGAGGAGAAAAAGGAGAGACACAATTAACCTGAAAGACCAACGGGACTCTGCTGCAAACATTTCCTCTGCTTCAATTGGAAACGACGTTGTAATGGCGTCAAGAGACCATAGATACATTCAATGGAAATTTCCCAATCAATTTCTGAATTGTTTTGAGGACGAATAACTTAGGGAGCTGTCCATCTGTTTTCTTTTTAGGGGGCTTTATATGATAATACATATGATTATCTCACTAAAACATTCATTTTTAGTTGAGCAATTTTTCAATCCCATCCTTTTCAATGCTCTGTAAGTAAAAGTAACAAGAATGATAAAGCAATGAGATATGAATCAAGAAACCCTAAACAGATGTTAAAAAAAACTCGGATAATTATCTCTATCGATAAACGTTTGATGTCTCTTTGGATTATTTAATCCATTACAACAACAGTGACTGTTTGAGGTGAGGGTCATTGCAGAAACTGACGGTTGGCTGGAAATTTGAAAATATTCCAAAGAAGAGGAAAGGATAACCGGGAATTTCATGGCAAAGTGATGATAAAAAGAATTGGTTTTTGGGCATTATTTTGAGTATCATTCTTTTTTCAACACTTTTAATCCCATGTATTCCATCTGTTTTTATATTGAAGGATAAAGCGGCCCGACATGCCGATGAGGATGACGGTGAAAGGGAATTCAGCTTCAGTTTAAGGCAATACGGACAATATTTGCCTGTTTGATTATATATATATATATATATATATATATATATATATATATATAATATATATATACCGTATATGTATACACAGAAACACACACACACTGCCCCTGAGAATGTAAGATGAGCGTGGCACCACTTATTCCGACATTTTCTGGATTTTCCAACTTCCTCTTCTGAGCCCTTTGGAACTGGAATTTAATTAGGAATGGTAATTTAATCTCCTTCCTTAAGGGAAGAGGAGTACTCCATTAGGAATTAGAATCTGCATAATGAAGACGGATATATACAACAGTTATAGTGTGATTAATTCAAATGACTTCATATTCATATTACAATGGGATTTAGTCATTTTGAATGAAATCTGGCTAAGATTTCAGAATGGAAAGTTATCACTAGTTGATTTCTTTCTTTCTGCCTCTTATCAATCTCTAAGGGAATAGATCTTCTATTCAAAATGACAACATTATTTTTAACACAGACGTGTAATATAATTGCTGGTACTTCACGCTTAGCTGTCAATATGTGATCATTATAACACAATCAGATCACTTTCAAAATCACTTCTATGGTTATTGACTGCTACTTCACGACTATGCAGAAAGAGAAACCACTTAATGGAAATAGACATTGATTGCCATTTGGTGGGTGATTAATACACTTCAAGAATTGTTTGCCAGTTTCACTTCAAATTTTGGTCTTTTAATATTTTTAGGGTTAAGCGAGTTTCAAGTCCAATGACAAGCTTCGATTGGTCTTGAATATGGACAACGTAAGCCTCAAGTAAATAATAATAATAATAATAATAATAATAATAATAATAATAATAATAATAATAATAATAATAACTAGAAGGGTACTCAGTTGAGCAAAGACATCCGCCGCAGCAGCTTACTTCTCGACGTTTTGTTCAACCTTGACCATTATCTTTAACCTTAACATGTATTAAATGGCGCGGATTTTCATACACTCAAATATGAACCAAGTTTGAAGTCTCTGTGACCTCGATGTCCAAACTTGTGGCTGATTATGTAAATTGGACATTTTGCTTGACCATGACCTTGACCTTTGTCCGGACCTTTCAAAATTTAATCATTTCCAGATTTTTACATAAAAGTTAATCCCTGCAAGTTTCATTACTCTATAATTAAAATTGGGGCCAGGAGGCTGTTCACAAACAAACACAAACACACACAAAGAGGAGCGAAAACATAACCTCCTTTCACTTTCATTTACGGAGGTAATAATAATAATAATAATAATAATAATAATAATAATAATAATAATAATAATAATAATAATAATAATACTATGAGCACTTAGATAGAGTGTAAATATATTAGAATATGGATAGATATCTCTGGAGAACCTTCCGCCATCCATGATCCATCTTTTTGATAAGGAGACAACAGCTGACTCCCAAACACTCTGCTTCGCACATCAACAGAAAAGGAATCAACATCACATAAGGGGCCAAACCTCTGCCGTCAGCATAATACAAATATTGATGAAGATTTGTTCAAGAACGTAAAGGGAATATCATCAGTAACTTTGCTTTCTGATTTTAAGGATGGCTATTTTTAGAATGTCGGAAAATTATTAAATATTCCCAACTAACCCTAAACTGTCATACGCATTTCGAACACAGAAAACCTTTACGGATTTTAAAGTACTCATTATGGCTTCTGGATGACATTTCTATATTTTCATATATTCTCTCTCTCTCTCTCTCTCTCTCTCTCTCTCTCTCTCTCTCTCATTCTATGTATCCTGATAACCTACACTTCCCCTAGGAATCTATTTTTCAATTGCATGTTTGATGTTTGCTTTCCTCTTTGGTGTCAAGTAATAACTCTAAAAGGATGAATCAAAAATGAAATATCAAATACGATTGTAAATATTTGGAGCATCGATTATCTCTTTACAATCGATATAAAAGAGGAAATTTACATAGGTAAAATTGATATGAACACTAGAAACGTCCCATTACGACGATCTCTTACTTTTGATATGTGGATTTACATTTATATTTGTATTCATATTATTGTTTTAAATTTGTTGATATATCATGTTAAGATAAAAAATTACTTGTTTGTGAAAAGAATATCATAATTTAATAATTTCGTCACTTGGGTGGATATTTTAGTCAGAGTTGAAGAGTACAATTAGTATCAATGTATTATCATGCCTTTTTTTGTTTTTTTTCTTATAGTATTCGATCCCTGCTGCATGTTTAGTATTATAGTTACATAATAAGAAAACTTTAGAAAGCAACTTTTAAACATATGCAAGGAAAAATAACAGCAAATGATTCAGACTTGGTATTTAGTTTTCTTTTCTCTGAAGTCTTGTGGTTGACATTTGCTTCTATCGATAGTGAAGAGAGAAGGAAGGAAGACTCGTGCAGAGGAAAAGCCTCCATGAGATTTACTCTTCCACTCCTTTCTCTCATTTCATCCTTTTGGTGTTTTCTTTACGATACGTTGTTTACTTTCTTTATTTTTTTATTTTTTATGATTATGAAGAAGCAGTTTTATTATCTTAATTATTTTCTTTTTCATCTATTTCAGTTTCGAACTTATTAAACAAATGTGAAGTATAAAAGAAGTGTCATATGCTAAATATTCTTTCACAAGAGTCAGCACTTGTATTACCCTCCTTGATAAGTGTCTAACCTAATCTATTTCAGTGAGGGTCCTTTCAATCAAATAACAAGATCATCAGCATAGGCTAAAGACTAATAAAAGTGAGATACAAAGGTTGAATGTGGACTGATGTTGAACGCAGTCTTATTGGTCACCTAATACACAACATAGGAAGGTCTTTTGTCCATCTGCTCCAAGATCCTGATCACAGTCTTCCTTGATCAGCAGTGTGAGGAATCAATGGCCCCTGAAGAAGTACTTTCGTAAATTCATTCAAAGAACAACAAACTACGATCTATTAAAGGAAACTGATGACCAACAGTATTGTATCAACCACTTACAAAAGTGTTTGATATAATACAGTATAATATAATAAAATCAGTTGATTTTTCTGCTTTAAATTAAACGACAAAAAACTTGTCACTAATAATGACAAATATGCAACATTTCATATTACTGGATATCATAAATCAAAATGATGAAAGTTATGAAATTAATGATTTTTTCATCAATTCTTAACTATTTTTTCTCTAAAAAAGACTAAGATCTACAAGAGATTTCTTAGATATTCTATATGTTAGGTTAAATGTAGGCAATTACTTTCTCCTTGCCGCTTGACTAGGGAGGAAGTAATTAAGATCGGACAAATAAATTTCGGAGCCCCGCCAGTTGAGTATTTATTATCTACGCTGTCCAAAGAGGGTACTAATTCAACCTCCATATGGCCGTAGAATAACACTATATCAGCTAATATCATCAGCATTCTAACCTTGCCTCTTAGATTCAATACAGAATTTTGCTCCGAGAATGTTTTTTACTGCATGCTTTTTTGTTTTATCATAAATTTTCATTGAAAAGTAATCCGATATATATATATATATATATATATATATATATATATATATATATATATATATATATATATATATATATATATATATGTATGTTAAAGTAGGTTATTTAATTGTTTATAAATAAATTCGGTCTTCGGCAGGAGTAAATGTTAACTGCCTTTTTCATAAGAGTTCGGACCATGCCTTGATCACAGACGTGTATCCTAATTCAGCAGCCCTTGGTAGACGCCTTTTGTTCCCTCATAAGGAATAGTTGCCTTTGGAGGATTATTTCGCTGGTGTCTTTGAGCCACCCGCGGTAAATTGTACACTTCTTTGGATCACGGACCACGTATGCAGGGGTTTCGTCACCTGTGATAGCCACCTCGCTTGTTACGTCCTGCAAGTGTATGGGTCACTTGCGACGTTCGCTTGGCGTTATTTTCCCCGCCTGAGGATTCTGCGGGAAGACGGTGCCGTCGTTCCGTCCGGCACTGTTGGAGGTACTATTGCCGTGATCCAAGAGCGTCATCACATCTGTTACGCTGCTCGTCTGTGGACCAAGGGTCCGTGAGGAGGAAAGTAGGGAGTCATTACCCAGGTAAAGTTACGATCTTTTCATTATCGTTATGGATATGCCCAGTCCGTTTTCCTGGTGTTAATGAAACTCCCTCTGATGCTGATGAACGTTCGTCCCCTCTCTGTCGTCTAATCCATGTATGGATAAGTACTGTTGAGTTATTTCACAGATAGTTAATACAGTGTTGGGTTATTTACATGTATCTATAAATTATGACTCAGCATAATTCTTTTGTGAAGGTATCTAAGTATTTATGCATTTAGTATGTGGCATGTGCATTTGTATGCTGCCTTGTGTTATGTTTTATTATTTGGTATTTGGTTTAGCTTTAAACGTTTGTGTGTAGGTAGGTAATTTTAAGGTTTTCTCCCTTTTCCTTTCTCCTGTCTTCCTTATTCCTATCTGTTTAGTAATATGGTAGTGGTTTGTTGGTATTTGTGGGCCCGGCTTAATATATGAGCCATACTTTTGATATGTTTAGTTTTTTTTATGTTAGGGTTAAGATTGTTAGATATAGGTTAACCTTGTGTATTTAGAGGACTCTGTATATTAGTCCTCCAGGACATTTTTGTTTACTCATTGTTGTTTTTCTTAGGAGCTTTTTGTTACTCCTGGTGCAAGGTTGAATTTATTTAAGTGTACTGTAATAAATATTGTTAGATTTTTCAAGTGTTTTTGTTCTGTCTTCCCTCAGTTCACCGTGTTACATAAATAATGTACTGCCTACGATTACTTTAAAAAATCAAAGTTTAAAAAACCAGAACTACGGCCTACACAGGTCGTAACATTTATATACAGACAGTGTAGGCTATATATATTTTGGGGGGAGGTGTTTGGAAGGAACTCACAGTATACAGTATATAGAGACAGATACTTATCTGAGATATTAACTATGAATGAATCTATAAATTCTCTATTAATTATGAAGAAAGAACATTATAGCAGCAGAGAGAGAGAGAGAGAGAGAGAGAGAGAGAGAGAGAGAGAGAGAGAGAGAGAGAGAGAGGAGAGAGAGAGAGAGAGAGAATCTGCAAAACTCAGGGAGTTCATAGGTGCCTCACCAGACACTTGCCCAGTCCATTTCATGTCAGGACAAAAAAGGCAACATTTAAAACAGAGAAAGAGGAGACTTGCATAAAACTAAAATGAGAGAGAGAGAGAGAGGAGAGCGAGAGAGAGAGAGAGAGAGGAGAGAGAGAGAGGAGAGAGAGAGAGAGAGGGAAGAATAATGTCCTTCGTCAATGCAATATAACAGCTACCTGCAAAACAAAGTCATGCATAATTTGCCCAAAGGAAATGTTGCAAAAGATATGGAATATGAAAATCCTCTTTGGGGAAATGTTATAGAAAATCTCATGGAAAAGGTCAGTCTTAAGAAAGGATTCTGCTGCAGTGTTGTCCCTGACCCCATGAAGGGAACTGCCTCTAACGGAATAATCTCTTTCCTAACCAAATATGTAACTCCAAATAAAGCTTACAATTCAAAAAGCTGCTGAAGGATTAAGATAATACTGAAAAGCCACTGATTTGATTGCTTAAGGGGAATAATTTGATTGAGAAAAATGAAGAAGTAAAAGAAACTGAAATCCTTGTGGTAATATTGGTCTCTTCTCCTTCAAGTTGGTCGAAGGAAAAAAAGTGGTGGATTATAAAAGTGATATATCGTTCAATAAAGTACAGTGGAGGCTTCTTAGGAATATGTTATATATTGAAACACATGATTAAGGAAAGACAGAAAGGATGATGAAGTTGTCTTCATTAATCACTTTGAATAAGAACAATGAAAGAATGACTATCATCGATTGGCCTAATAATGTTGTCTTCATTAATCACATTTGATTATTTCCAATAGTTTGGTAATAGTGAATAACATATTTCAGGTGAAATTCATGGAATTTAAAGGTTAATGAAATGAAATATTCTTTAATAATAGAGTAAAGACATTTCCAAATCCTTATCATAATGATAACATGATATGTTTATTGGAATGCTGAGTGTATATATAGCAAAATTCTATATTTGAGGTAAGGTGTCAATGTGCCCGATATAATAATAATCACCTGGGTGAAACAGATTCACTAATCCCAAAAAAATGGGTCATTTATCCACAGAGATTGTATGTCAGCACCCATTACCTATTCCTATATGGCAGATGTCTTCATTCATTAAGGATTATGGCAGGTTTTGAAGCAAGTATTGAAATAGATTATAACAATGAATGGTTTGATATCTTTCAATAATGTTGATTTATGTGGTTTTTAATGTCGTCCTTGGTCATTTCATTTTTAAATATCCTCTTTCTTCTGTTATGGGAAATGTTGCTTACCAAGTTACAGATTTTTTGGTCTGTCTAAGAAATATTTGGGTTCACCATAAGACGTCACATGTCAAGATATTTGTTCAAACATTTAATGTCAAACAGGAAAGAAATATTTTACGATGAAAACGTGAGAAATATCAAAAAAAAAATTTAGGCAAAAACACCAGAGCCCAGGATATCATGTCTAATATCTTTTTTAATTTCTCGTTTTCTAAATATCAAAAAACTGAAATAGTATTTTATCGCTAGCTATATAAGAGAAAATTCCTTTTTTTTTTTTCAAGCGAATTCAACGAATGTGTTCGCTCAGACAAATAACTTGCAGGTTTTCACTTTTAGCGAATTGTTTGAAGACATTTTTCTCCCTCTGGTTGGTGCAATGTCTATACATTGTTATTTTCCGGTTTATTTATTTATCGCTTTACATATTAGTTCTTTCCTTCATCCAAAATAATCAATTCATTTGGTTTTCATTCGATATTTCCGTTACTATGCTTGAATTTTACAGTTAACAAATTTAAATTTTACCTAATACCTTTTTTCGCCTCACAAAACAGTTTGCTTTTCTTAATCTTATCTTAGTACTGCTATGGATATGAGTATGACAGGAAGCAAAAGAGTTAATAGAGACACGTTCATTAAAAGATTATATTAAAACCTTTTCATTCGATATCACGTATTAATATTGTGATAAAGAAAACGTTGCCTGGTAAAAACCTTTGCTTTCCCCAGTTTCATTGAGAAGGAAAAAACAAAAACAGACCATTTCAAAGAAAACGCAAACTGGTTAAATTCCAATGTGTAAATTGAACTGGAGATCATATACAGCTCAGATCTAATGGGACGCTCCCAACATTGTGGTAACGTCCCTGACTGGTGAATACCAGACTGGGGTTCGAACAAACTTGTTAGTTCGTTTGGTCACTGCAACCCTCACCATCCTGGTGAGCTAGAAAGGGGGGTGGGCGGTTGACCGGAACCTAAGGTCTATTTGCTGAGTCATCAGCAGCCATTGCCAGGCCCTCATTGGTCCTAGCTTTGACGAATAGGGGCTTGGGTGCTTATCATATGAATATATGGTCAGTGTCTAGGGCATTGTCCCTGCTTGTTAGGGCTATGTCACTGTCCCTTGCCTCTGCCATTCATAAGCAGCCTTTAAACTTTTAAAACTTTAAACTCTATTATCTGTAACATGAATCTTATTGATGCAACAGAATTTTATACCATTCCAAATCTCAAGTAATTTTATCTATATCAACAAGTAAAAGTCATATGAAAGCTGGAGTTCTTTATGTTTCAGACTTTTTAAAAAGACCTCTGAGATTGAAGCCTAGTTGTCTTTTGTCGATATTAATTGTCATTTCCTCACAATCCTTATCTCTTCCTTTCCATTTTATCTCCTGACAAACATCTTCCTAAACTGAAGGTTATGCTACTCTTTTTTATATTATCGACCTCCGAATAAGGTAGTTAGAAGTTCTTCATAATATTAAAGTATAAGAAAATTGTTATCGAACAAAATTAGTGAGTGTAACGAAGGATATATTAATACATGTATAATTGATTTATAAACGAAATTGAAATCTACTAGAGATTAAACAAAAATTCCACGAAAGAGAAAAGTAATTGATGATTTTAAAGGTAACTTTAGTTTATCTTTTACTGATTCGTTTTTATTTGTTTAATGGAACGTGATAATAACGTAAGGGGGAAGTCACTTTTTATTCAGAATATGCAAAATGAAACGTAAAGTTTAAATGGCTTTATTGTAAAAGTGTTTATCATTATTGTTAGAATGGTATTAATCAAGGTCTCTCTTTATAGATTGCTTATTCTTTTTCTCTGTCTCTCAAGAGTTCATCGCTGATGCTTATCCTCATTTCCCCCCTTTTCCTACCCTTTTTGATTCCTTTACTTTTCAAAAAGAGAGCAAATGCGTCTCCTTAGAATAACTGGGAAACTCTGCATGTCAGCTTTCCAAGGGACACATAGAAGATGAAAGACAATGACAATGAGAGAAAAGGAAAAGGTTTAAATGATACGTAGTAACGTTGTACGACGGTGTTCAAATTGGTAGAAATTGTCAGATACTGAACACCACCTGACCGGTGTTATCTCCTTTTTTAAAGAATGAAATATAATTTTCTTCATCCTGTATTTCAGGGGTCGGCATCCTTTTGAACACACTGTGCTAGTTGTTAATCAATGACATTTTTTTATTACCTTGCGTGCCAGTTGGTATATTTAGCACTATATAGGAAAATTGAAATTATAATTATACAGTATGTAGTGACCATTTTGATTATAATATATTTTCCTGGACATGCATGATATAAATGTAATCTGTTGCATCTGGTATTCTTTGTAACAAAAATATCTTACATTTAAAGTTCATAGTTCATCATATCAATGCCATCCTTACCTTTAATTCCCAAAGGCCAAAACTGAAATTTCAGTCAAATATTTGGACACCTTGAGTGTCACACAACCCTCAGAGTTATCGGTTGTAAGCCGTCTGCGATGGGGGCTGAGGATATGATCCATGTGTGAAAATTTCTGCTCACGTGATATGGGGATCCATAGGCTGATGGCAGTGCAAAAGCTACATTCTTCATGCAATTGAATTTATCAGGCAGTGATGCCCAAGACCTTGAATGGAGGCTGCAGTATCATTTTTACTAGTTTTCAATATTTCTCTAAGATCTTTAAAGCTAGCTGACCACAATGATCAGGCCTGAATGTCAATTAACTGCATTTCCAACTCCTCAGTTCCATCCACTTAAAGAGAGTCGCATTTAAGTTTAATCTATAGGTGTCTGGTCTGATTAAGAATGAAAACACTGGACCCTGCGTGGACTATCTTCAAATCTGATTAAGAACTCACTTCAGTTTATAGCATGTACAGCTGAAGGTCAGTATTGTTGACAAGATGAATTGCAGATGAGTTCAAGTTTTTTAAATAAGAAAGAATCAATTTTGATATCCGTTGAGTAAACTGCAAGCTTTGCAATAAATGTCTTCCAAATATCATACAAATCTATCCCTGTTTTTCCTGCACCTTGAGGTCATTTAGATGTATAGTGATGTCTGAGAGAAACATAAGTTCTACAATCCAATCTCTGTCCTCCAGATCAGGAGAGTCTTGGCCTTTTTTCTGAAGAACATTTCTATTTCATTAAAACATCCCACAAATCTCCCAAGTACTTTCCAATAGCGTAACCACCAAACACTGCAGTGTAAGAGTATATCTTTGTAAACACTGTCAACCTCTTCAAGGACAGCTCGAAACTACCTGTGCGTAAAAAGAAGAATGTGCAACAAAATAATTACTACTTTTGTAACAGTAGTCATCACCTTGTTGAGATCAGAGCTTGAGATCTTGCCACAAATTTTCTTGATGAACTATGCAGTGCAATTTCATGATGAGGTCCATAATTTTATCACCAACTATCTTAATACAACCCTTGTTTTTACCTACCATAGTAGAACCACCATCTGATGTAATTTCCAAAAATCTTTCCTGACTACCAATCAGTTCTCAAAATGGTCAGTGAATGCCATCAGTATGTATTCTCCCTTGGTGGTGCCATACATAGATTTAAGACTATACTTGGCTAAACAGTGATGTGGGGAAAACCATAGAAATCCATTCTTTCTTCCAGGGCCACACTGAACACAGGTGTACTTGTTAAAGCAACCGTTTGCTGCTGAGTTACATTAGATACATAGAGTAATTGATAGATATAAAGATAGATAGATATGATATTCAAATTATAATGTAAATAAACCATAAATATATAAGTAATGATACACAATACACATTCTCTCTCTCTCTCTCTCTCTCTCTCTCTCTCTCCTCTCTCACCTCTCTCTCTCTCTCTCTCTCTCTCTCTCTCACACAGTATTTTTTAGAGTTTTTTCACTTCTCCTTCGAATCAAAACGGCGTGCCATAGACAAGCACCCCACGTGCCAAGTCTGGCACGTGTGCCGTAGGTTGCCGACCCCTGCTGTATTTGAACAAATGGACACACTCAACTACTGATATGCACTGAAACAATAGAAACACTTAAAATAGAATGTGTTTGCAATTTCTATTTCATCTTCTGCGTTCTTTGCTTGTGACGTCATCACACCACTGGACTTCTCTAGTGGCCATCCACCAGTCAGGAAAACCTACGAAACTTATGAAGCCTCAGAAGACTCTCAATCACAAAAAATATGATGAATTAAGTCTTGTTAGCAACAATCGCTTTATATTATAGTTTAATGCGTATTTTATTTGTCGGGATACAAGATCATAAAGGCTGTTTATTGTTCTCTTTATGACCTTATATCCTTGTTTTTGTTGGTAGTTTTAGTATTCATGTCGTCTATAATGGGCGAATCCATTATTGGCTCGGGGGAAAACGAAAGTCTCTCAGTCTTTAAAAGCTTTAACTCTATCGCTTCTGACATAATTTATCTATAAATGAAAACGTTATACCAAATAAAACATAATTGCAAATAGTAAACTTTATATCCAACAATAACTTTCGTGTATATAACAAAAATTACTCTTGTCTAAGAACCTTCCTCCTCTACAGATTAGAAATGAATAGCTGTTTCTCTTGGCTGACAACAGATGGTGCTGGAAACTGGTTTATTCTGAAAATTAAGGCAAATAGAATACTGACTATAATCCGAATACCTTATTATTAATGATCTACCGATTACATTGGATTGCATTATATATAACGTGTATTTAATGGGCAAAATCATATCTATCAGCAGCAATATGACATGCAATTGAATTACTCATTTAGATTATATTGAAGAATAATGATAATTTTTCATAATGATTATGATGAGGAGGTATTCTATGAGCATGCAGATTAATTCTGATATTACCAGCAATGTTTTCACTTGACTTTTCAAAAGCAGAATCTTGTTTAAATCCGGTAATGCCATATTTGAATGTTCTTCAGATTTCTGAATGTTGCTACACTTTTCCACGTTGGAATGTGATGATCTTTAACGATGAACTATCAGAATTATAATCTATGTAAAAGGAAGTATTTTCTCATAACACAAAAAAAATCTTATATTATTTTTTTCACAATTCACCCTCACATGAGTAGTGGCAGTAACAATAGATCATAGAACTAAAAACATTGTATTTGAAGAGTAGATAAAAACTAATCCTAAAAAGGAAAACAAATTTCCTTTATAATTGTAAGCAACTATACATTAATATATTTACATATGTATTTTCTATATACGTTTAACGCTTGTTCTACCTTTTACAGTATTCTATAATTGCATCATACACGGAGTGGCATTTAAAGTAAATGATTTCAGATACACAGATATATTAATTATAAGCGGAAAATCATCATTAAATTCTGCAGACAAAAAGGTCTTCATCTTCAGAAAAGTTTCATAGAATAGATAACTATTGTATTTGGAATCCTGATTACGCTAACACTAACACTAATTTCAAATGCAACGAACTTTGACATCTCTTAGAAAAAGAGAGAGAGAGAGAGAGAGAGAGAGAGAGAGAGAGAGAGAGAGAGAGAGAGAGCATGGGATGAAGTAGGCTCTATTAACGCATTCATGATTAGAGACTATTAATTTCTTATCATGAAATATTTTCAGATCTTGCAGTTGTCTTATAATGAATTTACTCAAAGATCGTTTATTTATTTTCATATGTTTCATCAGGACAAATTTGACTTTTGTCGTAAGTTTATATTACGTAGGATAGAAAAGGACCAGTTGACCGACTGAAGACAGATTAAGAATATTTTTTCATGTTATCGAAATAAGTAAGAATTTTCTGGTTTGTATAATAGGAGAAGGAAACAGTGTTTGATCAAAATCAAACTCTCTCTCTCTCTCTCTCTCTCTCTCTCTCTCTCTCTCTCCCAACGTAGTTCCTTTTTCATTCATACCCATGTGTTTTGAGATGCATATTACTGAATGGTTCTAAAACCACTATTAAACATAAAATGGGTTTCAGGGAACTTCGCTCAAAAACTGTTCGAAGGCAATTTGCCTCGACACTCGAAACTTGAGGACAGTTGTAGTTAGCGAAGAGTCATCTTTCACAAACTTTGATTTGCAGAAACACAAGAAACAATATAGATATGAATTGTGTTATTTCTGCATTGTGCTTCGTGTTTTTTTTTTTTTTTTTTTTTTTGCTGTTGTTGTTGTTATTGTTGTTGTTGTTCATGCACCCAAATCACAATTAAACAAAATAAAAGATGTGGGGGAAGGTAGAGACTATGAGGATCACATCTGTCCGATGATAGGATAAAGGCACTCTCAATGAGATGGGCTGGGCGATGGTGAAACTGAACTATGTGTTCATTACCTGAACCGAATAGTATTAATCTTTACATGTATGCTCCTCGCCTCTTGAAAAAGAGCAGGCTATAGTCAGTGATTTTATTCATTCTCATCTTAATAACAAACCTCTCTCTCTCTCTCTCTCTCTCTCTCTCTCTCTCTCTCTCTCTCTCTTTTTTCTTTTCATTTTCATCAAGGTAAAACATCATATGTTACCGTCTTATTTAAATATTAAAGTAATTTATTGGAAGGTGCATAAATAATGAACGAAATTACCTTAAACTTGGACAATTATAGACACAAAAGCAACGTCATCTTATAAGGCTACACGGTATTAAGTATCATTAAATAAACATCTGAAGAAGAAGAAGAAGAAGAAGAAGAAGAAGAAGAAGAAGAAGAAGAAGAAACCTAATTTCTGAGGGTACATAAATCCATTTTTTATTGCCCAAGGCCCTTTCTTCAACACGGGAAGAGAATGCCATTACACACACTCTCACCCCCCCCCCCCCCTCTCTCTCTCTCTCTCTCTCCTCTCTCTCTCTCTCTCTCTCTCACCCGATGAAATATTGCGTCATTAGATCATGATCTTTTACTTTGTTTCTCTGCCCAGGGAGCCAGTTGTCCAGAAGAAAGAAGAAAGGAGATAAAAGGAAAGAAGTAGAAAGAAAAGGAAGCTGAAAGAGGAAGAGACAAATGAGAGCAATGACAGTATTCATGACCTCACTTAAGTACCACTTATTCATTCAACAACAACAAAAGGAGGGAAATGTCCCCAAGAAAATGTGATAAACAGATTAAGAGAAAAACTTTTATTTCGACATTATTCAACATGATTACCAAAATTTCTTCGTTTTGTTTGTCAAAGTGATGGATACAGAACTTGGTGGAATAGGAAACGGAATATACTTTTGAAACAACCTTTTGAATGGAAATATTTACAAATACTCTCTCTCTCTCTCTCTCTCTCTCTCTCTCTCTCTCTCTCTCTCTCTGCTATCATCCTGATTTGATGGAAAAAATTGGTGGTTTTTAAAATTCTCGTACCTGATCTGGATAACCTCATCTCACAGACAACAAAAGTTTCTATATGATTACTAAATATTTAGTTAGATAGGCACACACATACACACACGCAGATTCAACCATTCCCACCACCACCCCTCTCCTAACTACAACACGGCAGTTTTAGTTTCCGAGTGTACGTCACGGGGAACCACTTCTCATTATGGTATGATTACTTCCTCTCTCCCTACCCGAAGAGCAAAGGAGAGCTGAGAGATGAGCGTAGTTGGGCAGGGAGAAAAAAAGAATTAATATGAGAGTTCATTGCTGCAATAAGATGAAACAACAAAAATAATTGGCAGCATCAAGGATTTCTCACTTCCCTAAAATCGATTAGCAAAAAAAAAATAAATATAATAATAATAATAATAATAATAATAATAATAATAATAATAATAATAATAATAATAATAATAATAATAATAAGGGACAACAAATATTCAAGATATTATGAAGTTCCTTTTGGAATAAAAATAAAAACCTTATTGATAAAAGATGTAAATATAGGTAACCTCCGAAGATGAATATCTTTTTCCTGGACATACGAGTACAATGAAGAGGGTCAGTGGAGGGTTGCAATTGCATACTATGTGTAAATAAGATCCACAGAAGAAAACGGATATATATATATATATATATATGTATGTATGTATATTTATATATATAAATATATATGTATGTATATTTATATATATAAATATATATATATATATATATATATTTATATATATATATATATATATAGGTAACATATACAGTATATATATATATATATATATATAGGTAACATATACAGTATATATATATATAAATATATATATTTGTGTGTATATGTGTGTGTGGTGCACTTATAGTGACCACTTTCCAATGCAAGAGTTGATTAAACACAAGAAAATAGTCGGAATTATTTCTCCGATACCAATAAAAATACATCCAGATCTAATGGCTTTTGAAAATCATGCATGATTAGGTACTAAAAGCATTTTAGTTCTCTTGATGCAAAATCAACCTTTAAAGGAATTATGAAAAAAAATGCTTTATAGATCAGAGGTTTGAATAATTAATTAGAGTGTGAATCATAAATTATGATAATGTTACAAATTTTAAGTGAATATTCAATGTTGATATATTACAGCCTAATTGTATTCAAACTTTATTTTTTGTGTAATACCTTTTTTTTATGAAGAGTAAATTGGATAAAAGATGACAGACAAATTATATAATGATAAATGACCGCATTTATCAGAATATCTGTTTAGAAAGACAAGTCAGATATTGTCAGACAATAACTTTTATTTGAATGAATTTCGTATGCAGATAAGTAGTATATGTATGCAATACATTTATTCATGAGTTTTATTCATTAATAAGCAATAGAGAGAGAAATGATTTTAGATGTAATTATGAAGGAATAGAATGAATCGCAGAGAGACGAGAGAGTGAACGAGAAGTAGGTCGGTGTTGTTGTTAGAATTTCGCTGAGTCTTTCTGAATTATAGTCAAAACATTCCGCTTATTTTTCTAGAACCTTCGTATTACTCATATGTGTGTGCGTGCGTGTGTGGGTAGGTGTGTGCGTGCTCGCGTGCGTGCGTGCGTGTGTGTGTGTGTGTGTATTGTTTGGAGGCTTTCGTAATAGTTGTTCATCATACAAATTGAGATTCATACCCAAGCAGCAGTATTGTATAGTACACGTTGCAAGTCTACAAGTATGTGTGTCTACAGCATCTTTCTTTAGTCTTCCCTCAAATGTCGTGTTCATCACAATTCTCACTTGAATGTATGTCACATATATTGCACTAAATTATATTAGCACCAGGATATTTGAAATATACACTTTCATTTCCTAATAGAACATCGTATCAGAGCATGATCTCTCTCTCTCTCTCTCTCTCTCTCTCTCTCTCTCTCTCTCTCTCTTTGAATAGATAAATAGATGGCACATTAGATAGACAAAAAAATAAATTACTTAATCAGTTAACATTTGAAAATATTATAAAAATAATAAATAAAAAAAAACCTTCTAAGAAATCATTTTTTCGTTCGTTTCAGTCTAATATGATCGTCTGTGTGTGCGTGTGTGCGCGCGCGCACTAGTGTGTGTAAATTTCTACCTCATGCGGGGATCGAACCTTAGTCTCTTCTAATGAAAGGCAAGATAACCATCACCCATGCCAAGGGAGGCTCTAAAATGGATTATTTTGTTGTTGAACAGAAGGAGGAACAGAAGGAGGAACAGAAGGATGGGGTTCAAATTTCAAGTGAACAAAATCAAAATCAATGAAGAAAAAAAGTCTTCAAACCTTCGAAGGCTTCAGGTCAGACGAGGTCATTTGGCTGAGCGAGAATATTCACTGAATACATCTAAGAAAAAGGGGGGAATTTTGTGTTTGATTGAAATCTGAAAGTCAATCTATTGACACGAGTGTTAAATGCAATAGGGAAGCCTGTTTCGGTTTTCATTTACAACGATAAAATTCTTTATATATATATATATATATATATATATATATATATATATATATACATTATGACGTGATATTCTGAGGTCTGGTGTTGTGGCTTGGAATTCTCTGTTATTATTTATCACCTTTTCCTCGTAAATCATTTTTGCTTGTTTTACTTGATATGCTTAGAAATATCTTTATTAATAACGTTTGTTATGCCCAAAAATATTTTATTTTGACCTCCACGTCTCTACTCTTCCTTTGATAGTAAACATCTCAAAAATATTATTATTATTATTATTTGCAAAGCTACAAGCCTAGTTGGAAAAGCAGGATGCTATATGCCCAGGGGCCCAACAGGGAAAATAGCCCAGTGAGGAGAGGAAACAAGAAAAATTTAAATCTTTTAAGAACAGTAACATTAGAATAAATACTTCTTATATAAACTATCAAAACTTTAACAACTCAAAAGGAAGAGAAATTAGATAGAATATTGTGCCTGAATATACCCTCAACCATTAACTTGGTAAGCAAGATTTTTCTTAACCGAATAAAGTTGATCTTTACGAGGAAAATGGCCAGGGATGACATTAAAAACACATATATCCAAATTATGAAAAATTCTCAGTCCATTCAATGTCATACTATTACAATGCCAGATTAAAGGAATCTGAAATCATCTGAGCCGATGTCACCATCAGGGACATCACCAAAACCAATCTGAAGGGAATTTCCAAAAGAGGTTTGGACATCCGGATGTCATTCTGTTTACACCGACGGTTTTAATCTCTGTTGATTAATTTTATTGAATTTCTTTATGCGAGGTTTGATGAAACCATAGAAACAAGGCAACTACGGTCCAAGACAGGTCAAGGTACTATCAAATAAGGATTTTCTCGGTTTAAAAATATTTTGCGTCCTTTTAAAATGTTTGTGACTTCTCCCAGACTCTTAACTCTTAATTGCAAATACGAAGAAGCATCAGATAGCAATAAAGGTAATTTTTGTACATTTATAGTTATGTCTGTTGAACACCTGTTTATATCACTTCATGGATGGAGAACCAACAAGTGGCAAATAAAGAAACACATATATAACAAAAAGATAACATACATGGAAGGTGGTTGTAAAAACAAAAACTTATAAGAATGTACACAACAAACAAAACTACTCTCCATTTCATTCATTCAATTATTATTATTTTTATTATAATTATTATTATTATTATTATTATTGTTGTTATTATTATTATTATTATTTTTATTATTATTATTATTATTATTATTATTATTATTATTATTATTATTATTATTATTATTATTATTATTACTGATGAAATCTCTGAAAAGGTCAACCTGATGGTTAATCTCTTTGGTGTGTCAGGTGTTGTACAGCATTATGTGACTACTGAGTCTTTCCTCGTCAGTGACCTAAAAGAAGCCACTGCAGATAAAGATAGTATTATCGCCCAAGCTAATGTTATCGGAATAAATCTTTTATTGACTAAAAAAAGTAAACAACATAATTCTAACCTTTTCCAGCAAAAAATCCCTGTTTATTAGACTGATATGAAACGAAAAATAACAAAATTAAAATATTTTATTCTATTTTATGTTCTTCGTTTCATAGTTTATTTATTTCCTTTCCTCACTGGGCTATTTTTCTTGTTGGAACCCTTGTGCATATATTATCCTGCTTTCCCAATTAGGGCCGTAGCTTGGCTAGTAATAATAAAAATTTTGGGAAAGAGAAAGAAATAAATGTTTTCAGTCGACTGTTTGATTTTCCTTTGAAATCATGAAACTTTCATAGAATTTTGTGCACATTTCCTTACTCACGATCATCGGTAAGGACCCTGCACAATTGAACAGAAGGGCTCACTGGCGTATGATGTGTAAATGGACAAGTGTTGGTGCCTGTGTACTTGCATAAGCCTACTTTATAGATTTCGGTGTAAATAGGCTTTTGTGTATATTTGCGTTTACGCGGGGTTCAACTTCTAACTATTTCCTTAGATATATTATATTGTTATCAACGTAAGTAAATCTATAATAACAGTTTTGTACTTGCGTGTGTGTGTGTGTGTGTGTGTGTGTGTCTGCAGTTGTGTGTTCACTTGAAAATACTTGGGAGAGATACAGCTCAGCCTTCAAATGAGATCATAACACTTTTGATAATAATGATAAACAGCAAAATTATGGAAACAATCTGATACACAGAGAACGAGCTTTCCTATTGTTGTAACCCTGCAACAATGAACGTAGTATTGCGAATTACAAGGAACATTCTTTCCTTTCACAAGAGAATAGCTGATGTTTAGGTGATAGTTAATACGTGGACTTTGTGTGAATGTATCTGATAATGTATTGACAGTAAAGAGTGGTACTCTCTACAATATTCGTCGTTCACAGAACCAAGACCAAACAAATTTTACAGTTTTTTTTTTTTTTTTTTTTCCAAATAAAACAGGAGACGTTAACGACTTCAAGGTTTTACCAATAGTCATCATAATTTTCTAAACGTTTAAAAGGTTTAGTCTAATGCGAACAGTTTGAAGTAACGCCCCAACGAAGGCTGCAAAGTTGGGCGTGGTCAAACTAGGTCACGCCCCTTCCTTGAATCTCCAACCAAAAGCATCTGCGTCTCTCCCAAAGAAAAAGAAACAGAAGAGACACAGAGAAATTAATCGTCTTCGTTCTAGCTGTCTTTTGTTGGTCTTCGAGATGTTGCCACAAATTCTTCTAGTTAGTTGAGGGCGGTTTTCATTTGTTTCCCCTGGTTACAGAATATTGGCACCTTTGGTCATTATAAAATGTTTCCTTTTGTTTCAGAACAAGAACAACTTTTCTCAGTGTAACAGGAAAAAGCAACGTCAAGGTGGCACTGAAAATTGGAGTTGACTATGAAGTGGTGCCACTTTCTCTTGTTAGGGGAATAGTCTCAGGTTGTTTATATAGGTACTCTACTATAATCCAGTTTCAAACACCATCTGCTGTCAACTAACAAAAAAAGCTTTTCATTTATGATCTGTAGGGGAGGAAGATTGTTAGACAATAGTAATGTTTGTCATAATCGTGAAAGTTGTTGTTGTATGTAAAGTTTACTATTTGCAATTATGTTTTATTTGGTATAACGTTTACATTTATAGATAAGTTATGTCAGAAGTGATAAAGCTAATGACTTTTAAAGACAGAGAGACCTTCCTTTTCACCTCAAGCCAATAATGAAATCGCCCATTATAGACGACATGAATACCAAGACTACCAACGGAAAAGGATACAGTTTAAGGTAATACAAAGAACAAATAGACAGCATTTATTATCATCTTGTATCCTGACAAATTGGATATACATTAGATTAAAATATAAAGCTATTTGTGCTAACAAGACTTAATTCATCATGTTTTCTGTGACTAAGAGTCTTTTGAGGTTTCATAAGTTTCATAGGTTGTTACTTTTGACTGGTGGATGGCCACTGAAGAAGTCAGGTGGTGTGATGACGTCACAAGCAAAGAATGCAGAAGAAAAAATAGAGATTTCAAACACATTCTCTTTTGAGTGTTTTATTGCCTCAATGCATATGAGTAGTTGAGTGTGTTTGTTTGTTCAAATACAGAGTGAAAAAATTGTATTTCATTCTTTAAAAAATAGAAAAATAACACTGGTCAGATGGTATTCAGTACCTGACAATTTCAACCAATTTAAACAGCATCGTACAGCGTTACTACGTATCATTCAATCCTTTTTTCTTTTCTCTCTTTGTCATTGTCTTTCATCCTCTATGTGTCCCTTGGAAAGCTGACATGCAGAGTTTCCCAGTTATTCTAAGGAGACGTATTTTCTTCAATTTGGAAAACTAAAGAAGGAAACAAAAATGGTAGAAAGAAAGAGAGAAATGAGGATAAGCATCAGAGATGAACTCTTGAGAGATAGAGAAAAAGGGATCAGCAACCTATAAAGAGAGACCTTAATACCATTCTAACAATAATTAAAAACTATTTAACAATAAAGCCATTTAAACTTTCTGTTTCATTATGCATATTCTGAATAAAAAGTAAATTCCCTATTAAGTCATTATCTCGTTATATAAAACAAAGAAACCCGAATCAGAAAAAGATAAACGAAAAAATACTTTCAAAATCATCAAGAAAACAAATAATTCTCAAAGTCATTAATTTTCTCTTTCGGGGATTTTTTTTTTTTTTTTAATCTCTGATAGATTTCCATTTCGTTTATAAATTAATATCAAATGCATTAATATATCCTTCGTTACACACTCTATTTTGGTTCGATAAAATTTTTTCTTATACTTTATACTCAATACTATCCAATCCATTACCAATTCTCCACTTGTTCAATAATCTGTGAAAAGTCCCACCTGCCAATCAAAAATCTTTTAACTGCTCTGGTTTGAAGATCGGCTGTGTACTGCAATCCTTTCTTTCTATAAAGGTTTAAAGGCCACTCATGAAAGGCAGGGCCAAGGGACAGTGACATTGCCGTAACGAGCAGGACAATGGCCTAGAGACTGACCATAGGTACATATGATCAGTGCCCATGCCCCCTCTCCACCTAAGCTAGGACAAAGGAGGGCCAGGCAATGGTTGCTGATGACTCAGCAAATAGACCTATAGGTTCCTTCCGCCCCGCTTATAGCTCACAAGGATGGTGAGGTTGCAGCGACCAAAGGCACTAACGAGTATAAGCGGGACTCGAACCCCAGTCTGGTGTTCACCAGTCAGGAACGTTACCACATTGTTAGGAACGTCCCATTAGATCCGAGCTGTATCAGATCTCTAGTTCAATTTACCCAATAGAATTTAACTAGTTTGCGTTGTCTTTGAAACGTTTGCTCTGGTATTTTCCTTCTCAGTGAAGCTGGTGAAAGCAAAGGTTTTCACAAAGTGACGGTTTCTTTATCACCATGTTACTACCTGATAACGAATGGGAAGTTTTTATGCAATTATTTAATGTACTACGTGTCTCAATTTATTCTTTTACTTCATGTCTTACTCAAATCCACAGCAATGCTAACATAAGAGTAGAAACAAATTCTGTGATTTTAGGTGAAAATAGGTATTAGGAAAAATTTAACTTTGTTAACTTAAAATACAAACTAGTAATAGAACTATCAAATGGAAACCAAATGGATTGAATATTTTGGATGGATAAGTAAACCGGAGATCAACAATGAATAGACATTGCACCAATCAATGAAGGAATAAATGTCTTCAAAAGATTCGCTAAAAGGGAAAACCTTCGAAGGCTGCAGGTCAGACCTGCACGTCATTTGGATGAGCGAAAGCCTTCGCTGATTACATCTGAGAAAAAAGAAAGGAAATTTTTTTTTGGTTTAATATCTGAAAATCAATTCATTCACACGAACTTTCCGTTTTCATAATCAACGCTACAATTCTTTTTAAATTTTTTATATATATAAAAAATTTATTGGTACGTGATATTCTGAGCTCTGGAATTCTCTGTGGATGTTTTTCACGTTTTAATTTCCATTGTAATGTTTTTCATTGTTAGCATGATGTGTTTATAGATAATCTTTACATGTAACATTTTTGGTAACCACAAATATTTTCAACCGTTCATATTAGACAGACCAGAAAAGCTAGTAACTTGGTAAGAAATATTTCACATGACAGAAGAAAGCGGATATTTATAAAGAAAATGACCAAGAATTACATAAAAAACACATAAACCAAAATAATTACAAATTGTCAAACAATTAATTGTTATAATCTATTTCAATACTGGTTCCAAAGCATTTGAAGTCTTATGAGTCGATGTCACCACCAGAGACATGGCCAAAACCTGCCATAATCCTTACTGAGTGAAGACATCTAATATTTGGGAGTCAAGTCCCAGTCCCCCAAGGGATGTTGGTTGGACGTCACATCCCAAGATTATCATCCATCCTCTCACGAGTCACAGGTTTATTGTTAGCACTTTCTACCTCACAATATGAGTATGTTGTTGTTGTTGTTGGGATTTAGTCTTTCATAATAACATTATTGCTAAAATATATGATGTAATATTTAGATTAGATTATGAATGACATATTATTCACTGAGAATGAAATATTTACTTGGAAAGAATTAATATTTACTAAGAAGGAAATATTGTTATCGGAGAATGAACTATTATTCATATAGAATGAAATATTGTTATTCGCGTGAGAAGAGACCCTTTGTCCTTCATCGTTTGCAGACACCAAAGAAAATTCCGTCTTCACAATCATCTGCCATAAATGATTTGATGAAACAATTTCTCCTCTCATTGGTCGAATTGGTTTTTCTCTTCATTGAAGCATAAAGAGGAAAAATTAACGATTTTTCTTCCATATTCTTCCATTAATTACTGCATATGGTAGATCACACTCAATAGGATATAAAATTTTTCGCTTTCAATTCCTTTATTGTTTCTCCTTTCTCATTCCTTTATCCTCTTTTTTTTATTTTTTTTTATTTTTTGGGGGGGTTTTCTTTACGAGTTTAATTTATAATCGACTTTGAATTCTTCCAGTTTAACGGAGACAAAGAGTTTTTTCTTCAAATAACATTTATCTGAAGATGAGCTACTTTTCTTTGTGTACCATTCTTACCAGTAAGTATTTTCAGTAAATGCGTAATATTGTGAAATGAAAATGCAATAACATTTGTGTCAGAACATTTCATGTAATTAGTTTTCAATGTTACCGATTAAGACATTTGCCTCTTAATTAAAGGGTGACTTGTCTTGAGCACTTTTACTGCAAGAACCATATTTCATTTACTTAAACGTCCTAAGAAATGAGATTCCCTATAAACTGACTAAACATTCTCTAAGATAATAAATATATATTTTTTTCTGTAACCTTGATTATATCCTTATTAAAGCTGAGTGAACAAAGTTGTCTATATAAAAGCAGAGCCTGAGAGAGAGAGAGAGAGAGAGAGAGAGAGAGAGAGAGAGCAGATCATTTCCATCTGCTACCAATGATAGATGAAGAGACGATAAATAAGATAGGCTAGATATATAGCGTACAGCTCCTTAACTTTCACAAGGATCTTTTCATTAAATCTTATCTCCGAAACCATTTCTGTTATTTTCAATCCTAGTTCAATATAAATGAGATTTATATAGTGAGATGAAAACGGTCGTCTGCAATGGAAATAAATTGTTCTAATATATATTTTTTATTCTTAATAATATATATAAAATTTTTATTCCTTGTTTCCCCTTGTCTCTACTTTCTTTAGAATTATTCGTTTTCTATATATATATATATATATATATATATATATATATATATATATATATATACATATATATATATATATATATATATGTATAGATAAATATTTCTTAGACTATAAATTTTTAATTCGTTCCCAAAAATTTTATTGCTTTGAAATATCTTTAACATATTATTCCAACCACTGGCCTTTCCTCGAAAACCGTAAAAAGGGATATATTGTCGCAAGGAATAAGAGACAGGTATATTTGTATACGGTCTAATATATATATATATATATATATATGTGTGTGTGTGTGTGTGTGTGTGTGGATGACTGTGTGGTTACGGTGTGAAAGTGTCCTTATTTTGTGCCATTCTCTAAACCTTACCAATAAATTTCAAACCTTCTTCAAACACTCAATTGTGAAATATAAAGAGGAATGTCATGCAGTGTTTATGAAACGACCTAAAATGAGCTGGCGTCGAGAGTGAACTCCAAATAAGTAGTACCAATCCCTCCCCTTAAGGAAGGGGGAAAGATCCTCCCTCCCTTACTCCCTCCTACCACTCCCTCCATTCCCTCCCTTTCTCCCAAAGTGCTTCCTTGAAGGCTTAAATCTACGCAGATGTTTTTCTCTCCCAACCAGTCAAAATAAAATAACAGAGAAATTAACGAATTGTGTTTTTCATTCACTTAGGGTCTCTTCTGGTGAGAGAGAGAGAGAGAGAGAGAGAGAGAGAGAGAGAGAGAGATTGGGAGTGGGTTTTCTTTCGCCAAATTATGCGGCTTTGCTTTTTCTTCTTCTTCTTCTTCTTCTTGGGATTTTGACGTCGAAGATTTTTTTTCTTAAGGGGGGCTGGTGGGGCAGATTTTTAGTCCAAAGTCTTTTCTTTTACTAATACAGTACACTCTACAAATCACTCCTCCCTTTTGCTGTCCAGCCTCTTTGACTTTCACTTCATAGTGCAACACCTTCTTTGGGTTTCTCCTCCAGTTGCAACTTGGGTCTGAATGGCCTCATAGGACCCAGCGTCAGTCTGCATAGCCCATATCCAATACTATAGAAGAAGTATTATTGATTCAATTTGAAAGGTAAGAATAAAATAAGAATAAATACATAACTATTATCAAGGTTTGTTTAGGAATTGATTGAGGAAAATTATCACTTGAATTAAGTGGAAGGTTTATCTGAGGCGTCTTTCTTTCTCACGTGTTTTCAACTATGATAACATACACGGAATGGGCGTTTTGTTATATAGATTTGAATCATTCGAAACAATTATGGATGTCTGAATAAAATTATTTTTTGGATTAAGACTGGAAGTGTTATTGTGCACGTGTAAGGAATTCTTGAATATCCTTCTATTTCACTTATAATTGGAAACAGAACAAAATCTCTTTTCTTTCAGCTGTGTGTATGTATGTGTGTATGTGTGTGTGTGTAAAGACCGAAAAAAGTTTATGATCATACTAGTGTTTCCCTTAACGTATTTTGAAATATAGGATTTATCTCCTGTGGATCAAGCATATATCTTCGTTGTGATTCCGAGGATGGCTAAAGACTAGAAAAATATTACATTTTTTTTCCCAAATGCAACAGAAGATGTTACCGACTTCAACGTTAAATCAAAGGTCACCATAATTTTTAAAACGGTTAAAAGGTTTAGTCTCATGAGAACAATTTAAAAGAGACGCTCCAACGTAAGTTGCAAAGTTGGGTGTGGTCAAACCAGGTCACGACCCTTCTTTGAATTTCCATTCAAAAGCATCTGCCTCTTTCCCAAAACGTAACAGAAGAGACACAGAGAAATTAATCGTATTCATTTTAGCTGTCCTTTGTTGGGCTTCGAGAAATTGTCACGTATTTCTTTTAGTTAGTTGAGGACGGTTTTCAATTGTGTCCCCTGGTTGCATTCTGTTGGCACCTTTGGTCATCATAAAATGTTTCTTCCTGCTTCAAAACAAGGACACATAACACACACACTCACAGAGAGAGAGAGAGAGAGAGAGAGAGAGAGAGAGAGAGAGAGAGACCGGCGATCTTCTTCGAAAGCTTATATCTGGATAGGCGTTTTCTTCAAGGCGAGAAAGAGAGTTTTATGAAAGACTAATCTCGACATATAAAGGAAATTCTTCTCTCCCTTAAGGGAAATTTTCAGTTTAACAGCAAAGAATGACCTTTTCATTCTCATATCAATTGCAAGACGGGTAAAAACAATTGGTTGGAGTATGGCAGGGAATAAGCTATTGTATAATCGATAAACAATAAGTCCAATAAGAATTTCTTCACCAGTATAATTCAGATAAATGCAAAAAAAAAAAAAAAAAAAAAATAAAAAAAAAAATAAAATAAAATTATAATCCGTCTTATTTTACAGGTTCGTAAAACCCCTACAAATAAAAATGTTTTCCATGAAACGTAAAAGTAGCAACAAAAAGAACAAATAAGTTTATCCTTAATCTCCTTCTCTCCTTGTCAGTCTTTTCTTCTAAACCAACTCAAAGGGAAATGTTTAGTTCAAGTCTTCCAATTTATCTATTAGTGAAGGAAGATGGAACTATGAACGTCTTGGGCTTTGATACAACGTAATTTCAAGATAGTTTTAAACGACGATTCATAATCACAAGAAGCTTTTGCCCTTTGAAACCTTTAGTTTGTATAAAATATCTAAACAAATTATTAAAAAAAAAAAAACATGAATGATTTAAGGAGACTAAGCTTAAATATTATATAATGAAATTTTCCTTCTAAAATCAAAGGTCAAATCCACATTTCTATATTCAATATGGAAGGATTATCGTGGCCGACTGACTGATCTTTTACGACTACAGTTGTCCGGGAAATGGTCTACGTATGTTTTAGCAAATAGGATATAAGAAAGGACGCAGGTTTTATTTATAGTAATTACTATATTTTTTCTTTTTTTTTTTTCGTTGGGGAGCGGGTATGTTGTTACCTCATTTTATGTTGGTTCTATGTAGGCTCATGCATCTTCTATAACTACAATCTCTTCTGATCAAACTAATATCTAAGTTTCTTGATCACGTGAATGGAATAAAAAGTCTGCCATATTACCAGATCACATCACCTTTCATCTTATTAGAATTAAATGATGTTGTGTGTAGAACAATTATTCATTACATTCGAAATAGATATAATATATATTATGTCTTTTTGAGTGGACATTCTGATAGATACTGGAAAATCATCATCACTCATCTGATATTTTCATCTGATTTATTCATTATTGATAATAAAGGATCAAACAAGAGCCTCATTTGAAGAAATAGATGATTCAAATGCAAATATCTATAATAGATCATCGTCAAATATTCATCTACAAATATTGAATTTCTTGATTCATGATTCACACTCTAATTATCCAAACCTTTGATGTATAAATTCTTTTTATATTTTCTCTGAAGTTAAATTATCTCTCGTGTCAATTAATTAAAAATGCTTTCAGTTTCAAATCATGTATTTTAAAAGCATTTTGATCTCGACATACTTTTATTGATATTGGAGAATTAGCATTATCTCTTTTTATTCAGTATTTCGTAAATAACTCGTAAATGAAGCAAAGAGACTTTTGGGTAACCTTTATTTCGATATAATTTTTCTTATTTGGGGATTTTTTTTTTTTACTATTTCAGAAATCCTCTCTTATGTTGGGAAGGGGTGGCTATAGAAAGCATCAGGTATCCGTTTCTTGTCCATCCTACTTGTACGGAGAGTGAGATTGCGAACCACATTGCCTTACTCCATTGTCATCATTTCCCCAATCAAATGAATTCATCTTCAGAGGTTATTTATATTTATCTCTGTCATCAATATAATATTTTTTATGGAATTTCCAAATGGGATTTGACCACATGATAACTATTTGCTTTTCCTTCTTTTGTGTGCGATCCGACGAAAATCTCTCACCATCGCCAATCCGCCTTGGCCAGTGCGGTGATGAAAACTGGCCAAATCCTATCCATGGATTGACATATATGAGGCCTTTGTCCTACAGTGGACTATAAACGACACCATTTGTTGCTATTGTGGTAACCAAAAGAAACAGGAACCGTAACCAGAGAGGGATCCAATGTAGTAAGATCTGACCAATCAAAGGTCCCAATAATTCTTAGTGGTGGTATCTCAACGGGTGGCAGGTGCCTTGGCCAACTTATTAAATATATGATTTATAAAACTGGATTCCCTTTAAAGCAATAATTAATTTTGCTTAAGTCTTTTTAAAGATGAAACAAAGTAGGTATCGGTCATTATTCACGATAATAGAATCTTTATTTTCTTTTGATACACTTTTCTAACAAAAAGATAAAAGAACAGAACCAGGGAATATAGCAACGAGTAAATAGGAATAGTTGTTTTTAGAAAGTACTAGATGTAATGAGATGTATGCCCCCCCCCCCACCCCCCACCACCATTCCCTATCCCTCTCTCAAGAGAGGGGGCGGTAATGCTGAACCTACTTACCATCACGATATTTGTCTGGCATCATCAGTTTTGAAATATGCTTTGAATTATAAAAGGAAACAATAAAACGCTCTTGAAAGAGTTCCAGTAATTAACTCCATGAATCATCGAGTGTATAATAAGAGTAATTACTTCGTTTTAAATTCGATCCCTCAAGTAAAGGTCAATGAAATTCATGAGGAAAGACGAACCCATGAGACGCTTTTTGATGGAAAAAGCAATTGCTTTTTACAGATGCTTCTGTGGGTGTGAAAAGGTTTCTTGGACATTAATTAACATATAATTATGATGTTTCTCCTTTTTAGTGAAATGACAAAGATCTCAGAAATCTCTGTCCTGAATTGATGATTTTACTCAATCTCAACATAAAAGGAAAACATTTTAACAAAACTGAAAAATTTAGCCTTTGAAAGTGTCCTCCTATATATCGCACCAATCCGAGAAATTGTCACATAATTTTGTATATCAGAGAGAAAATGTGTTTTCTTAGATTCCCTGACAGGAGACATTCATCACTTAGAAGGATCAAACGACCCACAATAAACTTGAAAGAAGAAGAATGTTAAAAATTTGCCAAAAATCTGAACCTATTCGTTGTTACTTTTGATCGTTGTGCTTCGTCTTTGGGGCGTTTTCTGTTTGTTGTCAATTTGTTTATTATTCCAAAGAAAATTCGGGTTTTGGTAAGTTTTTCTAGGACACAAGTCATCGTGAGTATGTGCGTGTGTATGTGCGTGTGTGTGTTAAGCTTATGAAGTGAAGATATATGTTGCAATACCATTGATTACATGTAATAACGAATCCAATATTCTGTAGATCAAAATGAATAAAGATATCTTGGAACTTTTCTTTCAAAATAAAATGTTTCTAAATCAAAATTCGTTTGATTCGTAGGGAAAAGGAGAGTTGACATAAACTTCTTTTCAAAAAGATTCTTTGGAAAGGAAGGCTGATGGGATGGGCAATGGTGTAAACTCTTCTGAACAGCTTTTAAAAAGATGAAGAAATAAAGATTGTGAAGTAAAGACAGTAATTGAGCTTAAACCATAACGATATGAAAGGCTTCAATCAAAGAAGATTTTGAAAACAATCTGTATCATGAAGAACTTCAAAATGAGTAAAAATTATTATAATAATAAAAAGGTATATATATTAATTGATATAGATAAAACACTTGAAAAGTTTTGGATAATTTGAAATTGAGTTGCATAGATCAGAATCATGTGTGACTTTTACAAGGGTATTCTGCGTTGAAATAAATTTCCATTGAACCTAAGTGTCAGATGAAGCCCTTTTAGAAATGCATAAATGTCATTGATAAACTGGATGAAAGATGCGGGAATGAATATTCTATATGTATCGTTCTAATATTACTAGGATGTCTGATGTTCAAAGAAGGTCCTATGAATGTTTACTTATGTAAATTTAATCGACATAATGATATAAAGAATATAATGAATAAGAAACGAAAGTAGTATATTCTTATAACTTTGTACAGCCTCTTTTTATTCAGTGAATCCTTTCTTTGAAAGTGGTATCAATTGAAATGGAAAAGATTGAGCAAATTTTACAAACGCTGAAAACATCATAATATAATTTTTCACTCTTCCCAGAGGGAAACGTAATCAAAATATTGCCTAACAACATCAATAAAACTATTCACCATATCAACATCCCTAGTGACAGTAGAATCGCTTCTCAAAACAGTAATATCAACAGAGATAAACATCACATCAAATAAAGAACCCTGTTTTCCTTCTTTTTATCGTTGCTTGATATAATCCTATCTCTTGAGAGAGAGAGAGAGAGAGAGAGAGGAGAGAGAGAGCTACTAAATGTTTCACTGTCTCGTATTCGAGTCCCTTTTCACTATAGTGTAAAAACTTTACATCTGAAATAATTATTAAAGCTCTTCCACAACATTAAAAATCTTGGCGTCGTCGTCGTACTGAGTTGTTCCCTTGACATTTTTATCATGAAACTTGTCCCTCATAATTCAGGAAGAGCCTGTTGATTGCATGTTTACTGCATGTTTATTGCATGTTTATTGCATGTTTACTGCATGTTTATTGAATGTTTATTGCATGTTTATTGAATGATTATTGCATGTTTATTGAATGATTATTGCAAGTTTACTGTGCTTACAGGACGTGATGAGTTATAGACGTTTGGCTGTAATGTTGAAAGTTAGAACGAGATTAATGGGCTGGAACATCGTTGCTTTGGGTTCTTATGCTTTTCAGATTTTGATAACATGACGTAAATAAAGACAACATAAGACCAAAGGAATAAGGAAGGACCTTTTCCGGTTGAGGGAAACCGATGTATCTTTGGTGTGAAGTTATCTGAAGCATAACTTAATTAGATGGAGTATCGTATGAAAGTTTTGAGAAAGATATGCATATTGCAAACAGAGGAGAGAGAGAGAGAGAGAGAGAGAGAGAGAGAGAGAGAGAGAGAGAGAGAGAGAGAGAGAGAGAGACTTTGTGCAGCTGCACCGTCAATATTAGATCGACAACTGATCACATACTAGAG
The DNA here is from genome assembly GCF_036898095.1 of Palaemon carinicauda. NCBI lineage: Eukaryota > Metazoa > Arthropoda > Malacostraca > Decapoda > Palaemonidae > Palaemon > Palaemon carinicauda. The sequence goes on from NC_090749.1 coordinate 17,841,599, forward strand.
ATCCGACAACTAACTCAGTTGCTAAACATTTGTTATACAGTCACCCCCCCTCTCTCTCTCTCTCTCTCTCTCTCTCTCTCTCTCTCTCTCTCTCTCTCACAGTCTCACATTCAAATGAAGAGTTCAAAGTTACAAAGCCGATAAAAGAACAAGAGAAAGAAAGAAAAAATAACAGAAGTAGCATCAACTCAACCAACACCTGTCAACTCTTGCCGAACATAAATTCCTTTTCAGCTCCTCCATCCATCTGTCTATCTAAACCAACTGAGAAATCAGGAACAAAATCTTTCAGAATCTCATCATTTCTCATCTTTCTTCTTCCAAATTTCCGTTTCTGTTTCATTCATCTCTGGGATAATTATTGTCCTTTGAATGATATTGCTCGGAAGGTGTTTCCCTTTTGTAAAGAGACAGGTTATAAGTACAACTAATTATTATCTTGAAATATATCTAAAGCAAAGAGTGAAAGAAGCGTTTCTGGGGAAAGTCTAAGTAAAAGGGAATGTGATCCAACAAAAAGAAATTCAGGAAGGCAAAAGTTTTTTCTTTTTTATAGGTAAAAGAAAAGTCTCATGGAAGGAAGAAGTTTGATGGGGGAGGAAACTTATTTGTGAATTTATTCGCTTCCACAAAAAAAAGTGGACTTTTTTCCTTTCTATATTAACGAACCAGCCAAGGGTGACGGCCATGAAGGAAAAACGTGTTTGACCATCTCTGACTTTGATATGAATCTCTCTCTCTCTCTCTCTCTCTCTCTCTCTCTCTCTCTCTCTCTCTCTCTCTCTCTCTGTCATGGCAGAGTCAAATAGTACGCCACTGAATTTATAATGTGCCCCGATGCAAGTATTGGTGCCTCCCTGCAGCCAGGTATGATGTAAAATTATAGTCATCCCTTGTAATGAACTTGAGTCAGTATTTCAACCCGTGCTTGGCAAGAAAGATTTTGTACATATATATACCTTCATATTCAACATACCAAGATAGAGGAGACATTTTAGGACATAGCCACATTATACGAGAGGCCATGTCCCCAAATAACACGATGATGCAACATTGCTTCAATGGATATACAACTTTTAAGGTCTGCCACGGTTGAAATTTTATAGTTTGGTACATTTTCAGTAACAAAACGAACAGCAATTATAATCACGTTAGATATTATACTAACAACAGCAATTATAATTAAGCAAACAACAATAACAGTAGTGTTCCTGATATATTTACTCTCTAACTAAGATTCGGATTCTTAAATGAAATGGTTTTAAAAAGAAATAATCAAACTGATCCTTTTCAGCTATGATTGTAAAACTTTATATCTTTAATTTCACCATTACTGAGAAACTTTCCAAATCGGCCAAAACACAAAAGTAAATTATAAGAGCATGAGTTGGCAGGGACACTTTTCGAAAAAGAGTTGAAGCTGTTCAAGACTAACGACAATGATAAAAAATAATTAACAGTTTTTTAACTGGTCTTGCATGGAAAGTACATACATACATACAGAGAGAGAGAGAGAGAGAGAGAGAGAGAGAGAGAGAGAGAGAGAGAGAGAGAGAGAGAGAGAGAGAGAGAGAGAGAGAGAGAGAGAGAATCTTTCCTTTCTTCTCATAGAGAAGATATAGACAATAAAAGATCGATGCCTTTAAGGTTTGGTATTTCATACATAAGTGATGTAACTCAAGTTATTCTTATCATTATTATCCGTAGGTCTTCTCAGGTGAAGATACGAAACTTTTCTCCTTCCAAAACTCGTATCTCTAACTTTGCTTCACAAAACTCAACTAACTTCGGCCACTTTCCCATCAGATCAGTAACGAGGAGTTCTATAAACTTGAGACATTCTCAATATTTGTCAACATAACATAGGAATAAGTCTCCAGTGACTAACTTTTGTTTCATTAGAAGAAAAACTCAGAGAGAGAGAGAGAGAGAGAGAGAGAGAGAGAGAGAGAGAGAGAGAGAGAGAGAGAGAGAGAGAGAGAGAGAGAGAGTTAGTTTCTTACCCTACATAATATAATAGTTCACATGTTTTTATTCAGTGGAAACAAGTTAGTAATTTCCTTGGCTTTTTAAAACGGTAATTTTGGATACATTTGCCATCGTTACAGTCTCTCTCTCTCTCTCTCTCTCTCTCTCTCTCTCTCTCTCTCTCTCTCTCTCTCTCTCTCTCTCTCTCTCTCTCAACCAGGTTTGATTTAATATTTGATATTTAATCCAACCTAAAATCCCCAGATGGAGATCTTGAACTTTATTTCAATTTCATGTAACCTGTGATGAAGATTACGACCCAATTGGAATTGTTCCCAGATGGAATCTCTCTCTCTCTCTCTCTCTCTCTCTCTCTCTCTCTCTCTCTCTCTCTCTCTCTCTCTCTCTCTCTCTCTCTCTATATATAAAAGAAGAAGAAAAATCTATACCTCCGTCTCCTCAGATGATGACAGAAAAAGGAAAACTCAATCAAGATGATTCCAATGGAAGAGATTTTTACGATGTCCATCGAGATTTTTAGAGCCAGTGAGAAATCCCCCTTCAGTGGTCTTCCTATCCTGTGTCCAGATATCCAAATGGCTTCGAATAACTGCAGAGATGTTCAGAGATAATCTTTTAAAAGAGTTCATGCAAGTGATTGGGAAGAAGTCTCTGCAGAAGGAGAGGAGGATGGGAAGAGCTGTTTGGGACACGAAACGATATTTTATTAGTGTATATGCTGAGCATTTTTGTTCTAAGGTGGACTTTTTGTTCTCGTAGAAACTAGTTTCAACTGGAACATGTACAGAGAAGCCAAAAATTGACTCAAGTATTTTGAACTACACGAAGGGTTCAAGTCTAATGTCAAGTTTTGTTTCGATTCAGAAGTACAGGTTTTCTATTCCAGGAAATAATTATTTCGAATCTGAAAACTATTTTTATCTCACTATTTGAAATATAAATACATATGTATGTATGTAAGTGCATATGCACGCTCATAACTATAAATATAAATTTATATGTTAAAAGAGGGAGAAAGAGTTTAGAACCTTATCTATGAACGCAACAGTGAATGCATCTGTCAACATCCTTTGCTCCTGGCGAAGAGATGACCTTGCACAATGTGACTCCTATTAGAAAAGAAGCAATATCTTCCTCATATCTTGAATAGACAAAAAATTTCAACTTTCAATATCACATCTGACCAGATGATCCTTCCATCACATCTGACCTCAGACAAAGAGGGGAAAAAAAAATCAAGGAGCCATTTTGAGTCTTTTCACATCAGATGCTGTTGTGACTGTGGAAGCTCCCTTCACTTGACCATCCTGCTGTCATGGGTGTGGGGCTTGCAACCCTATTCCCAGAATCCTTGTACGAATATTAAGACCAGGTGGAAGGTGATATATGATAAGTTTAAGTGAAACTCCCAACAGAATATTCAAGATTTTGATGCGGACGACATTAACCTGAAAATGAAATCGGAGATTCTGTGAGTGCGTAAAACAGTAAAGATCTTCCATTTCAGTTGAAATCAGTTGAACAATAATTACCATCATTTCAAGTAGAAAAAGAATGTCATAGAAATTCCTGTAAAAACTGTTTAAATATAAGAAAAAACATCCATTTATTCCACCACATATCCATAGCAAGTAGGTCTTATGTAATGGGAACAAATTTCATGAAATGAACATCACTATAGATTAAGAATCAATTATAAGAATTTGCTTTCCAATTCCATTCCATTTCCTCCTTCATCCACTCTGGCTCTTTCACAAAGACTTCCTTATGGCGATGAGTTGTTAGACAATTGAAATGAAGTTGTTAAACTATTTATGTAATACAGAATATTAAATGTGTTGCGCTGAAAGAAGCAGTGCAGGAGACATCGTCCTCAAAAGCATACCAGACAAGGAAAAAACAAAAGACAAAATAACTTGTTTTGTTGAAGGTTGTCCCTCTGAAAACTGTTGTTTGCATTGGAGGCTCTTAAGAATGATCATTGTCAATATTAACATGAGATAGTAAAAGTAAAATCGAGGTGAAGCGATCAATGTTTGTCCTAACAAAATGTGCTGTCTTTTCTCTGCATTTTTTGCTCAATGGATTTTGCTATCTATTTTTGGCTTTCCCAAACACAAGAGTAGAGTGCAGAAAGTAGAGATATCTACTAATTCTACTTTTTAGAGAGAATAGCGTCTCTCTCTCTCTCTCTCTCTCTCTCTCTCTCTCTCCTCTCTCTCTCCTCTCTCTCTCTCTCTCTGTTGTTCAAACCCTTTCTGAAATCTCCCTTTAATAATTATGTATATATATATATATATATATATATATATATATATATATATATATATATATATATATATATATATATATAACATATTTATATATATATATATATATATATATATATATATATATATATATATATATATATATATATATATATATATATATATATATATACAGTCCTCATGTGGCACTGGTGACTAATTGTGTTTTCAAGAATATCCTTTAGACTAAACAACTCAGAGGGCCTGTTATAAAGTCTTGAGTATATTAATTTGCTAAGTGGAATTGACACTGAAGGGTTTTATGCCTGAAGTTTCCTCTCTCTCTCTCTCTCTCTCTCTCTCTCTCTCTCTCTCTCTCTCTCTCTCTCTCTCTCTCTCTCTCTCCTCTCTCTCTCTCTCTCTCAACAAAGCATAAAAATAAAATGTGTGGTAAAATATCCTTGAGAAAGAATAATTTTTAAAGAGTGAAAAAAGTGATTTACACATATTCAAAATCAAATGTAAATTTAATTATTATTATTATTTTTTTTTTTTTTTTTTTTTGAATATGATACATTTCAATTACTATTGCTGGACACCGAAAGCCGTTGGAACCTATTTTTCTATTGACATCTGCGAGAACAACTGACTCATGGCCTAAAATATATCTGCAAAGGGTTTTACTTTTCAGGGCGATGTCTAACATTGGTTTTGCCAAACAAGATTTCAGAGCTCACCTGAAACCGATCGTGTTGAGGCCGTAGGTTTAATTGCATTCCTGTGCAAACTGCCACAGACTTGCAAAACGACCAATTTTTTAATTTCATTCAATGAAAATTCAGGATTTGATATACAGGGAGAGTCTTTTTGCCTGCGATAGACTAAGATATAATATAACCTTACGTGCAAATGCTAAAATACCTCAAACCCTATTTTATTTTGTCGGAAACTTTAATAAGGAAGATTGAGTCTCTCATTACTTTGCTTATTGTCAGACACATCAGCCAAAAGGGTTGCCTTTTCCTTTGGACAGTGAGTGTCAGAGCCATCTGGTGTAAGTAAAGGAGAAACTGTTAAGTCTATACCAAAGAGTGCAGATGCAAACCCATAACTTATGTACCCGGGTTGTACCAGATAGGGTTTCATTCATGGTTAATTTTAAATTGTATTCCTTCTCAGTTGAAGAATCAACTCACTGAGTAACAGCTTATATCCGAGTTAAGTTATTTAAAGTCAATATGATCATTTACCCTTCGAAAGGTGATAGGCCTCCTGCTTCTCCAAATGAGGTCGTCTACAATCATCAGTGAACCATAGTTTTTCTTTTACTTGGTAATTAAGCAAATGAGAAGGGATACGCTTATCAAACATATTGACCAGATTCTCATTAAAAAGATTAACAGATTAACGAACTTGACCCTTTTTTTACAATTGTGACCAATTCAAGCGCAAAAGTTGACTCAAAATGCGATTCTAGTCTACTTGACATTTGATGCATATTTACTTGAGATTTTATTTACAATCTTACAAGAGTTTGACACACCAGGGACAGGACGCTCAGTCTTGATTACCAACGAAGGCGAGGTATGATCAGACATCCCAACTGGGGAACCAGCCTTCCTTGTTACGACACCAGGGGAGTCAATGTGTACGAAATGCAAGCAATTACCAGACTTGTGAGTTGTCCAAAGGACTTAAGTCATGGCGATTAGTAGAATAAATAGAATGCAATTACTCCCTAAGGTGAGCATTGAAATCATCTAACATGTACATAAGATTCCTTTCTATCATCATAGATAAGAAGGGGTAATCCTTTAGTCAACCCTGCAAAGATGGTCCCAATTAAGAAATCTCTACAAAAGGTTTTTTTTTAATTAAGATAGATTGGTGTAGTGAACTTTCGAGTCATGTTTTACCTTTATCAGTTTATCAAGAAGAAATAACCTTGGTATTGACTGTTCTAGATTTATTTTAATCTTGTAAACAGATCTCACGAAGAGGTCTGATAAGAATATCAAAGTTAGGAGTGTATTGAATCAAAGGTTAAGATTGGCATTTCTACTTCACCAAAGCGCTGACTTATAGTCTGCCTTTACTCAATGTATTCTCAACAACAGATCCTTAATATTATCAATTCATATTCCATTATAATTTCTTTCCTTATTATTTATTACATACATTTATGATATTATTAATTCATGCAAATCGATCGTTCAAATTTGAGATCTCAATTATCCATTGAATGATGACTAGGATCAGACAACGATAATCTCTCTTTATAGTTTGCATGTCTAATAATGTCTTTAACCTCCCACAGCCACACACAAACACACACACACACACACACACACACACACACACCCTTTCCAATGGCATAATCAAATAATGATTTGATGGAAGGAGTAAAATGGCAAATGCATGAAAGAAAAGTTATTTATATTCCACAACAATGCTGGTTTTTAGCGACAATGTCGCTCGTGTCTAGGATAAATATCCCAAAATAGACTTCACATCTCTCATTGCATTTTGTGAGAGAAGAAAAATTTCCTTTTAACTTTTCGTGGAAGCGGAAATCCGAAAGGAAAGTAATATCAAACAATAAATATTACATCAACGTTCGTCTCCTCCCCTACATTGCGTTCTCCTTCGGGAGGTGAGCAAGAGGACCAATTACAATGAAAAGGTAATGAAGCAAAAGATAAGATTAGGAAGGGAAGTGAAGGGGGGAGAAAAGTGGTAAAGAAATCAAATGAAATACACTGTAAATGATCAAAAAAAAAAAAAAAAAAATGATTTCGTTGTTGTAGGAATGACAAAAGGAAAGGGCCTTGATTTGGGGTTGAAATCTTAACCCGCGTGTAAATAGAAGTTAAAATGTATTACAATTATTTCGAGCTAACACTTTCTAGAGATTTTTCACTTGAATAGATAATCATCTAGAATAACCGATGAACACAATTATATGACACCTGCATTTCGTCATTGATCAAATTCCTTTATAGTCTAAAAAATAAAAGATATAAATATCCCTTAATTTTTAGTCACCAATAGAATGACTTGAGGCTTCCAACTCAAATGAAGCAACACTGGACGTCTGGGATTTCTTGAATTGAAATAATTATACATCAATGGAAACACTGGATTGTAGGAATAAATATGTGGGCACATTTCACAGTATTTTATGTAGGGACAAATATGCATTATATGATTATATCTAACATACTTTACCTATTTATAACTTTGTAAATTACATTAAGGAATAGTATGAAAAGATTAATTCCTCTATGGAACTTCAGTAATATCAAGTATTCACGTCAAATAAGTATCTGAAATAAGTGGGATCATATCTACCCCATTTCATTATAATTTTGGTTGATATAATTATGATAGAAATCAAGATTTACGTCTTGGTTATTCTAAAAGCTTCAGTCTTGATTTCCATTAAAGTAGATAGGTTTCTAAAGCATGAATCACAGATTCTACTATAGGGAATGTCTGAAAGAGTTGAATGGTATGAAAAGATTTTCTGGCGGGGATAAAAACTTTATTCATAACATTAGTTGCGACAAAGAGCCAGCCGAGAAGGCGAGTTAAAACAAACATATATAAGATTATGAAGCGACAGAATTCGAAATGGCAACACTTCAGAATAGTTTCTTTTAACCAGAATGAAATACGGAAATCGGTTATTGCAAATTTTGTAATCAGGAGTCGGTTAAGCAAAGGAAAACGGAAGAAAAGAAGAGATAAATGGGACGCTGAATAAAGGAAAGAAATTTTTGATAAATTAGGTTATTGGATGTTCATAAGCAAGCAAAGTGGGTGAATTAATCTCTTGCACCATCGTTAATCTCTGCAGGATGTAATAAACTTTGCACTGATGTCTAGACTTGATTATGCAAGAACCGAAACTCCACAACACAAGAGACAAAAATAGAATCTATCTTAGTAATGGGGAAGAGAGAATTTGGTGTTTGCATTTCCTGATGATTTTACATCGGGTGAAATGACTCTAAGTGTAAAGAAGAAAAAGTTTAAGAGTTTGTTGTTAAATGAAATAAGAGACGCGGGTGTAATTATCAGAATATTTGCCAGGGAGAGTCTCTGTAATTCTCTAAGGGGAAAATAACAGCATCTTTTTTAAAGTGCAAACAACTGCCTTCCCTCATTTCTTAGCTACCACCCTAGTTGGAAAAGTAGGATGCTGTAATACCAGGAGCTCCAACAGGGACAATAGCCCAGTGAGGAAAAGAAACAAGGAAAAAAATATTTTTTAAGAAGAGTAACAACATTAAAATAAATATTTCCTAAATAAATCATGAAAGCTTTACCAAAACAGAAGGAAGAGAAATAAGATAGAATATTGTGCCCGATTGTACCCTCAAGCAAGATAACTCTAAAACAAGACAGTGGAAGACCATGGTACTGAGGCTATAGCACTACCCGAGACTGGAGAACAATGGTTTGATTTTGGAGTGTCCTTCTCCTAGAAGAGCTGCTTACCATAGCTAAAGAGTCTCTTCTACCCTTTCTAAGAGGAAAATAGCCACTGAATGACTACAGAGGAGTAGAATGAAAACTAACAAGAATTATATCGGAGATAAAGGTGACTCGAGCGAAAACGAACAAAGAAAGGTTATTTTGTCAAGGGATTAACTTATATTCCCCAGAAATGAGTTTCATAAAGAAATGAAGTAAAACATATATAATCTTTATATTGAATCTTTCTCTCAAAATTCGTTCTCTTCCCGAATCTCATGTGACCCTGACTACGGTGAATAAGATTTATGTGATAAATCAGATGCAGTTCCTTTGCAGTTATTCTTCTTATCATTTGGTTCTGGGACCTTCAAGGATGACATCTCATCTCGAGACTTCTCACAGGAAAAGATGTTGAAGATAGTAAGTAGACTGGATGCCTCTTGAGTGTTCCACTTCTCCCAGGTAGATAAATGACGTCTATTTTCAAGAGTCTTTAAGTAACGATGTCATTATCTGGAAGAAAAATAAATTTTAATGACTTAGAAAGAAATACGAATGAAATATTTGGCAATGCAATGATATGATATAAATGATTTCTGAATATATCATTATCATAATAAAAACATCAATCAAAAAAGATAAAAACAATCCTTCAGAAGGAACCAAAGCCTAAGCCTTTTATTGTTATCATAACGAACAAAATAACACAATAGCTCACACTTTCAAAAGCATTTACTGGGTAGTAATAAAATGTAGGCCTACAGTTTTGTACCATTACAAATAGCTACGAACATAACTAGGCCTATATATATATATATATATATATATATATATATATATATATATATATATATATACGAATTTAATTCGTTCCTCAGCCTAAAAACCCAAAATAAATCCTTAATAAATGGCTTCACATAATTACACATAACAATAACAAAACTGCATAATATAGAAGAAAAGATTATTATAAGAAAATAATAAATAAAAAATGTTTCATTGCCACTCTACCTTAGAGACAGGCCAATGCAGGTGTAGGATTTGCTACGCCAGGAGGAGATGGACGA